>NC_140979.1:2482328-2624828 GCF_056783735.1 Eptatretus burgeri
ACGATTTGTGACCAACAAGTGTCCACCATACAATGCATTGTCTCCTGTCTGACTATAGCACTATTAGGATGACAGCTTTGTGGTTTGGAATAAAGATCCACAATCTGTTCTATAACCTAAAGTATGCCTGGTGTTGGCTTAATGGTTAGGATGGTGGGCTTGGGATCCTAGGATCCTGAGTTCATAATCCCACTTGGCTGTTGAATTAATACCAGGTGGGGTTGACTGCCTGTCATCCTTCTGAGGTTGGCAAAGAAAATGAGTGCCAGCATGCTGGTATACTGTGTTGGAGTGGTGACCCATCCAGGATTGTGTCCAATAGCCAAGGAGACTGCTGAGGCAGCACCAACTACTCTGCACAGAGGATGGTCCTGATGGATGGAACCTAAGGTGACACCATGATGTCACCATCACGGCAGAGAGCAACATGCTCGCACCACTGTGGTATCAGAAGAGCATAGAAAAAGTGGTGTCACCGGCATCATCAGGGTTGTCTGCCGTCACTGATACATCCTGCAGTTGTGTGAAGGGGAACGTGTCTGCACTCCCACATTCCAGACGAGACTTCACGAAGGTGGTCCATTTATTCTGGAGCACCCGGAGTCCACCGATATCATCCTGCGCACAAGTGATGCTGTTGTATAACAGTGTGCAAAGGCTACACTGCAGAATGACCGCACGCTTTTCAAACATGGATGTCCAATTGGCAGGCACAGTTTGGGAAAAGAAAAAGTTGGATGGCACATGGGAGGCGATTCGATCAATATTTAATTACTTGCTTACAACTTGAACATCTCATGCCCGTCTGGTTACACTCAACCGGAAGGAAAACCAGAACATACTTTGCGGACCCTGGGCACTCTGGGAACAATGGGCTTGCTGATGGAGGAAAACTCAGATGCCATTTCCGAGAAGAAGAGGATGACCTCACCACTTTCATGTTTGCTCGCATTTCCTCGAATCACCTCCACACCGGCAAAATACAGGGTCTGGAACCAAAATGAACAAATAATAAGGTGTCAAATAAAACAAATATATGATGCTTTATTGCGTCACAATGGTCATCAGTCAATATTAATTGTAAAAGTTTGTCAAAAGAAATACACAAATTCCTTAAATAATTAAAAAGAGGACACAAACCAGTCCACAAGAGTCCCATGAATTCCAAAAATCATTTTTAAAGAGTTCCAAAAAAAACAAACAAATCAATTGACAAGAGTTAAAATATTGTGGTCGCAGTTCATGTGATCTCATAAAGCCTGGCGTTGGTTTCGTGGCTTGGGATCTTAAGGTCCTGAGTAGTTCTAGTCCCGTTGGCTGCTGAATTAACACCAGGTGGGGTTGATTCAGCCTCTCATCCTTCTGAGGTTGGCAAAATGAGTACCAGTGTCCTGGTCGAGGGACGCAGCATCAGCAGCACAGGAGGAATTTTTAGACACCGGATGAAAGAAAGGTCAAACTGAACATCAGATTTTGAAGAAGAAGAAGAATCAGGTGGAGGGGGAAGTTGAAGTATTATAAGAGACTGTTTTTTTTGCAGATTAGGGAAGAGTGAAGGAAAAGCTTGAAGAAAAGGTCGTGAAGGTGTGCGATTGGTGAATACCTTCACGACCAGAGTGGGATTGGCAGGGAAGAGGGCAGAGAAGGAAGAAGAAGAGTCGGTACAGGAAGTCACGTGGGTATGAGATGAGGATTTACTTTTTTTGTATTTTTTTTTTATCTTTTAAGACATGAAACAGAGGGTGTAGTTGGTCGGGATAGGAGGGTGGAGGGAAAACAGAAGGAAATAAAAACTGACGGTAATAAGAAGAAAATACAATCGACACGATGGTGCACACAGACGGGAGGACGGGTAGGCCTCAGGGAAACCTGATATGACGAGACCGAGGAATACTCACCAAATTAGCATAAGTTCTGAAACAAAACCGAACTAGGAACACACAGTAATCATGGAGGCAACAAAACAACAGTCAAAACGCGACAAACAACGACCAGAAACTTATCTTTGAGAAGGTCGGCAGAGACCCCGCTTAAAAAGCGGAACGGGAGATTGTCGAATTGAGACAAAATTTTCACTATCGGAGCGACTTCTCATGTAGAATGGTTTAATGATAATTATGATGCCATAGGTCACGTGGTGTGGCAGCCATATTGGATTCACCCTAAAACACAAAAAAAATCTCCTCCAGAACGGCTGGACAGATCGAGGGGAAACTTCACACAAATTTTCCCCGAAGCCTTGGCGACACCAGGGTGTTCTCAAATAATTGATAGGTCACATTGTCTGGCATCCATATTGGATTGAGCGACAATCTTTAAAAAACGAACCGCTTCATTTCTGTTGAACCGCTTCATCGATCGACGTGAAACTTCAAACTTATGATCCAATAGTGATGGGGAAAATATGTTTTAAATTTCAACCTAATCGGGCGCATGGTCTGGCAGGCAGAATTATTTAATTTTTTGATCTGGGTTCTTTTTTCTTTTGTTTTTTTGAATAAGGCTCAGTGGGCTGCACCTGGAATGGTTTGAGGGTCGAGGAGTAGCAGGTGAAACCAGAATCCTGGTTTCACCTGCATCACATCGTTTTGAGTACTGTCGGAAGAGGATGAACCCTACAAGTTATTTCACGTGGGATGAGCATCCGCCTCACCGTGGAGCCAACGTTTACTTTCCACGGTACGGATGGACAAGCGCTTTGATGATGTCCGCTCAATCACTGCGTTCATGCCAAAGAAGTCCTCGGTGGTTCCTGCATACAGCTCACCATCTGCAAGACACAGAGGTGAAACCAATGTGTGCAAAAGAAAAAGAAGAAAAGGCAATATGGCCGAACTATGTTTTATTCGTGCTGCGAGGACAAAAGGGGACATCACAAAGCATTTTCAACAAATCATATCAAACTACCCTCGTTGGAAGGTAAATGAAAATAACTTCATGGACTCTGTGCACTGCTAGAAAAGTCAGTACCTGGTGGAAGAACCTTTCACAGCAATGACTGCCATGGGTCTTTGTGGGCAGGTCTCTCCAAGCTTTACACAGTGAGATGGTGAAATCTTTGCCCATTGTTCATGTGAAAATTGCTCCAGTTTTGCCAAGTTTGATGGGGATCATCGATGGACTGCAATCCTCAAGTCTCACCACAAATGTTAAGTTGGGTTCAAGTTAGAACTTTGACCGGGCCACTCAAGAACATTTATTTTCTCCTTATTCAGCCACTCCGGTGTGGCTATATCTTTGTGAATCGGATCATTGTCCTGCTGAAATGTGGATCTCTTGAAACCCAGTTTCAGATTCATGGATGACTCGAGCAGGTTTTCATCAAGGATCCTCCTGTATTTTGCACCGTCCATTGTCCCTTCTATCACGACAGGCTTGTCCGTCCCTGCTGATGAAAAGTATCCCGATAATATGCTGCTGTCACCACCATGCTTGGCAGTAGGGATGGCGTGTTACGTTTGGCTTGTGCCAGATGTAATGCTTTGCATTTTGAACAAAAAGTTCAATTTTTGTCTCGTCTGATCACAACTTTTCTCCACATTCCTCGAGTATCATTAAGATGCTTTTTCGCAAACTCCATACAAGCTTTTCAATGCGTCTTTTTCAGTAATGGCTTCTTTCTTGCCACCTATCTGGAGGCCAGCTTTGTGAAGAGAACGGGATATTGTTGATTGATGAACACTGACCCCCATCTCAGACATCGAGCCTTGCAGTTCTTTCAAAGTCATTGTTGGACTCACGGTGACATCCCGAACCAGTTTCCTGCTTGCTCGGCAGCTGACTTTGGATGGGTGACCTGATGTGAGTGGAGTCTGGATGGTATGATACGTCTTCCACTTCTTAATGATGGATTTAATCGTACTCAAAGGGATAATGAGTGACTTGGAAATCTTCTTATAACCCTCTCCTGAACGGTGCTTCTCCACCACTTTATGTCTGACTCCTTTGGAAAGGAGCTCAGCTCTGCCATTCAGCCTGGCCCTGCGAATCTGGTCAATGGTATACAGTGTCCCATAAGAAACAAAATTCTTCTTCGCCCTCCGGTGAGTTCCAAAACATCTACTGGCAACATCAAGGACAATGGTCTTGAAGGCACTCCACAACTCTTCAGGATTCTCCAAAGCACCCAGACCCCGCCAAATCCCCACTCAGTCTGTTTGAATACTCCTCAGCTACCCTGTCATCATTGAGCTTTCCAACATCCATCCTAGGCTGGGATGGTACCATTCTCCCGGATTTAAGCTGCAACTTCACAGTTGCGACAACAAGCATGTGGTCATTATTGAGGAACTGAGCACTCTGGTAGACACTGCAGTTCTGGATCATCCTCCAGCGACCATCAACGAGGACGAATCTCCTTTGCCACACCACCTGCGTTGGAATACCGTTGGCGTGGCATCGAAGACATCGTCCTTTTTCTCAAGACTGTGTGGAGTGAGGTCCTTTTTCTCAAATCTGTGGAGTCACATGCTTTTTCTCAAGACTGTGTGGAGTCAGGTCCTTTTTCTCAAATCTGTGGAGTCACATGCTTTTTCTCAAGACTGTGTGGAGTGAGGTCCTTTTTCTCAAATCTGTGGAGTCACATGCTTTTTCTCAAGACTGCACGGAGTCAGGTCCTTTTTATCAAGACTGTGGAGTGAGGTCCTTTTTCTCAAGTCTGTGTGGAGTCAGGTCCTTTTTTCAAGACTGTGGAGTTGGGTCCTTTTTCTCAAGACTGTGCGGAGTCACATGCTTTTTCTCAAGACTATGTGGAGTGAGGTCCTTTTTCTCAAGTATGTGTGGAGTCAGGTCCTTTTTCTCAAGTAAGTGTGGAGTCAGGTCATTTTTCTCAAGACTGTGGAGTCAGGTCATTTTTCTCAGGACTGTGCAGAGTAGGGTCCTTTTTCTCAAATCTGTGAAGTTAGGTCCTTTTTCTCAAGACTGTGTGGAGTCAGGTCCTTTTTCTCAAGATTGTGTGGAGTCAGGTCCTTTTTCTCAAGTCTGTGTGGAGTCAGGTTCTTTTTCTCAAAACTGTGTGGAGTAAGGTCATTTTTCTCAAAACTGTGTGGAGTCAGGTCCTTTTTCTCAAATCTGTGGAGTTAGGTCCTTTTTCTCAAGACTGTGTGGAGTCAGGTCCTTTTTCTCAAGTCTGTGTGGAGTCAGGTCCTTTTTCTCAAGACTGTGTGGAGTCAGGTCCTTTTTCTCAAGACTGTGCAGAGTCAAGTCCTTTTTCTCAAGACTATGTGGAGTGAGGTCCTTTTTCTCAAGACTGTGTGGAGTGAGGTCCTTTTTCTCAAGACTGTGTGGAGTCAGGTCCTTTTTCTCAAAATTCTGTGGAGTCAGGTCCTTCTTCTCAAATCTGTGGAGTCAGGTCCTTTTTCTCAAGCCTGTGTGGAGTCAGGTCCTTTTTCTCAAAATTCTGTGGAGTCAGGTCCTTATTCTCAAATCTGTGGAGTCAGGTCCTTTTTCTCAAGCCTGTGTGGAGTCAGGTCCTTTTTCTCAAATCTGTGGAGTCAGGTCCTTTGTCTCAAGACTGTGTGGAGTCATGTCCTTTTTCTCAAGACTGTGTGGAGTCAAGTCCTTTTTCTCAAGACTGTACGAAGTCAGGTCCTTTTTATCAAGACTGTGGAGTGAGGTCCCTTTTCTCAAGACTGTGTGGAGTCAGGTCATTTTTCTCAAGATTGTGTGGTCAGGTCCTTTTTCTCAAGACTGTGGAGTGAGGTCCCTTTTCTCAAGACTGTGTGGAGTCAGGTCCTTTTTCTCAAATCTGTGGAGTCAGGTCATTTTTCTCAAGATTGTGTGGTCAGGTCCTTTTTCTAAAATCTGTGGAGTCAGGTCCTTTTTCTCAAGACTGTGCGGAGTCAGGTCCTTTTTCTCAAGTCTGTGCGGGGTCAGGTGTTCTCTGAACTCTCCAGTCTTTATTTGAAATGATTTGTAGAATATTGCAAAAATGGCCAAATAGAACTCTTTGAACTTCCTCGAGGAAAATAAAGAACCAAATGACTTTATTTTCTGTGTTTTAACATCCTTTACACAGGTGGCAGAAACCTGACTTGTGAACAGACTGAAATCTTTCAAACTAAGTGAAATTATGCGACACTTTTCCTCGGCTATTCGTTTTATTTTATTTTAATTTCATCATTTTAGTAAAAATTTTTTTTGAGTTTTGTGATATATGTTATCCTGTGGTTATTGGAAGGATAATTAACCTGTAAAATCACTGGCATTTGCTGAAAGCTGACATTTTTGTTGTTGTGTAGGAGCAGTGCCACAACTACGTCCTCTGACTGCATATTAACGGCTCTCAACTCCACGCTTGTGGCACCTACGCCTTTGATCCAAAGTGTGCACACTTTGTAAGTGAAATGATTTCCTTATCTTACATTCACTTACATCTCACATTCACTTCTTACATCTTACAACTTCAGTGCCAACTCATCCCCCTCACCCCTCACTCTCACTCTCATAGCAACCATCCCACTCTTCTCCCTCCAAGCCTCCCTCTCACCTCTCTCAAAAATTCCCCCCTCAACTTTCTCCCACCTTTCATCCCCCTCACTCTTCCTTCTCAAAGTTGCCCCCCCTCTCATCCACCAACCTGCCTCCCTCCACTGCCCTCTCACCTCCATCTCTTCACTCCACCTCCTCAAATCCTCAACTGCCTTGTTGCTTGTCTCTTGTCCCCCTCTCCCCCAGCACCACAGAGCCTTTTCTCCTCCTCATTCGGCCCCCTCCCCTCGCTATTCTGCAATACCCCACACTCCTTCAGCAACCCTCCTTACCTGCCCCCCTCGTCCCTTGTCCTACCCTCCCCCTCCCCCTCCACCTCCTGCACCCAAGGCCTCCTCCCCTTCCTCTTCATTAAAAGTGTGGACCTCAAATATCCGGGGCCTTCGCTCAAACCTTTCAGATCTTTCCATACAGGTTGCCACTGACAAACCAGACATTATCTGCCTAACAGAAACTTTCCTCTCCCAAGACGTGTCTGACTCCCAAGTACCTCTCCCTGGTTACTCCTTCTTACGGTATGACAGACCTGAGCCTCGTCCTGGTGGAGGTGTTGCTCTCTTCATCAAAGACTCTATTCCTCACTCTCCATGCACTGCTCTCACTCCCCCACACCCGCAGGAATACCTCTGGCTTCGGCTTCCCCTCCACTCCCACCTCATGTTTATATGTGTACTGTACCGTCCACCGAACAGTGATGACTCCATCTACACCTCACTATCCGAAAACATGGACCATCTTCTATCTTATCATCCAAACTCTCTCTTCCTCTTATGTGGTGACTTCAATTGTCATCACGCCAGTTGGCTAGGTGTGGGTACCTCTCTCAACTGCCATGGCACCTCAGCAAAAGCTTTCTGCGACTCATTGGGACTGACTCAATCGGTCAACTTCCCGACCCGGATCTCAACCAATGGTACTCCATCTCTTCTGGATCTGATTTTGACAAATTTCCCTGACAATATCTGCTGCTCTTCCTTCGCTCCAATTGGTTCTTCTGACCATGTCCTTGTTAAAGTGGACATCTCTCTAGCTGTTATCAGAGAACCACCTCACCGCCGTCGAGTCCGGCATTTCACTCAAGCCGACTGGCAGGGTCTCCGAGCAGCCATCAAACTTACAGACTGGTCTCCTATCACTACTTTCTCAAACATCAACTCATCCTGGGAATTCTTTCAATGAAACTTGCTCTCCCTCATGCACAGATTTATCCCCTCTCGTGTTCAGTTGTCTTACCCTTCCTCCCGCCCTTGGTTTACTGAAGCTTGTGGCGAGGCAGTTGTCCTGAAACAACTTGCCTTTGCCTCATGGAAAGCAAACCCAACTGAGGGCAATCTCAGTTCTTTCCACAAAGCTCGGAACAAGTGTGTATCTACCCTCAGGAGAGCCAGAAAACAACATCTTTCTCATCTCAAGTCTGAACTCTCAAACCTCTCTCCCTCCTCAAAATCCTGGTGGCGTTTAATCAAATCTGTTTCTGGTGTATGTTCCCCCTCCATCCCCTCCCTTACCTCAAATGGCCGCACTGCTGATTCCACACGTGATAAAGCTGAATGTCTAAACTCGGTGTTTGCAGCTAAATCTTGTGTCCTAAACCCATCACTATCTCTACCCACCTGACCCAGTCGCACCCAACTGTCCCTGGACTCTGTGTCCTTTTCTCCTGACAAGGTGGAGAGCTTGCTTTCAAACCTCGAGTCAGATTCTGCAACCGGTCCAGATGGCATCAGCCCACGTGTCCTCAAAGCCTGCTCTTCTGCTCTTGCTCACCCTCTCTCTGTTATATTCACCCTCTCATTTGCCCAAGGTCATCTGCCATCTGCTTGGAAATCTGCTAACATCACTTCCCTGCATAAAAAAGGTGCAAAAACAGATCCCTATAACTACAGACCAATCAGCCTTCTCCCAATCATCAGCAAGGTGATGGAATCCATCATCGCTTCAGATATGAAATCCTTCCTCTTCTCCAATGGCTTGATTTCCAATCATCAATTTGGTTTCAGACCAGGTCACTCTACCCTGGATATGCTGCTACTGCTCTCCCATCAATGGATGGAGGTCCTCAATGCCAGACAGGAAATCCGAGCCGTATCCCTGGACATATCACGTGTTTTTGACACAGTCTGGCACCCTGCACTACTCACCAAACTCTCTTCCCATGGTATTCAAGGCCATCTCCACTCATGGCTCGCAGACTTCCTCTCCTGTCGCAGTCAACGTGTGGCCCTAAATGGAGTTCTTTCATCCCCTCTTCCTGTGCAGGCTGGAGTTCCTCAAGGTAGCGTTCTGGGCCCTGTTCTTTTTCTGGTTTTCATCAATGATCTCTCAGACTCTCTGGAAAATCCTCTATTTCTCTTTGCCGACGACTCCACCCTCTGCCGTACCATCTGTCATCCCTCAGACCGGCAAGCAGCAGCTTCTTCGCTCACTGCAGATCTGGATAAAATCACAAACTGGTCCAACACGTGGAACATGTCTTTCAATCCAGACAAATCTCACACTCTCACTATGTCTCTTCGAAAGGACCGTTTGCAAAACCCCCCCATCCACTTTCTCAACAATCCTCTGGAAGAAGTCTTTTCCTTCAAGCTTCTAGGTCTCACTATCTGCCATGACCTTTCCTGGGAAAGTCACATTTCCAACCTCGCCTCAAAAGCCAGTCGCCGACTGGGAATCCTCCGTCGTGCTAAGTCCTTCCTCGGCCCTCTTGAGCTCCTGACCACTTACAAAGCTTTTGTCCGTAGCCTGATGGAGTACTGCTCTCCCCTCTGGGCTGGTGCTCCTGCCTCCCACCTTTCTCGGCTTCACGCTGTCGAAACCAGGGCATTTAAGATCATCGGCATCTCCCGCAATGAAGCTGAGTCTTTGGGCCTCTCACTCAATCACCGCAGGTTGGTCGGTGGTCTTTCTGTCTTCTACCGACTCCTCTCCAGCCTTGCCCCCCTGCTCTCTCTGCGATTTGTCCCCACCACATTTCCACAGGGCGCTCAAGGTCCACCAACAACCCCCTTCTGGTAAAACTACCAAAACCACGAATCACTGCTCATCTTCACTCTTTCATTCCTCTTTTTTCCTGCCTTTGGAATAAACTTCCTCACTCTATTCTTTCCCATTCTTCCCTCCAGGCTTTCAAAACAGCTGTTCACCACCACCTCTTATCTTCCCCCATCCAAATCCTCGATCTTTTCTACCCCTGATAATCCACCCAAGCCCACTTCCTTCATTTCTCCTGCTTTCCTTCCTGAAAGTCCCTGAAATGTCCATCTCCGCCATGTTCGCCGTCCCATCCCCATCCCTCTCCCTTCCACAGTTCACCTAATGTGTCTGTTCCCCACTGTTTTGTCCCTTCCACTCCCGCCCCTCTTGTCTCATGCCTCCTTGCTGTGAGTTGTGTGTTCGCTCTCATACGAGCCTCGACCAAGGTATACAAAAAAAAAAAAATTCACTGAGCATAGTGCATTTAATTTGGCATGAACAATGATGTTGAGATGACGCTAGTTTGTAAATCTGAGATGGCATATCGATGATGTAATTGGGTTGAGATAGAAGTGGTGAGAGATTATTTAAGCTGACCGTGCAGTTTATGTCGAGATGACGGTGGTGTGGAGATGATCTTGAAACCAGGACTTAGTGTTGAGTTGATAATATTTGAGGTTATGTTGATGTTGCTACTCAGTAGATATTATGATGAGAGGGAAATTGAGAAATTATGTTAATGTCAGAAGGTAGTCCAGATATGTTGTTCCAAAAATGACATGATGGATATAATGTCGAGGTGACTGCTTTGCTTTGGCACCATGTGCTTTCAGGACCTTGAAGGATTGAAGATGAATTCCATTGAATCTGGTCGTGCAAAGTGTCCCTGTGACCCTGAACAGAGACTTACTTCAGTCTTGGCAGGTACACCTTTTGATAAAGGACCTGACCCCCCATTCCCTGAAGGGACACGTCAGGCTGTTGTAATTGGTCTGTGTATTAAAGAGTGTGTGGATCTGGATGCAGATGTACTATAGTATAGATCGTGCATTAGCCTCACCGATTCCTGAATGGATGGATAGGTGTGTGTGTGTGTGTGTGTGTGTGTGTGTGTGTGTGTGTGTGTGTGTGTGTGTGTGTGTGTGTGTGTGTGTGTGTGTGTGTGTATGGCTGGTATCTACTTATGCAGGTTTCAGAAGATGGAATGTAGCCCTCCCAGAGGTGTAATCAGTGGTTTAACTTAAAAATTAAGCTCCCGCACTTATCAAAGGAGTTTCAAGATCAAACTCACTTGGTCAACCAACAAGGCAAACATGTAGACCAAAGAGGGTTAATTTCTCCTAAAATTACACTCAGGTTAATTTTCCCCAAAATTACACTCAGGTTAATTTTCCCCCAAATTACACTCAGGTTAATTTCTCCCAAAATTGCACACAGGTTAATTTCTCCCAAAATTACACTCAGGTTAATTTCTCCGAAAATTACGCTCAGGTTAATTTTCCCCAAAATTACACTCAGGTTAATTTTCCCCCAAATTACACTAAGGTTAATTTCTCCCAAAATTACACTCAGGTTAATTTCTCCCAAAATTACACTCAGATTAATTTCTCCCAAAATTACACTCAGGTTAATTTTCCCCCAAATTACACTCAGGTTAATTTCCCCCAAATTACACTAAGGTTAATTTCTCCCAAAATTACACTCAGATTAATTTCTCCCAAAATTACACTCAGATTAATTTTCCCCAAAATTACACTCAGGTTAATTTCTCCTAAAATTACACTCAGGTTAATTTCTCCCAAAATTACACAGGTTAATTTCTCCCAAAATTACACTCAGGTTAATTTCTCCCAAAATTACACTCAGGTTAATTTCTCCCAAAATTACACTCAGGTTAATTTTCCCCAAAATTACACTCAGATTAATTTCTCCCAAAATTACACTCAGGTTAATTTTCCCCAAAATTACACTCAGGTTAATTTCTCCCAAAATTACACTCAGGTTAATTTCTCCCAAAATTACACTCAGGTTAATTTCTCCCAAAATTACACTCAGGTTAATTTCTCCCAAAATTACACTCAGGTTAATTTCTCCCAAAATTACACTCAGGTTAATTTTCCCCAAAATTACACTCAGGTTAATTTTCCCCAAAATTACACTCAGGTTAATTTTTCCCAAAATTACACTCAGGTTAATTTCCCCCAAATTACACTCAGGTTAATTTCTCCCAAAATTACACACAGGTTAATTTCTCCCAAAATTACACTCAGATTAATTTCTCCCAAAATTACACTCAGGTTAATTTTCCCCAAAATTACACTCAGGTTAATTTTCCCCAAAATTACACTCAGGTTAATTTTTCCCAAAATTACACTCAGGTTAATTTTCCCCAAAATTACACTCAGGTTAATTTTTCCCAAAATTACACTCAGGTTAATTTCCCCCAAATTACACTCAGGTTAATTTCTCCCAAAATTACACACAGGTTAATTTCTCCCAAAATTACACTCAGGTTAATTTCTCCGAAAATTACGCTCAGGTTAATTTTCCCCAAAATTACACTCAGATTAATTTTCCCCAAAATTACACTCAGGTTAATTTCTCCTAAAATTACACTCAGGTTAATTTCTCCCAAAATTACACTCAGATTAATTTTCCCCAAAATTACACTCAGGTTAATTTCTCCCAAAATTACACTCAGGTTAATTTCTCCTAACATTACACTCAGGTTAATTTTCCCCAAAATTACTCAGGTTAATTTTCCCCCAAATTACACGCAGGTTAATTTCCCCCAAATTACACTCAGGTTAATTTTCCCCAAAATTACACTCAGGCTAATTTTCCCCCAAATTAAACGCAGGTTAATTTTCCCCAAATTACACTCAGATTAATTCCCCCCCCCCCCCCAAATTACACTCAGGTTAATTTCTCCCAAAATTACACTCAGGTTAATTTCTCCCAAAATTACACTCAGGTTAATTTCTCCCAAAATTACACTCAGGTTAATTTCTCCCAAAATTACACTCAGGTTAATTTTCCCCAAAATTACACTCAGGTTAATTTTTCCCAAAATTACACTCAGGTTAATTTCCCCCAAATTACACTCAGGTTAATTTCTCCCAAAATTACACTCAGGTTAATTTTCCACAAAATTATACTCAGGTTAATTTTCCCCAAAATTGCACTCAGGTTAATATTCCCCAAAATTACACTCAGGTTAATTTCCCCCAAATTACACTCAGGTTAATTTCTCCCAAAATTACACTCAGGTTAATTTTCCACAAAATTACACTCAGGTTAATTTCCCCAAAATTGCACTCAGGTTAATTTCTCCCAAAATTACACTCAGGTTAATTTCCCCCAAATTACACTCAGGTTAATTTCTCCCAAAATTACACTCAGGTTAATTTTCCACAAAATTACACTCAGGTTAATTTCCCCCAAATTACACTCAGGTTAATTTCTCCCAAAATTACACTCAGGTTAATTTTCCACAAAATTACACTCAGGTTAATTTTCCCCAAAATTGCACTCAGGTTAATTTTCCCCAAAATTACACTCAGGTTAATTTCTCCCAAAATTACACTCAGGTTAATTTCCACAAAATTACACTCAGGTTAATTTCCACCAAAATTTACACTCAGGTTAATTTCCCCCCAAATTACACTCAGTTTAATTGCTCTCAAATTACAGTGGATGACCAAGTAAGTTGGGGTTAATTCTCCCAAAATTATCTTGCCCTCACCTCATGCTGCCTTCCCTCAAGAGAAGCCAGTGTGAGGGGAGGGCAAGGTCAGGCATTGTGAGGGGAGGGTCCATCCAGACAAAACCATCATTCAGATATGTTCGGAAACAAAGACAGACAGGGCGGGGGGGGAGAGGGGGTGCATGCAGGGAGAGGGAGAGTGGAGAGGGATGAGAAAGGAGGGGAGGAGAGTGGAGGTGAGGAAAGGGGAGTAGAGGGGGCGATGCCGGCAGATGTGACCTCCAGATGTGACGACATCCGGCACACACAAACAATGATGAATCACGCTGCCTTCAGATATATTTGGTGCCCACATTTGAAGCTCGACCCTTCACTTGGAATTGTCAACAGTTTAAAACTGAACACTTTATAACATCGCTTGCAATACGGAGGTGACGATGACGTGCTCCACAAAGAGGTTGTGTTGCTGTTGAAAAGGATTCTCCCAGTCGACGAGAAGGATAAAAACAAACAATTTATACCAAAACCTGAGAACACGTCGTGTTCTACTGGATCAGGTATTGCGTGGCAGAGACAGGTGCGCTCTCCCGAGTGTCCTCCTCGTTTCTTCCGGACCAATCCACGGGGCTACCCACAGTCCCCAAGGCCTTGACCTGTCCGGGACAATCTCCACGCGCCCGGAGGGACAAAAAGACCTGGTTCATCAAAGCAGGCCCGCTCTCGTCCAAGGACGATGGCTGAGTCTGACCCGTGTCAAGTTGCTCGTTCCGCGGCGTTTCATCTACAATTATCATCTCTCTCGGCTTCAGGGACGTTTTGAGACCTTTCGACCGCTTTGTGGACGCTCCATTTACAGCCGGTTGAGATATGGGGGGTGGGGGACAAATCACAAACAGAGCAGGGGGAGCGAGACTGGAGAGGAGACGGTAGAAGACAGAAAGACCACCGACCAGCCTGCGGTGAGAGAGCGATCACGTGCCGCCGAGTATTCGTTGTGCAGCTCGAGGTAAATCACCCAACATGATTGGTCCAGCGCGATCACGTGCCGCCGAATATGAGTTGTGCACCTCGAGGTAAATCACCCAACATGATTGGTCCAGCGCGATCACGTGCCGCCGAGTAGAAGATGTGCACCTCGAGGTAAATCACCCAACATGATTGGTCCAGCGCGATCACGTGCCGCCGAGTAGAAGATGTGCACCTCGAGGTAAATCACCCAACATGATTGGTCCAGCGCGATCACGTGCCGCCGAGTATAAGTGCACCTCGAGGTAAATCACCCAACATGATTGGTCCAGCGCGATCACGTGCCGCCGAATATGAGTTGTGCACCTCGAGGTAAATCACCCAACATGATTGGTCCAGCGCGATCACGTGCCGCCGAGTATAAGTGCACCTCGAGGTAAATCACCCAACATGATTGGTCCAGCGCGATCACGTGCCGCCGAGTAGATGATGTGCACCTCGAGGTAAATCACCCAACATGATTGGTCCAGCAAGATCACGTGCCGCTGAGTATAAGACGTGCACCTCGAGGTAAATCACCCAACATGATTGGTCCAGCGAGATCACGTGCCGCCGAGTAGATGTGCACCTCGAGGTAAATCGCCCAACATGATTGGTCCAGCGCGATCACGTGCCGCCGAGTATAAGTGCACCTCGAGGTAAATCACCCAACATGATTGGTCCAGCGCGATCACGTGCCGCCGAATATGAGTTGTGCACCTCGAGGTAAATCACCCAACATGATTGGTCCAGCGCGATCACGTGCCGCCGAGTAGAAGATGTGCACCTCGAGGTAAATCACCCAACATGATTGGTCCAGCGCGATCACGTGCCGCCGAGTAGAAGATATGCACCTCGAGGTAAATCACCCAACATGATTGGTCCAGCGCGATCACGTGCCGCCGAATATGAGTTGTGCAACTCGAGGTAAATCACCCAACATAATTGGTCCAGCGCGATCACGTGCCGCCGAGTAGATGTGCACCTCGAGGTAAATCACCCAACATGATTGGTCCAGCGCGATCACGTGCCGCCGAATATGAGTTGTGCACCTCGAGGTAAATCACCCAACATGATTGGTCCAGCGCGATCACGTGCCGCCGAGTAGAAGACGTGCACCTCGAGGTAAATCACCCAACATGATTGGTCCAGCGCGATCACGTGCCGCCGAATATGAGTTGTGCACCTCGAGGTAAATCACCCAACATGATTGGTCCAGCGCGATCACGTGCCGCCGAGTAGAAGATGTGCACCTCGAGGTAAATCACCCAACATGATTGGTCCAGCGCGATCACGTGCCGCCAAGTAGAAGACGTGCACCTCGAGGTAAATCACCCAACATGATTGGTCCAGCGCGATCACGTGCCGCCGAGTAGAAGATGTGCACCTCGAGGTAAATCACCCAACATGATTGGTCCAGCGCGATCACGTGCCGCCGAATATGAGTTGTGCACCTCGAGGTAAATCACCCAACATGATTGGTCCAGCGCGATCACGTGCCGCCGAGTAGAAGATGTGCACCTCGAGGTAAATCACCCAACATGATTGGTCCAGCGCGATCACGTGCCGCCGAATATGAGTTGTGCACCTCGAGGTAAATCACCCAACATGATTGGTCCAGCGCGATCACGTGCCGCCGAGTAGAAGATGTGCACCTCGAGGTAAATCACCCAACATGATTGGTCCAGCGCGATCACGTGCCGCCGAGTAGAAGACGTGCACCTCGAGGTAAATCACCCAACATGATTGGTCCAGCGCGATCACGTGCCGCCGAATATGAGTTGTGCACCTCGAGGTAAATCACCCAACATGATTGGTCCAGCGCGATCACGTGCCGCCGAATATGAGTTGTGCACCTCGAGGTAAATCACCCAACATGATTGGTCCAGCGCGATCACGTGCCGCCGAGTAGAAGATGTGCACCTCGAGGTAAATCACCCAACATGATTGGTCCAGCGCGATCACGTGCCGCCGAGTAGAAGATGTGCACCTCGAGGTAAATCACCCAACATGATTGGTCCAGCGCGATCACGTGCCGCCGAATATGAGTTGTGCACCTCGAGGTAAATCACCCAACATGATTGGTCCAGCGCGATCACGTGCCGCCGAGTAGAAGACGTGCACCTCGAGGTAAATCACCCAACATGATTGGTCCAGCGCGATCACGTGCCGCCGAGTAGAAGATGTGCACCTCGAGGTAAATCACCCAACATGATTGGTCCAGCGCGATCACGTGCCGCCGAATATGAGATGTGCACCTCGAGGGAAATCACCCAACATGATTGGTCCAGCGCGATCACGTGCCGCCCAATATGAGTTGTGCACCTCGAGGTAAATCACCCAACATGATTGGTCCAGCGCGATCACGTGCCGCCGAGTAGAAGATGTGCACCTCGAGGTAAATCACCCAACATGATTGGTCCAGCGCGATCACGTGCCGCCGAATGTGAGTTGTGCACCTCGAGGTAAATCACCCAACATGATTGGTCCACCGCGATCACGTGCCGCCGAGTAGAAGATGTGCACCTCGAGGTAAATCACCCAACATGATTGGTCCAGCGCGATCACGTGCCGCCGAATATGAGTTGTGCACCTCGAGGTAAATCACCCAACATGATTGGTCCAGCGCGATCACGTGCCGCCGAGTAGAAGACGTGCACCTCGAGGTAAATCACCCAACATGATTGGTCCAGCGCGATCACGTGCCGCCGAGTAGAAGATATGCACCTCGAGGTAAATCACCCAACATGATTGGTCCAGCGCGATCACGTGCCGCCGAGTATAAGTGCACCTCGAGGTAAATCACCCAACATGATTGGTCCAGCGCGATCACGTGCCGCCGAATATGAGTTGTGCACCTCGAGGTAAATCACCCAACATGATTGGTCCAGCGCGATCACGTGCCGCCGAGTAGAAGATGTGCACCTCGAGGTAAATCACCCAACATGATTGGTCCAGCGCGATCACGTGCCGCTGAGTAGAAGATGTGCACCTCGAGGTAAATCACCCAACATGATTGGTCCAGCGCGATCACGTGCCGCCGAGTCGAAGATGTGCACCTCGAGGTAAATCACCCAACATGATTGGTCCAGCGCGATCACGTGCCGCCGAGTATAAGTGCACCTCGAGGTAAATCACCCAACATGATTGGTCCAGCGCGATCACGTGCCGCCGAGTAGAAGATGTGCACCTCGAGGTAAATCACCCAACATGATTGGTCCAGCGCGATCACGTGCCGCCGAATATGAGTTGTGCACCTCGAGGTAAATCACCCAACATGATTGGTCCAGCGCGATCACGTGCCGCCGAGTAGAAGACGTGCACCTCGAGGTAAATCACCCAACATGATTGGTCCAGCGCGATCACGTGCCGCCGAGTAGAAGACGTGCACCTCGAGGTAAATCACCCAACATGATTGGTCCAGCGCGATCACGTGCCGCCGAGTAGAAGACGTGCACCTCGAGGTAAATCACCCAACATGATTGGTCCAGCGCGATCACGTGCCGCCGAGTAGAAGACGTGCACCTCGAGGTAAATCACCCAACATGATTGGTCCAGCACGATCACGTGCCGCCGAATATGAGTTGTGCACCTCGAGGTAAATGACCCAACATGATTGGTCCAGCGCGATCACGTGCCGCCGAATATGAGTTGTGCACCTCGAGGTAAATCACCCAACATGATTGGTCCAGCGCGATCACGTGCCGCCGAGTAGAAGATGTGCACCTCGAGGTAAATCACCCAACATGATTGGTCCAGCGCGATCACGTGCCGCTGAGTATGAGTGGTGCACCTCGAGGTAAATCGCCCAACATGATTGGTCCAGCGCGATCACGTGCCGCCGAATATGAGTTGTGCACCTCGAGGTAAATCACCCAACATGATTGGTCCAGCGCGATCACGTGCCGCCGAGTAGAAGATGTGCACCTCGAGGTAAATCACCCAACATGATTGGTCCAACGCGATCACGTGCCGCCGAATATGAGTTGTGCACCTAGAGGTAAATCACCCAACATGATTGGTCCAGCGCGATCACGTGCTGCCGAGTAGAAGATGTGCACCTCGAGGTATATCACCCAACATGATTGGTCCAGCGCGATCACGTGCCGCCGAGTAGAAGATGTGCACCTCGAGGTAAATCACCCAACATGATTGGTCCAGCGCGATCACGTGCCGCCGAGTAGAAGATGTGCACCTCGAGGTAAATCACCCAACATGATTGGTCCAGCGCGATCACGTGCCGCCGAATATGAGTTGTGCACCTCGAGGTAAATCACCCAACATGATTGGTCCAGCGCGATCACGTGCCGCCGAATATGAGTTGTGCACCTCGAGGTAAATCACCCAACATGATTGGTCCAGCGCGATCACGTGCCGCCGAGTAGAAGATGTGCACCTCGAGGTAAATCACCCAACATGATTGGTCCAGCGCGATCACGTGCCGCCGAGTAGAAGACGTGCACCTCGAGGTAAATCACCCAACATGATTGGTCCAGCGCGATCACGTGCCGCCGAGTATAAGTGCACCTCGAGGTAAATCACCCAACATGATTGGTCCAGCGCGATCACGTGCCGCCGAGTAGAAGATGTGCACCTCGAGGTAAATCACCCAACATGATTGGTCCAGCGCGATCACGTGCCGCCGAGTATAAGTGCACCTCGAGGTAAATCACCCAACATGATTGGTCCAGCGCGATCACGTGCCGCCGAATATGAGTTGTGCACCTCGAGGTAAATCACCCAACATGATTGGTCCAGCGCGATCACGTGCCGCCGAGTAGAAGATGTGCACCTCGAGGTAAATCACCCAACATGATTGGTCCAGCGCGATCACGTGCCGCCGAGTAGAAGATGTGCACCTCGAGGTAAATCACCCAACATGATTGGTCCAGCGCGATCACGTGCCGCCGAGTAGAAGATGTGCACCTCGAGGTAAATCACCCAACATGATTGGTCCAGCGCGATCACGTGCCGCCGAATATGAGTTGTGCACCTCGAGGTAAATCACCCAACATGATTGGTCCAGCGCGATCACGTGCCGCCGAGTAGAAGATGTGCACCTCGAGGTAAATCACCCAACATGATTGGTCCAGCGCGATCACGTGCCGCCGAGTAGAAGATGTGCACCTCGAGGTAAATCACCCAACATGATTGGTCCAGCGCGATCACGTGCCGCCGAGTAGAAGACGTGCACCTCGAGGTAAATCACCCAACATGATTGGTCCAGCGCGATCACGTGCCGCCGAATATGAGTTGTGCACCTCGAGGTAAATCACCCAACATGATTGGTCCAGCGCGATCACGTGCCGCCGAGTAGAAGACGTGCACCTCGAGGTAAATCACCCAACATGATTGGTCCAGCGCGATCACGTGCCGCCGAATATGAGTTGTGCACCTCGAGGTAAATCACCCAACATGATTGGTCCAGCGCGATCACGTGCCGCCGAGTAGAAGATGTGCACCTCGAGGTAAATCACCCAACATGATTGGTCCAGCGCGATCACGTGCCGCCGAATATGAGTTGTGCACCTCGAGGTAAATCACCCAACATGATTGGTCCAGCGCGATCACGTGCCGCCGAGTATTCGTTGTGCAGCTCGAGGTAAATCACCCAACATGATTGGTCCAGCGCGATCACGTGCCGCCGAATATGAGTTGTGCACCTCGAGGTAAATCACCCAACATGATTGGTCCAGCGCGATCACGTGCCGCCGAATATGAGTTGTGCACCTCGAGGTAAATCACCCAACATGATTGGTCCAGCCCAATCACGTGCCGCCGTATATGAGTTGTGCACCTCGAGGTAAATCACCCAACATGATTGGTCCAGCGCGATCACGTGCCGCCGTATATGAGTTGTGCACCTCGAGGTAAATCACCCAACATGATTGGTCCACCGCGATCACGTGCCGCCGAGAAGAAGACGTGCACCTCGAGGTAAATCACCCAACATGATTGGTCCAGCGCGATCACGTGCCGCCGAGTAGAAGACGTGCACCTCGAGGTAAATCACCCAACATGATTGGTCCAGCGCGATCACGTGCCGCCGAGTAGAAGACGTGCACCTCGAGGTAAATCACCCAACATGATTGGTCCAGCGCGATCACGTGCCGCCGAGTATAAGTGCACCTCGAGGTAAATCACCCAACATGATTGGTCCAGCCCAATCACGTGCCGCCGTATATGAGTTGTGCACCTCGAGGTAAATCACCCAACATGATTGGTCCAGCGCGATCACGTGCCGCCGTATATGAGTTGTGCACCTCGAGGTAAATCACCCAACATGATTGGTCCACCGCGATCACGTGCCGCCGAGTAGAAGACGTGCACCTCGAGGTAAATCACCCAACATGATTGGTCCAGCGCGATCACGTGCCGCCGAATATGAGTTGTGCACCTCGAAGTAAATCACCCAACATGATTGGTCCAGCGCGATCACGTGCCGCCGAGTAGATGATGTGCACCTCGAGGTAAATCACCCAACATGATTGGTCCAGCGCGATCACGTGCCGCCGAGTATTGGCGACGCAGCGTCGTGCGAACGTGAACAACAACAACACATTGAGAGGAGACTTCCTCAAGCTGAACACCATAGCCAGCAAAATCAATGGCGACATGATCAAGTCTGAGTAGTCGTTGAGCAAAGAAACCAAGAGGTTGAAAACCCCGTAAATGGAGCAGAAACGCCAACAAATCAAACAGAGCGACCGGCGTGTACTTTTTACATTTGTTACTAGTTTACTCGTAAATTCGTTTTAGTAATTAAAAAAAAACCTGGTGTTACCTCAACGTTTAAGTCGTTGAAACAAACGGGTGTAAATTAATAAAACGTTAAATATTATTTTTCACTTCCTGTGTTACTCCATGACGTCACTAAATATCAAGCCGCGAAACCGTGATTTCACATGAGGAAGAAGAAGAACCGTGAATTTGAAGGAAAGGGGCTTGTGTTTGTGTTCGTGAAGATTTCCTTTGATCCACACTCAAATATGGTGAGTTCGGACCTCGGTTAAATTAATTTGACTTGTTTGAGGTCATCGACGACCCGCCAAGACCGACGTGTTCCTCCATTCCCAAGGCACGTCGGCCTTTGGTCTCGGATAGTCGTTGTTTTACGAGTAGGCCTTTGGTCTCGGATAGTCGTTGTTTTACCAATCCCTCGGTTCGTTATAAGGTCTGTGATTTATTTTAAACATTTTTTTCTCTCGAAGTGTTTACTTCTCACATCGAGCAAATTTTAAACGATCATACCAAGCATTATTTATTATCTTCATGGTGACCAATCATGTGCTCGAGATTAACGAACACACGTGATGTTTGTTAACCAATGAGCATTGAGCATTGAGATTTTCGTTGTTTTTGGCGGGAAACCAGACCTGGACTTAAAAAAAAAAATTTTTGGTGTTTCAGGATTCAGACCTTTTCGCGACATTTATTTATTTAGAAGTGAACTTTTTCTCAAATGGTCACCCGTTAATAACCACCTGTTGTCTGCGAATGAGAACACCTGGGACAGGTTGATCTCGCACTTTTGGACTTTTCACGAAGTTTAAATGAGAATCACGAACTCGACACGAGCGACGGATACGAGTTCACGAGGTCTTTCGTCAATGACGTCATGATGGAGGTTGAATCAGTCCAGGCTACGTCGTCCTCTACGGGTTCAGGAGGCGAGCAGACTGAACCTGCAGACACGTGATGTAAGTGTAAGTTTCCCCCCCGACGTCGTGTTCTCACTCCAACCTGAAAACGCCCGAGAGGTTCATGACTTGCTCGTCAAATCATCCAGGACCAATCGATAACAAGGCGTTGAAGGCAGAACTGACACGCCGAACCTGAACCGACGCCGGTCCTCTCCGACACGTTCAATGTGCGACGAGGACGAGCCGATTGGATTTCGGTGAAAATCCGAATCCGGATCGGACGACGAGAAATTTTTTCAGTGATTCTTCACCGTCGAGAGATGGGGTTGAAAAAGGATATTTCAAAAATGTATTCGGCCAGATATGTTCTCGTGGATCGGGCATTAACGGGGCGGAGGTATGCCCTCCACCGAGTGCCCTCATTTATAACACTAATGATCACGGGGAGGTAATACAATTATAATGCAATTAAAAAAAACACTTCCTCATTACCGAACATGTGTGTTCATGAAACCAAGGAATGATCAGATGATTCCTTAATTATCTCACTTAAAGGCCTTCAATCATCATAGGAAAGACAGACCAGGGAGGCGGACAAGACAATAAATACCCGAGCCGTGTCGGCGTGACAGCTGGAACCGATGCAGGGTGGCAGCCCAGGTGTGTACCATCAGCAGCTCCAATGGAGAAGGAGGAAGAGGAGGAGGAGATAGGTGCGGCTGGTTGTGTTTGGGTGTTTGGGTGTTTGTGTGTGGGCGCTGGTGCTTAGAAACTGATATGTGGGTGGTGGTGGTGGAAGTTGTATGTAGATAGATAATTTTCTTGTGGTTTGCGAACAGTGGTTAAACCACTAGGATCACCGTGGTGTCCGTGTGTCCCACAGCGCGAGTGCATCTCCATCCACATCGGCCAGGCGGGTGTACAGATCGGCAATTCGTGTTGGGAGCACTATTGTCTGGAGCATGGGATCCATCCTGATGGACAAATGCCAAGTGACAAGACCATCGGGGGTGGCGACGACTCTTTTGACACCTTCTTTTACGAGACCGGTGCTGGGAAGCACGTTCCTCGGGCCATCTTCGTCGATCTGGAACCCACCGTGATCAGTGAGCAAGCTGTCCATAAGTTTCTCCTTCCTTCTCCTCTTCTTTCCCATTTCTCTCCTCTTTCTGAACTTCCAGATTGTGAGGTCATTTACCTTCATCCTGACGTTGAGGTTGTGCCGTTCTCCGGATGAAGTGCGTGCCGGTACTCATCGACAACATTTACACCCCGAGCAACTTATTTCGGGCAAGGACACAGCCAACAACTACGCACGGGGCCACTGCACCGTCGGACCAAAGATCATGGACCCGGTTCAAGACCGCATCCGTAAGCAGGCACACCGGAAAGAATCGTTTCCCTCAAAATAAGGGCGAGTCCAAGAGGAGGTCCCCCTGAGATGGTAGAATTTCATATTCATGCTGCAGCTCGAATTTCAATGAGATTTTCATGTCTCAATGTGAAATTTTATTCATCTTTGAAAGAAAAATGGCAAAGTCATAGGTTTAAGGTGTGACATCACTAAACTAATTTACATTTATGCAAATTAGGGGTTACGTATGGGACACTTTGAAATGGTGACATAGTGAATTCAACCAAACTTTAGAACAATTTTTTTACATGGACATGACTACTCTACTACCGTGCGCTTTTAATTGACACAAGGAAAAAAAATTGTTCACTTCATTAATTATGTAAATGAGGCCTGTTCTTAATAAGCGATGTCCCATACAAAACAATTCCACAGGGATTTTTTAAAGGTCACACTGAAAGCTCTGAAAAAAATTTAAACCCATTTTCTCGAAGTTCTAATCCATCATGTGTTGGTCATCCATCCTGTATTTCAAGGTTAAAATATGTGGATGATAAGTTCACAAGGAATTTTTTAATGTTACGTATGGGACACAACCGTTGCGTATGGGACATCGCTTACAAAGTCTGTGGGAAAGACAATTTCAACGTCGACAAGATGTGACCACCACTTTGGCCGGTAGACATTTTGGGCATTCATGTTTTCCCATGAAGACCTGTCCACCACATGTGACCCAGGTTAAGGCAGACAAAACAACAAGGGATCATTCCATTTGTAAGGAGGGGGTTTTAACCTCCTTTTGAAGAAGATATGAGTTTTTGTTTCCTCCGCCACCGAAGGTGGAAGTACGTTATGTTTTCACCCCTTTCTGTCTGTTTGTCGCCTCCAGGTCACAATTTCAAAGCGATCTTCACGAACGTTCACCACATGGTAGAGTTTGTCATAAGGAAGAAGCCTCTTGTTTTTGGGGTTAATAGGTCAAAAGGTCAACATCGGCCAAAGGTCAACAACTTAGATGAGATTTCCAAAATCCTCAATTTGCATTGCCATGAAATTTGAAGAGGATTTGTATTTCAGGTCACCGAATTCAACCAGCCAATTATTTTTGAGGTCAACATCGACCAAATGGTCAACATAGGCCCAAGGTCATCAACTAAGGTGGTATTTCGGAAATCCTGAATTTCCATCCGATTGACTTGAAATTTGAAGAGGAGTTGCAGACAGTATTTGGTCATTGAATTCAACCACCAATTATTTTTGAGGTCAAATTTGTTTTATGGATCTTGCGAGTCTCGTGCTCCGCATGACGTCTTCTTGTTTGTTTGTTTGTTTGTGTGCAGGATATCTCATAAAGTTGTCCATGGATTTGGATGAAATTTTGTGGACACATTGGGTGTGTCACAAGGACGAGCTGATTAGATTTTGTAGTGAAGATGCGGATTCGGATCCGGCTACAATAATTTTTTAGGTGATTCTTCACCATTGAGATATCGGGTCAAAAACGATATATAGCACGATATCTCAAAAAGTTGTGATTTACTGTTGTGATATCTCACTTTATTTATTGTGATAAATATTTATTTATTGTGATATCTCACTGAATAGAGCAGTAATAAAAAAAAAAATAGGTATGTATTATTTCTTAATAATCCCAGAAATTGGTATTTTGATTACTACATTAGTTGCGAGAATAAGTTACATAGTATGACCTTCATTTATTTTGCCAAAAAAGAAAAATTAGGTAATTTCATTGAAAACTCGCAAAACCATCAGAATAGGTACCCCTTCTTCAAAGTATCATATTTCGGTATATATATATATATATATATATATATATATATATATATATATATATATATATATATTTTGAAGCTACACGGTTTCTTGTTGTGAACTCAGTTAGACTTACACTTTTAGGACAATATCGTGAGAAGGCAATGGAACAAACCTCATTTTTTGACATTTTTGAAACCGTTTCAACCACTTACATGCGCTTTTGGAACCACTGACATGCGCTGAGCCTGTTGAGAGATTGGGCTGAACAGATATATCGCACGATATCTCAAAAAGTTGAAGACAGATTAAGACGAAACTTGGTGGACACGTTGGGTGTGTGACAAGAAAGAATTGATTCGATTTTGGTGAAGATTCGAATTCGGATCTGGATCTGATAATTTTTTTAGGTGAATCTTCACCATTGAGAGATCGGGTCAAAAACGATGTATCGCCGATATCTCAAAAAGTTGTGGACGGATTCAGATGAAACTTGGTGGACATGTTTGGTGTGTGACGAGGAAGAGTTGATTCGATTTTGGTGAAGATTCGAATTCGGATCCGGATCTGATAATTTTTTTAGGTGAATCTTCACCATTGAGAGATTGGGCGAAACCGATATATAGCACGATATCTCAAAAAGTGGTGGACGGATTCAGATGAAACTTGGTGGACACGTTGGGTGTGTGACAAATAAGAATTGATTCGATTTTGGTGAAGATTCAAATCCAGATCTGATAATTTTTTGAGTTGAATCTTCACCATTGAGGCGAAGCGCATGAAAGTGGTTACCACCCCTATTTTAGGGCATACCCTGACTTGAGTAGCATTTTTGAAAGTCACAAAGACTACTTCTGGTCATGAAATTTGGTTCATTGCTCAGACAGTGTTCCATAGGACCTTAAAATATATAGGTTCATGGGTCTATGATGTATATAACTGAATCTGCATGATTTTTATTGAATATACATGCCCAGTGTTGGCCTTTTTTCTTGTTTCACCTTAAAATATGACATATATTAGACCATGCAAAATTACAACATATAAAACATTCCATATGAAATTTCTCATCTAATCAAAAGGTTGTCACCCTCCGTCTGAGAAAATCAGCATTTGTGTCGGTCAGTGCTGGATTCGCATGATATATACACATTCTGGCATATTTTTATTTTTTTTCTTTTGTTATTGTCCTTTTAGAGCCCGGGACTATGAAATCCCCTCACAAAATGACGAGTTTTTCAATAACTCATATTTACGTGTCTTAAATTATTCAACTTATTACCAATAATCAATGTAAAAAAAATTGAGATGATCCGGGTGGATACTTAATGACAGCGGCTTGACCGAACTTTCCAACCCAAATGTCCGACTGCACGTCACGTTTAAAAAAAATGTTTTTATTCTTCTGTGCATCAGATTATTTTAACTAAAATTTATTTACAAATGGGGCACAGTGATTCAGATATAATAGTATAAAAAATATTTAAAACATGCATGACTTTGGTTTCGTGTAATTTTGCATTTTTGTCCGACTGCATGTCACACTTTTTTATATTTGATTAAAAAATTTACTTTCTCAAAAAAAATTAAAAAATTTTTCCAGGTATTTAAATTTTTTTTATTGATTTAGAAGGCAGTCAAAACAGTTTTGGAGAATTTTGAGAGCTTTTTGTTACTCCCAGAATTGATTGAATTGAAAATTTACGTCCAAGAATTTGTTCGATAAATCTTCTCTCTTTTATTGCATTTCAGCATCTGACAGTCACTGAATAGAGCAGTAATAATAAAATAGGTATGTATTATTTATTAATAATCCCAGAAATTGGTATTTTCATTATTAGATTAGTTGCTGGAATAAGTTACATACTATGACCTTCATTTATTTTTCCGAAAAAGAAAAATTAGGTAATTTCATTGAAAACTCGTAAAACCATCAGAATAGGTTCCCCTTCTTCAAAGTATCATATTTCGGTATATATATATATATATATATATATATATATATATATATATATATATATATATATATATATGTAATGAAGCGATTTGGTTTTTTGTTCTGAACTCAGTTAGACTTACACTTTCAGGAAAATATCGTGAGAAGGCAATGGAACAAACTTCATTTTTTGACATTTTTGAAACCGTTTCAACCACTGACATGCGCTTTTGGAACCACTTGACAAGGCACTTGGCCTTGAGAGATTGGGCTAAACCTATATAATCACACGATATCTCAAAAAGTTGAAGACGGATTCAGACGAAACTTGGTGAACACGTTGGGTGTGTGACAAGAAAGAATTGATTCGATTTTGGTGAAGATTCGAATTCGAATCCGGATCTGATAATTTTTTTCGGTGAATCTTCACCATTGAGAGATTGGGCGAAACTGAGACATAGCACGATATCTCAAAAAGTTGAAGACGGATTCAGACGAAACTTGGTGGACACGTTGGGTGTGTGACAAGGAGGAATTGATTCGATTTTGGTGAAGATTCGAATCCGGATCCGGATCTGATAATTTTATTAGGTGAATCTTCACCATTGAGGCAAAGCGCGTGTAAGTGGTTACCACCCCAATTTTAGGACATACCCTGACTTGAGTGGCATTTTTCATAGTCACAAAGACTACTACTGGTCATGAAATTTGGTTCATTGCACAGACAGTGTTCCATAGGACCTTAAAATAGATAGGTTTATGGGTCTATGATGTATATTACTGAATCTACGGGATTTTAATTGAATACACATGCCCAGTGTTTGCCTTTTTTCTTGTTTCACCTTAAAATATGACATATTTTAGACCATGCAAAATTACAACATATAAAACATTCAATATGAAATTTCCCATCTAATCAAAAGGTTGTCACCCACCGTCTGAGAAAATCAGCATTTGTGTCGGTCAGTGGTGAATGCGCATGATATTGCACATTCTGGCATATTTTTGTTTTTTCTTGTTTTATTGCCTTTTTAGAGCCTGGGACTATGAAATCCCCTAACAAAATGACGAGTTTATCAATAACTCATATTTACATGTCTTCAATTATTCAAGTTTTTACCAATAATCAATGTAAAAAAAATTGAGATGATCCGGGTGGATAGTTAATTACAGCGGCTTGACCAAACTTTCCAACCCAAATGTCCGACTGCACGTCATGTTATAAAAAAATTATTTTATTCTTCTGTGCATCAGATTATTTTCACGAAAATTTATTTACAAATTAGGCACAGTGATACAGATATAATAGTGTTCAAAAAATATTGAAATCATGCATGGCTTTTGTTTAGAGTAATTTTGCATTTTTGTCCAACTGCACGTCAAACTTTTTTGAATTTGATTCAAAAATTAATTTTCTTAAAATTTTTTTTTTATATTTTTCCAGGTATTTACAAAATATTTTATTAATTTTAAAGGCAGTGAAAACTGTTTTGGAGAATTTAGAGAGCTTTTTGTTACTCCCAGAATTGATTGAATTGAAAATTTAAGTCCAAGAATTTGTTCGATAAATATTCTCTCTTTTCGTACTTTTCAGCATCTGACAGTCAATGAATCGAGCAGTAATAAAAAAATAGGTATGTATTATTTCTTAATAATCCCAGAAATTGGTATTTTGATTATTACATTAGTTGCGCGAATAAGTTACATACTATGACCTTCATTTATTTTACCAAAAAAGAAAAATTCGGTAATTCAATTGAAAACTCGCAAAACCATCAGAACAGGTAACCCTTCTTCAAAGTATCATATTTCGGTATATATATATATATATATATATATATATATATATATATATATATATATATATATATATATATATATATATATATATATATATATATATATATATATATATATATATATATTGTTGCGGATTCGCGCCCGCCGGCGTGCGAGCGGCCACGTAACTCGAATCGCGGCACGTCGCCCACTGGACGGACAATCCTGTCGTGACCCTCTCGGACTAACGCCGGGAACTAGTCACGGGTGGGCCTTTCGGCCTCACCACGATCGTGCCAATCGGCCCCCCGCGTGGGATCGGGTTGCTCGCCAAATTCGACCTACCTAAGTACCCACACGGAGGGTAGACCGGGCGATCGCACCTCGCCGCAGGTCGACTTCGGACACGGGCCACTTTAAGCGACCCGTTCTGTACTATCGGGATAACCGAGCGGTGTTATCGTCAACCTCGACGGTTCGATTAATTATTGGGCGTATTTAGCCCACGACCAACCCTTTACGTGAAGTAAGATGGAGATTCAATAAAGGAAAAGACGAAGCAAAACGGGAAAAACAGTTCAACATTAAGCACATTTATTCCGCGGCAAACGGAAAGCACACATATACAATTATACACCAAAAGCAAATGTAACAAAAGAAGAAACACCACAATCATGCACAAAAAGCAAATGTAAAAGAGAAACACAATGCAGATCTTCAACCGACTACCGAGCACACGGCAACACTTATACAGTTTTACTTCACAGACGGCGCCGACAACACATATACTCAAAGCAAAAGAAAAAGGGACCACCCTCAACGATGAGGGGGGCAGACGGGCCTGGGGCCGAGACCGCGTCGAGCCTACCCGTCTGGTGATGAGCCGCAAAATGGCGGTGGCGCCTCGACTCCGCGGGCCTCGCTGGCACTGCCTGGTATGGGGTGGGAATGGGGCCCCCTTCTCACACTATCTCAGCGCGGGGGGAAACAGGAGGGGGTTGTTGATGCTCGGGGGAATGAGGATATCTCGCTGGCTCGGGTCCCGCGACGAGCGTCTTCACCGCGAACTCGGTCGCGTTACCGGCCTCCCCTCTCCGCAGCTCCCCGACTCTGACACGAGCGCCCTCTCGACTGCCTTCGCCGCCGCCACCAGTCCAACTCTCCCACTCTCCCACTCTCCACTCTTCTCAACTCTCCTTGACTGACTCAACTACTTCTACTCGGCGAGCGAACGCGGCCCTTTATAGCCCCTGGGGCTTCGCTCCTTCACCTTCGACCCTTCACCTCTAGCTGTTTCCCCATTGGACAGAGGAAAAGTGGGCGTGAATGATTTTTGATCCGCGAATCTGCATATAGCGATTATACTCAGACGCACCTGGAGGCGGGGCCAAATCGCCCCACGCTCGCCGATGGGACGGAACAGAAGTGGGCGTGAATCGTTCTTGATCCGATTTCTTCGGAAAGGCTGGTGTTTTTGCACCCGCCGCTCGACGCGCGCCCTGCACGAGTCCAGGATCGGTGTCCACAAGCGGCGCGGGAATGGCGGTGATGCGATGGTTGCGAGAGCGAGATGTGACGGTAAAGGTCGTGGCTGTTGTTGTGAAGCGGCGTTGCGGTTGGTGGTTTTGTGTGATGGCTGTTGAGACGTGGTTGGTGGTGGTTGTGGTGGTAGTAATGGCGGTTGGTCCAAAATAAAGATAGTAAAAGAAAAACGGCTATCCTGAAGGGTCGCAGCCCTAATGAATGACATTTATTCCCTCTAAACAACGGGTTTGGGCCTAACTACACATATACTTACAGAGATATCTCACCTAAGGGACCTGAATGGTGGTTTGCGAATGTCGTCAACCACAACAATATATATATATATATATATATATATATATATATATATATATATATATATATATATATATATATATATATATATATATATATATGTAATGAAGCTATACGGTTTTTTGTTCTGAACTCAGTTAGACTTACACTTTCAGGAAAATATTGTGAGAAGGCAATGGAACAAACCTCTTTTTTGACATTTTTGAAACCGTTTCAACCACTTACATGCGCTTTTGTCACCACTGACATGCGCTTCACCATTGAGAGATTGGGCTGAACAGATATATCGCACGATATCTCAAAAATTTGCGGACGGATTCAGATGAAACTTGGTGGACACGTTTGGTGTGTGACCTGGAAGATTTGATTCGATTTTGGTGAAGATTCGAATTCGGATCCGGATCTGATAATTTTTTAAGGTGAATCTTCACCATTGAGAGATTTGGCTAAACCAATATATCGCACGATATCTCAAAAAGTTGGGGACGGATTCAGACGAAACTTGGTGGACACGTTGGGTGTGTGACAAGGAAGAATTGATTCGATTTTGGCGAAGATTCGAATTCGGATCCGGATCTGATAATTTTTTAAGGTGAATCTTCACCATTGAGATACCGGGTCAAAAACGATATATAGCACGATATCTCAAAAAGTTGTGATTTACTGTTGTGATATCTCACTTTATTTATTGTGATAAATATTTATTTATTGTGATATCTCACTGAATAGAGCAGTAATAAAAAAAAAAATAGGTATGTATTATTTCTTAATAATCCCAGAAATTGGTATTTTGATTACCACATTAGTTGCTGGAATAAGTTGCATAGTATGACGTTCATTTATTTTGCCAAAAAAGAAAAATTAGGTAATTTCATTGAAAACTCGCAAAACCATCAGAATAGGTACCCCTTCTTCAAAGTATCATATTTCAGTATATATATATATATATATATATATATATATATATATATATATATATATATATATATATATATATATATATATTTTTTTTTTTGAAGCAACACGGTTTTTTGTTGTGAACTCAGTTAGACTTACACTTTTAGGACAATATCGTGAGAAGGCAATGGAGCAAACCTCATTTTTGACATTTTTGAAACGGTTTCAACCACTTACATGCGCTTTTGGAACCACTGACATGCGCTGAGCCTGTTGAGAGATTGGGCTGAACAGATATATCGCACGATATCTCAAAAAGTTGAAGATGGATTAAGACGAAACTTGGTGGACACGTTGGGTGTGTGACAAGAAAGAATTGATTCGATTTTGGTGAAGATTCGAATTCGGATCTCGATTTGATAATTTTTTTGGGTGAATCTTCACCATTGAGAGATCGGGTCAAAAACGATGTATCGCACGATATCTCAAAAAGTTGTTCACGGATTCAGATGAAACTTGGTGGACATGTTTGGTGTGTGACGAGGAAAAGCTGATTCGATTTTGGTGAAGATTCGAATTCGAATCCGGATCTGACAATTTTTTTTGGTGAATCTTCACCATTGAGAGATTGGGCGAAACCGATATATAGCACGATATCTCAAAAAGTGGTGGACGGATTCAGATGAAACTTGGTGGACACGTTGGGTGTGTGACAAATAAGAATTGATTCGATTTTGGTGAAGATTCAAATCCGGATCTGATAAATTTTTTTAGTTGAATCTTCACCATTGAGGCGAAGCGCATGAAAGTGGTTACCACCCCTATTTTAGGGCATGTCCTGACTTGTGTGGCATTTTTAAAAGTCACAAAGACTACTTCTGGTCATGAAATTTGGTTCATTGCTCAGACAGTATTCCATAGGACCTTAAAATATATAGGTTCATGGGTCTATGATGTATATAACTGAATCTGCATGATTTTTATTGAATATACATGCCCAGTATTGGCCTTTTTTCTTGTTTCACCTTAAAATATGACATATTTTAGACCATGCAAAATTACAACATATGAAACATTCTATATGAAATTTCTCATCTAATCAAAAGGTTGTCACCCACCGTCTGAGAAAATCAGCATTTGTGTCGGTCAGTGGTGGATTCGCATGATATGTACACATTCTGGCATATTTTTATTTTTTTTCTAATGTTATTGCCCTTTTAGAGCCTGGGACTATGAAATCCCCTCACAAAATGACGAGTTTTTCAATAACTCATATTTACGTGTCTTAAATTATTCAACTTATTACCAATAATCAATGTAAAAAAAATTGAGATGATCCGGGTGGATACTTAATTACAGCGGCTTGACCGAACTTTCCAACCCAAATGTCCGACTGCACGTCACGTTTTAAAAAAAAATGTTTTTATTCTTCTGTGCATCAGATTATTTTCACTAAAATTTATTTACAAATTGGGCACAGTGATACAGATATAATAGTCAAAAAATATTTAAAACATGCATGGCTTTGGTTTCGAGTAATTTTGCATTTTTGTCCGACTGCATGTCACACTTTTTTATATTTGATTAAAAAATTTACTTTCTTAAAAAAAAATTAAAAATTTTTTCCAGGTATTTAAATTTTTTTATTGATTTAGAAGGCAGTTAAAACAGTTTTGGAGAATTTTGAGAGCTTTTTGTTACTCCCAGAATTGATTGAATTGAAAATTTACGTCCAAGAATTTGTTCGATAAATCTTCTCTCTTTTAGTGCTTTTCAGCATCTGACAGTCACTGAATAGAGCAGTAATAATAAAATAGGAATGTATTATTTATTAATAATCCCAGAAATTGGTATTTTGATTATTAGATTAGTTGCTGGAATAAGTTACATACTATGACCTTCATTTATTTTTCCTAAAAAGAAAAATTAGGTAATTTCATTGAAAACTCGCAAAACCATCAGAATAGGTTCCCCTTCTTCAAAGTATCATATTTCGGTATATATATATATATATATATATATATATATATATATATATATATATATATATATATATATATATATATATATATATATATATATATATATATATATATATATATATATATATATATATATATATATATATATATATATATATATATATATATATATATATATATATATATATATATATATATATATATATATATATATGTAATGAAGCGATTTGGTTTTTTGTTCTGAACTCAGTTAGACTTACACTTTCAGGAAAATATCGTGAGAAGGCAATGGAACAAACTTCATTTTTTGACATTTTTGAAACCGTTTCAACCACTGACATGCGCTTTTGGAACCACTTGACAAGGCACTTGGCCTTGAGAGATTGGGCTAAACCTATATAATCACACGATATCTCAAAAAGTTGAAGACGGATTCAGACGAAACTTGGTGAACACGTTGGGTGTGTGACAAGAAAGAATTGATTCGATTTTGGTGAAGATTCGAATTCGAATCCGGATCTGATCTTTTTTCGGTGAATCTTCACCATTGAGATATCGGGTCAAAAACGATATATAGCACGATATCTCATAAAGTTGTGGACCGATTCAGATGAAACTTAGTGGACACGTTTGGTGTGTGACGAGGAAGAGTTGATTAGATTTTGGTGAAGATGCGAATTCGGATCCGGATCTGATAATTTTTTTAGGTGAATCTTCACCATTGAGATATTGGGTCAAAAACGATGTATAGCACGATATCTCAAAAAGTTGTGGACGGATTCAGATGAAACTTGGTGGACATGTTTGGTGTGTGACGAGGAAGAGTTGATTAGATTTTGGTGAAGATTCGAATTCGAATCCGGATCTGATAATTTTTTTCGGTGAATCTTCACCATTGAGATATCGGGTCAAAAACGATATATAGCACGATATCTCATAAAGTTGTGGACCGATTCAGATGAAACTTGGTGGACACGTTTGGTGTGTGACGAAGAAGAGTTGAGTAGATTTTGGTGAAGATTCGAATTCGGATCTGGATCTGATAATTTTTTTCGGTGAATCTTCACCATTGAGATATTGGGTCAAAAACGATATATAGCACGATATCTCAAAAAGTTGTGGACGGATTCAGATGAAACTTGGTGGACATGTTTGGTGTGTGACGAGGAAGAGTTGATTCGACTTTGGTGAAGATTCGAATTCGGATCCGGATCTGATAATTTTTTTAGGTGAATCTTCACCATTGAGAGATTGGGCGAAACCGATACATAGCACGATATCTTAAAAAGTGGTGGACGGATTCAGATGAAACTTGGTGGACACGTTGGGTGTGTGACGAATAAGAATTGATTCGATTTTGGTGAAGATTCAAATCCGGATCTGATAATTTTTTTCGTTGAATCTTCACCATTGAGGCAAAGCGCATGAAAGTGGTGACCACCCCTATTTTAGGGCATGTCCTGACTTGTGTGGCATTTTTGAAAGTCACAAAGACTACTACTGGTCATGAAATTTGGTTCATTGCACAGACAGTGTTCCATAGGACCTTAAAATATATAGGTTCATGGGTCTATGATGTATATAACTGAATCTACAGGATTTTTATTGAATATACATGCCCAGTGTTGGCCTTTTTTCTTGTTTCACCTTAAAATATGACATATTTTAGACCATGCAAAATTACAACATATAAAACATTCTATATGAAATTTCTCATCTAATCAAAAGGTTGTCACCCACCGTCTGAGAAAATCAGCATTTGTGTCGGTCAGTGGTGGATTCGCATGATATATGCACATTCTGGCATATTTTTATTTTTTTTCTTATGTTATTGCCCTTTTAGAGCCTGGGACTATGAAATCCCCTCACAAAATGACGAGTTTTTAAATAACTCATATTTACATGTCTTAAATTATTCAACCTATTACCAATAATCAATGTAAAAAAATTGAGATGATCCGGGTGGATGCTTAATGACAGCGGCTTGATCGAACTTTCCAACCCAAATGTCCGACTGCACGTCACGTTTAAAAAAAATGTTTTTATTCTTCTGTGCATCAGATTATTTTCACTAAAATTTATTTACAAATTGGGCACAGTGATTCAGATATAATAGTATAAAAATATTTAAAACATGCATGGCTTTGGTTTCGAGTAATTTTGCATTTTTGTCCGACTGCATGTCACACTTTTTTATATTTGATTAAAAAATTTACTTTCTTAAAAAAAAATTAAATTTTTTTTCCAGGTATTTAAATTTTTTTTTATTGATTTAGAAGGCAGTTAAAACAGTTTTGGAGAATTTTGAGAGCTTTTTGTTACTCCCAGAATTGATTAAATTGAAAATTTACGTCCAAGAATTTGTTCGATAAATCTTCTCTCTTTTATTGCATTTCAGCATCTGACAGTCACTGAATAGAGCAGTAATAATAAAATAGGTATGTATTATTTATTAATAATCCCAGAAATTGGTATTTTCATTATTAGATTAGTTGCCGGAATAAGTTACATACAATGACCTTCATTTATTTTTCCTAAAAAGAAAAATTAGGTAATTTCATTGAAAACTCGCAAAACCATCAGAATAGGTAGCCCTTCTTCAAAGTATCATATTTCAGTATATATATATATATATATATATATATATATATATATATATATATATATATATATATATATATATATATATATATATATATATATATATATATATGTTTTTTTTTTTTTTTGAAGCTAAACGGTTTTTTGTTCTGAACTCAGTTAGACTTACACTTTCAGGACAATATCGTGAGAAGGCAATGGAACAAACCTCATTTTTTGACATTTTTGAAACCGTTTCAACCACTTACATGCGCTTTTGGAACCACTGACATGCGCTGAGCCTGTTGAGAGATTGGGCTGAACAGATATATCGCACGATATCTCAAAAAGTTGAAGACGGATTAAGACGAAACTTGGTGGACACGTTGGGTGTGTGACAAGAAAGAATTGATTCGATTTTGGTGAAGATTCGAATTCGGATCTGGATCTGATAATTTTTTTAGGTGAATCTTCACCATTGAGAGATCGGGTCAAAAACGATGTATCGCACGATATCTCAAAAAGTTGTGGACGGATTCAGATGAAACTTGGTGGACATGTTTGGTGTGTGACGAGGAAGAGTTGATTAGATTTTGGTGAAGATTCGAATTCGAATCCGGATCTGATAATTTTTTTCGGTGAATCTTCACCATTGAGATATCGGGTCAAAAACGATATATAGCACGATATCTCATAAAGTTGTGGACCGATTCAGATGAAACTTGGTGGACACGTTTGGTGTGTGACGAAGAAGAGTTGAGTAGATTTTGGTGAAGATTCGAATTCGGATCTGGATCTGATAATTTTTTTCGGTGAATCTTCACCATTGAGATATTGGGTCAAAAACGATATATAGCACGATATCTCAAAAAGTTGTGGACGGATTCAGATGAAACTTGGTGGACATGTTTGGTGTGTGACGAGGAAGAGTTGATTCGACTTTGGTGAAGATTCGAATTCGGATCCGGATCTGATAATTTTTTTAGGTGAATCTTCACCATTGAGAGATTGGGCGAAACCGATATATAGCACGATATCTCAAAAAGTGGTGGACGGATTCAGATGAAACTTGGTGGACACGTTGGGTGTGTGACAAATAAGAATTGATTCGATTTTGGTGAAGATTCAAATCCGGATCTGATAATTTTTTCAGTTGAATCTTCACCATTGAGGCGAAGCGCATGAAAGTGGTTACCACCCCTATTTTAGGGCATACCCTGACTTGTGTGGCATTTTTGAAAGTCACAAAGACTAGTTCTGGTCATGAAATTTGGTTCATTGCACAGACAGTGTTCCATAGGACCTTAAAATATATAGGTTCATGGGTCTATGATGTATATAACTGAATCTACAGGATTTTTATTGAATATACATGCCCAGTGTTGGCCTTTTTTCTTGTTTCACCTTAAAATATGACATATTTTAGACCATGCAAAATTACAACATATAAAACATTCTATATGAAATTTCTCATCTAATCAAAAGGTTGTCACCCACCGTCTGAGAAAATCAGCATTTGTGTCGGTCAGTGGTGGATTCGCATGATATATACACATTCTGGCATATTTTTATTTTTTTCCTTATGTTATTGCCCTTTTAGAGCCCTGGGACTATGAAATCCCCTCACAAAATGACGAGTTTTTCAATAACTCATATTTACGTGTCTTAAATTATTCAACTTATTACCAATAATCAATGTAAAAAAATTGAGATGATCCGGGTGGATGCTTAATGACAGCGGCTTGACCGAACTTTCCAACCCAAATGTCTGACTGCACGTCACGTTTAAAAAAAAGTTTTTATATTCTTCTGTGCATCAGATTATTTTCACTAAAATTTATTTACAAATGGGGCACAGTGATTCAGATATAATCGTGTAAAAAATATTTAAAACATGCATGGCTTTGGTTTCGAGTAATTTTGCATTTTTGTCCGACTGCATGTCACACTTTTTTTATATTTGATTAAAAAATTTACTCTCTTAAAAAAAAATTAAATTTTTTTTCCAGGTATTTAAATTTTTTTTATTGATTTAGAAGGCAGTTAAAACAGTTTTGGAGAATTTTGAGAGCTTTTTGTTACTCCCAGAATTGATTAAATTGAAAATTTACGTCCAAGAATTTGTTCGATAAATCTTCTCTCTTTTATTGCATTTCAGCATCTGACAGTCACTGAATAGAGCAGTAATAATAAAATAGGTATGTATTATTTATTAATAATCCCAGAAATTGGTATTTTCATTATTAGATTAGTTGCTGGAATAAGTTACATACAATGACCTTCATTTATTTTTCCTAAAAAGAAAAATTAGGTAATTTCATTGAAAACTCGCAAAACCATCAGAATAGGTAGCCCTTCTTCAAAGTATCATATTTCAGTATATATATATATATATATATATATATATATATATATATATATATATGTTTTTTTTTTTTTTTGAAGCTAAACGGTTTTTTGTTCTGAACTCAGTTAGACTTACACTTTCAGGACAATATCGTGAGAAGGCAATGGAACAAACCTCATTTTTTGACATTTTTGAAACCGTTTCAACCACTTACATGCGCTTTTGGAACCACTGACATGCGCTGAGCCTGTTGAGAGATTGGGCTGAACAGATATATCGCACGATATCTCAAAAAGTTGAAGACGGATTAAGACGAAACTTGGTGGACACGTTGGGTGTGTGACAAGAAAGAATTGATTCGATTTTGGTGAAGATTCGAATTCGGATCTGGATCTGATAATTTTTTTAGGTGAATCTTCACCATTGAGAGATCGGGTCAAAAACGATGTATCGCACGATATCTCAAAAAGTTGTGGACGGATTCAGATGAAACTTGGTGGACATGTTTGGTGTGTGACGAGGAAGAGTTGATTCGACTTTGGTGAAGATTCGAATTCGGATCCAGATCTGATAATTTTTTCTGTGAATCTTCACCATTGAGAGATTGGGCGAAACCGATATATAGCACGATATCTCAAAAAGTGGTGGACGGATTCAGATGAAACTTGGTGGACACGTTGGGTGTGTGACATATAAGAATTGATTCGATTTTGGTGAAGATTCAAATCCGGATCTGATAAATTTTTGATAAATTTTTTTAGTTGAATCTTCACCATTGAGGCAAAGCGCATGAAAGTGGTTACCACCCCTATTTTAGGGCATGTCCTGACTTGTGTGGCATTTTTAAAAGTCACAAAGACTACTTCTGGTCATGAAATTTGGTTCATTGCTCAGACAGTGTTCCATAGGACCTTAAAATATATAGGTTCATGGGTCTATGATGTATATAACTGAATCTACATGATTTTTATTGAATATACATGCCCAGTGTTGGCCTTTTTTTCTTGTTTCACCTTAAAATATGACATATTTTAGACCATGCAAAATTACAACATATAAAACATTCCATATGAAATTTCTCATCTAATCAAAAGGTTGTCACCCACCGTCTGAGAAAATCAGCATTTGTGTCGGTCAGTGCTGGATTCGCATGATATATACACATTCTGGCATATTTTTATTTTTTTTCTTATGTTATTGCCCTTTTAGAGCCTGGGACTCTGAAATCCCCTCACAAAATGACGAGTTTTTCAATAACTCATATTTACGTTTCTTAAATTATTCAATTTATGACCAATAATCAATGTAAAAAAAATTGAGATGATCCGGGTGGATACTTAATGACAGCGGCTTGACCGAACTTTCCAACCAAAATGTCCGACTGCACGTCACGTTTTTAAAAAAATGTTTTTATTCTTCTGTGCATCAGATTATTTTCACTAAAATTTATTTACAAATGGGGCACAGTGACATAGATATAATAGTATAAAAAATATTTAAAACATGCATAGCTTTGGTTTCGAGTAATTTTGCATTTTTGTCCGACTGCATGTCACACTTTTTTATATTTGATTAAAAAATTTACTTTCTTAAAAAAAAATTGAAAATTTTTTCCAGGTACAGTATTTAAATTTTTTTTATTGATTTAGAAGGCAGTCAAAACAGTTTTGGAGAATTTTGAGAGCTTTTTGTTACTCCCAGAATTGATTGAATTGAAAATTTACGTCCAAGAATTTGTTCGATAAATCTTCTCTCTTTTGGTGCTTCTCAGCATCTGACAGTCACTGAATAGAGCAGTAATAATAAAATAGGAATGTATTATTTATTAATAATCCCAGAAATTGGTATTTTCATTATTAGATTAGTTGCTGGATTAAGTTACATACTATGACCTTCATTTATTTTTCCTAAAAAGAAAAATTAGGTAATTTCATTGAAAACTCGCAAAACCATCAGAATAGGTTCCCCTTCTTCAAAGTATCATATTTCGGTATATATATATATATATATATATATATATATATATATATATATATATATATATATATATATATATATATATGTAATGAAGCGATTTGGTTTTTTGTTCTGAACTCAGTTAGACTTACACTTTCAGGAAAATATCGTGAGAAGGCAATGGAACAAACTTCATTTTTTGACATTTTTGAAACCGTTTAAACCACTGACATGCGCTTTTGGAACGACTTGACAAGGCACTTGGCCTTGAGAGATTGGGCTAAACCTATATAATCACACGATATCTCAAAAAGTTGAAGACGGATTCAGACGAAAGTTGGTGAACACGTTGGGTGTGTGACAAGAAAGAATTGATTCGATTTTGGTGAAGATTCGAATTCGGATCTGGATCTGATAATTTTTTTAGGTGAATCTTCACCATTGAGAGATCGGGTCAAAAACGATGTATCGCACGATATCTCAAAAAGTTGTGGACGGATTCAGATGAAACTTGGTGGACATGTTTGGTGTGTGACGAGGAAGAGTTGATTCGACTTTGGTGAAGATTCGAATTCGGATCCAGATCTGATAATTTTTTCTGTGAATCTTCACCATTGAGAGATTGGGCGAAACCGATATATAGCACGATATCTCAAAAAGTGGTGGACGGATTCAGATGAAACTTGGTGGACACGTTGGGTGTGTGACAAATATGAATTGATTCGATTTTGGTGAAGATTCAAATCCGGATCTGATAAATTTTTTTAGTTGAATCTTCACCATTGAGGCGAAGCGCATGAAAGTGGTTACCACCCCTATTTTAGGGCATGTCCTGACTTGTGTGGCATTTTTAAAAGTCACAAAGACTACTTCTGGTCATGAAATTTGGTTCATTGCTCAGACAGTATTCCATAGGACCTTAAAATATATAGGTTCATGGGTCTATGATGTATATAACTGAATCTGCATGATTTTTATTGAATATACATGCCCAGTGTTGGCCTTTTTTCTTGTTTCACCTTAAAATATGACATATTTTAGACCATGCAAAATTACAACATATAAAACATTCCATATGAAATTTCTCATCTAATCAAAAGGTTGTCACCCACCGTCTGAGAAAATCAGTATTTGTGTCGGTCAGTGGTGGATTCGCATGATATATACACATTCTGGCATATTTTTATTTTTTTTCTAATGTTATTGCCCTTTTAGAGCCTGGGACTATGAAATCCCCTCACAAAATGACGAGTTTTTCAATAACTCATATTTACGTGTCTTAAATTATTCAACTTATTACCAATAATCAATGTAAAAAAAATTGAGATGATCCGGGTGGATACTTAATTACAGCGGCTTGACCGAACTTTCCAACCCAAATGTCCGACTGCACGTCACGTTTTAAAAAAAAATGTTTTTATTCTTCTGTGCATCAGATTATTTTCACTAAAATTTATTTACAAATTGGGCACAGTGATACAGATATAATAGTCAAAAAATATTTAAAACATGCATGGCTTTGGTTTCGAGTAATTTTGCATTTTTGTCCGACTGCATGTCACACTTTTTTATATTTGATTAAAAAATTTACTTTCTTAAAAAAAAATTAAAATTTTTTTCCAGGTATTTAAATTTTTTTATTGATTTAGAAGGCAGTCAAAACAGTTTTGGAGAATTTTGAGAGCTTTTTGTTACTCCCAGAATTGATTGAATTGAAAATTTACGTCCAAGAATTTGTTCGATAAATCTTCTCTCTTTTAGTGCTTTTCAGCATCTGACAGTCACTGAATAGAGCAGTAATAATAAAATAGGAATGTATTATTTATTAATAATCCCAGAAATTGGTATTTTGATTATTAGATTAGTTGCTGGAATAAGTTACATACTATGACCTTCATTTATTTTTCCTAAAAAGAAAAATTAGGTAATTTCATTGAAAACTCGCAAAACCATCAGAATAGGTTCCCCTTCTTCAAAGTATCATATTTCGGTATATATATATATATATATATATATATATATATATATATATATATATATATATATATATATATATATATATATATATATACATATATATATATATATATATATATATATATATATATATATATATGTGTATATATATATATATATATATATATATATATATATATATATATATATATATATATATATATATATATATATATACATATATATATAAATGTAATGAAGCGATTTGGTTTTTTGTTCTGAACTCAGTTAGACTTACACTTTCAGGAAAATATCGTGAGAAGGCAATGGAACAAACTTCATTTTTTGACATTTTTGAAACCGTTTCAACCACTGACATGCGCTTTTGGAACCACTTGACAAGGCACTTGGCCTTGAGAGATTGGGCGAAACCTATATAATCACACGATATCTCAAAAAGTTGAAGACGGATTCAGACGAAACTTGGTGAACACGTTGGGTGTGTGACAAGAAAGAATTGATTCGATTTTGGTGAAGATTCGAATTCGAATCCGGATCTGATCTTTTTTCGGTGAATCTTCACCATTGAGATATCGGGTCAAAAACGATATATAGCACGATATCTCATAAAGTTGTGGACCGATTCAGATGAAACTTGGTGGACACATTTGGTATGTGACGAGGAAGAGTTGATTCGATTTTGGTGAAGATTCGAATTCGGATCCGGATCTGATAATTTTTTTAGGTGAATCTTCACCATTGAGATATTGGGTCAAAAACGATATATAGCACGATATCTCAAAAAGTTGTGGACGGATTCAGATGAAACTTGGTGGACACGTTTGGTGTGTGACGAGGAAGAGTTGATTCGATTTTGGTGAAGATTCGAATTCGGATCCGGATCTGATAATTTTTTTAGGTGAATCTTCACCATTGAGAGATTGGGCGAAACCGATATATAGCACGATATCTTAAAAAGTGGTGGACGGATTCAGATGAAACTTGGTGGACACGTTGGGTGTGTGACGAATAAGAATTGATTCGATTTTGGTGAAGATTCAAATCCGGATCTGATAATTTTTTTCGTTGAATCTTCACCATTGAGGCAAAGCGCATGAAAGTGGTGACCACCCCTATTTTAGGGCATGTCCTGACTTGTGTGGCATTTTTGAAAGTCACAAAGACTACTACTGGTCATGAAATTTGGTTCATTGCACAGACAGTGTTCCATAGGACCTTAAAATATATAGGTTCATGGGTCTATGATGTATATAACTGAATCTACATGATTTTTATTGAATATACATGCCCAGTGTTGGCCTTTTTTCTTGTTTCACCTTAAAATATGACATATTTTAGACCATGCAAAATTACAACATATAAAACATTCTATATGAAATTTCTCATCTAATCAAAAGGTTGTCACCCACCGTCTGAGAAAATCAGCATTTGTGTCGGTCAGTGGTGGATTCGCATGATATGTACACATTCTGGCATATTTTTATTTTTTTTCTTATGTTATTGCCCTTTTAGAGCCTGGGACTATGAAATCCCCTCACAAAATGACGAGTTTTTCAATAACTCATATTTACGTGTCTTAAATTATTCAACTTATTACCAATAATCAATGTAAAAAAATTGAGATGATCCGGGTGGATACTTAATGACAGCGGCTTGACCGAACTTTCCAACCCAAATGTCTGACTGCACGTCACGTTTAAAAAAAAGTTTTTATATTCTTCTGTGCATCAGATTATTTTCACTAAAATTTATTTACAAATGGGGCACAGTGATTCAGATATAATCGTGTAAAAAATATTTAAAACATGCATGGCTTTGGTTTCGAGTAATTTTGCATTTTTGTCCGACTGCATGTGACACTTTTTTATATTTGATTAAAAAATTTACTCTCTTAAAAAAAAATTAAATTTTTTTTCCAGGTATTTAAATTTTTTTATTGATTTAGAAGGCAGTTAAAACAGTTTTGGAGAATTTTGAGAGCTTTTTGTTACTCCCAGAATTGATTAAATTGAAAATTTACGTCCAAGAATTTGTTCGATAAATCTTCTCTCTTTTATTGCATTTCAGCATCTGACAGTCACTGAATAGAGCAGTAATAATAAAATAGGTATGTATTATTTATTAATAATCCCAGAAATTGGTATTTTCATTATTAGATTAGTTGCTGGAATAAGTTACATACAATGACCTTCATTTATTTTTCCTAAAAAGAAAAATTAGGTAATTTCATTGAAAATTCGCAAAACCATCAGAATAGGTAGCCCTTCTTCAAAGTATCATATTTCAGTATATATATATATATATATATATATATATATATATATATATATATATATATATATATATATATATATATATATATATATATATATATATATATATATATATATATATATATATATATATATATATATATATATATATATATATATGTTTTTTTTTTTTTTTGAAGCTACACGGTTTTTTGTTCTGAACTCAGTTAGACTTACACTTTCAGGACAATATCGTGAGAAGGCAATGGAACAAACCTCATTTTTTGACATTTTTGAAACCGTTTCAACCACTTACATGCGCTTTTGGAACCACTGACATGCGCTGAGCCTGTTGAGAGATTGGGCTGAACAGATATATCGCACGATATCTCAAAAAGTTGTAGACGGATTAAGACGAAACTTGGTGGACACGTTGGGTGTGTGACAAGAAAGAATTGATTCGATTTTGGTGAAGATTCGAATTCGGATCTGGATCTGATAATTTTTTTAGGTGAATCTTCACCATTGAGAGATCGGGTCAAAAACGATGTATCGCACGATATCTCAAAAAGTTGTGGACGGATTCAGATGAAACTTGGTGGACATGTTTGGTGTGTGACGAGGAAGAGTTGATTCGACTTTGGTGAAGATTCGAATTCGGATCCAGATCTGATAATTTTTTCTGTGAATCTTCACCATTGAGAGATTGGGCGAAACCGATATATAGCACGATATCTCAAAAAGTGGTGGACGGATTCAGATGAAACTTGGTGGACACGTTGGGTGTGTGACATATAAGAATTGATTCGATTTTGGTGAAGATTCAAATCCGGATCTGATAAATTTTTTTAGTTGAATCTTCACCATTGAGGCAAAGCGCATGAAAGTGGTTACCACCCCTATTTTAGGGCATGTCCTGACTTGTGTGGCATTTTTAAAAGTCACAAAGACTACTTCTGGTCATGAAATTTGGTTCATTGCTCAGACAGTGTTCCATAGGACCTTAAAATATATAGGTTCATGGGTCTATGATGTATATAACTGAATCTACATGATTTTTATTGAATATACATGCCCAGTGTTGGCCTTTTTTTCTTGTTTCACCTTAAAATATGACATATTTTAGACCATGCAAAATTACAACATATAAAACATTCCATATGAAATTTCTCATCTAATCAAAAGGTTGTCACCCACCGTCTGAGAAAATCAGCATTTGTGTCGGTCAGTGCTGGATTCGCATGATATATACACATTCTGGCATATTTTTATTTTTTTTCTTATGTTATTGCCCTTTTAGAGCCTGGGACTCTGAAATCCCCTCACAAAATGACGAGTTTTTCAATAACTCATATTTACGTTTCTTAAATTATTCAACTTATGACCAATAATCAATGTAAAAAAAATTGAGATGATCCGGGTGGATACTTAATGACAGCGGCTTGACCGAACTTTCCAACCAAAATGTCCGACTGCACGTCACGTTTTTAAAAAAATGTTTTTATTCTTCTGTGCATCAGATTATTTTCACTAAAATTTATTTACAAATGGGGCACAGTGACATAGATATAATAGTATAAAAAATATTTAAAACATGCATAGCTTTGGTTTCGAGTAATTTTGCATTTTTGTCCGACTGCATGTCACACTTTTTTATATTTGATTAAAAAATTTACTTTCTTAAAAAAAAATTGAAAATTTTTTCCAGGTACAGTATTTAAATTTTTTTTATTGATTTAGAAGGCAGTCAAAACAGTTTTGGAGAATTTTGAGAGCTTTTTGTTACTCCCAGAATTGATTGAATTGAAAATTTACGTCCAAGAATTTGTTCGATAAATCTTCTCTCTTTTGGTGCTTCTCAGCATCTGACAGTCACTGAATAGAGCAGTAATAATAAAATAGGAATGTATTATTTATTAATAATCCCAGAAATTGGTATTTTCATTATTAGATTAGTTGCTGGATTAAGTTACATACTATGACCTTCATTTATTTTTCCTAAAAAGAAAAATTAGGTAATTTCATTGAAAACTCGCAAAACCATCAGAATAGGTTCCCCTTCTTCAAAGTATCATATTTCGGTATATATATATATATATATATATATATATATATATATATATATATATATATATATATATATATATATATATATATATGTAATGAAGCGATTTGGTTTTTTGTTCTGAACTCAGTTAGACTTACACTTTCAGGAAAATATCGTGAGAAGGCAATGGAACAAACTTCATTTTTTGACATTTTTGAAACCGTTTAAACCACTGACATGCGCTTTTGGAACGACTTGACAAGGCACTTGGCCTTGAGAGATTGGGCTAAACCTATATAATCACACGATATCTCAAAAAGTTGAAGACGGATTCAGACGAAAGTTGGTGAACACGTTGGGTGTGTGACAAGAAAGAATTGATTCGATTTTGGTGAAGATTCGAATTCGAATCCGGATCTGATAATTTTTTTTCGGTGAATCTTCACCATTGAGATATCGGGTCAAAAACGATATATAGCACGATATCTCATAAAGTTGTGGACCGATTCAGATGAAACTTGGTGGACACGTTTGGTGTGTGACGAGGAAGAGTTGATTAGATTTTGGTGAAGATTCGAATTCGGATCCAGATCTGATAATTTTTTTAGGTGAATCTTCACCATTGAGATATTGGGTCAAAAACGATATATTGCACGATATCTCAAAAAGTTGTGGACGGATTCAGATGAAACTTGGTGGACATGTTTGGTGTGTGACGAGGAAGAGTTGATTCGACTGTGGTGAAGATTCGAATTCGGATCCGGATCTGATAATTTTTTTCGGTGAATCTTCACCATTGAGAGATTGGGCGAAACCGATATATAGCACGATATCTCAAAAAGTGGTGGACGGATTCAGATGAAACTTGGTGGACACATTGAGTGTGTGACAAATAAGAATTGATTCGATTTTGGTGAAGATTCAAATCCGGATCTGATAATTTTTTTCGTTGAATCTTCACCATTGAGGCAAAGCGCATGAAAGTGGTTACCACCCCTATTTTAGGGCATACCCTGACTTGTGTGGCATTTTTGAAAGTCACAAAGACTAGTTCTGGTCATGAAATTTGGTTCATTGCTCAGACAGTGTTCCATAGGACCTTAAAATATATAGGTTCATGGGTCTATGATGTATATAACTGAATCTACAGGATTTTTATTGAATATACATGCCCAGTGTTGGCCTTTTTTCTTGTTTCACCTTAAAATATGACATATTTTAGACCATGCAAAATTTCAACACATAAAACATTCTATATGAAATTTCTCATCTAATCAAAAGGTTGTCACCCTCCGTCTGAGAAAATCAGCATTTGTGTCGGTCAGTGGTGGATTCGCATGATATATACACATTCTGGCATATTTTTATTTTTTTTCTTATGTTATTGCCCTTTTAGAGCCTGGGACTATGAAATCCCCTCACAAAATGACGAGTTTTTCAATAACTCATATTTACGTGTCTTAAATTATTCAATTTATTACCAATAATCAATGTAAAAAAATTGAGATGATCCGGGTGGATGCTTAATGACAGCGGCTTGACTGAACTTTCCAACCCAAATGTCCGACTGCACGTCACGTTTAAAAAAATGTTTTTATTCTTCTGTGCATCAGATTATTTTCACTAAAATTTATTTACAAATGGGACACAGTGATTCAGATATAATAGTATAAAAATATTTAAAACATCCATGGCTTTGGTTTCGAGTAATTTTGCATTTTTGTCCGACTGCATGTCACACTTTTTTATATTTGATTAAAAAATTTACTTTCTTAAAAAAAAATTAAAAAATTTTTCCAGGTATTTAAATTTTTTTTATTGATTTAGAAGGCAGTCAAAACAGTTTTGGAGAATTTTGAGAGCTTTTTGTTTTTCCCAGAATTGATTGAATTGAAAATTTACGTCCAAGAATTTGTTCGATAAATCTTCTCTCTTTTATTGCATTTCAGCATCTGACAGTCACTGAATAGAGGAGTAATAATAAAATAGGTATGTATTATTTATTAATAATCCCAGAAATTGGTATTTTGATTGTTAGATTAGTTGCTGGAATAAGTTACATACTATGACCTTCATTTATTTTGCCAAAAAGAAAAATTAGGTAATTTCATTGAAAACTCGCAAAACCATCAGAATAGGTTCCCCTTCTTCAAAGTATCATATTTCGGTATATATATATATATATATATATATATATATATATATATATATATATATATATATATATATATATATATATATATATATATATGTAATGAAGCGATTTGGTTTTTTGTTCTGAACTCAGTTAGACTTACACTTTCAGGAAAATATCGTGAGAAGGCAATGGAACAAACTTCATTTTTTTGACATTTTTGAAACCGTTTAAACCACTGACATGCGCTTTTGGAACCACTTGACAAGGCACTTGGCCTTGAGAGATTGGGCTAAACCTATATAATCACACGATATCTCAAAAAGTTGAAGACGGATTCGGACGAAACTTGGTGAACACGTTGGGTGTGTGACAAGAAAGAATTGATTCGATTTTGGTGAGAATTCGAATCCGGATCTGATAATTTTTTTCGGTGAATCTTCACCATTGAGATATCGGGTCAAAAACGATATATAGCACGATATCTCATAAAGTTGTAGACCGATTCAGATGAAACTTGGTGGACACGTTTGGTGTGTGACGAGGAAGAGTTGATTCGATTTTGATGAAGATTCCAATTCGGATCCGGATCTGATAATTTTTTTAGGTGAATCTTCATTGAGATATTGGGTCAAAAACGATATATAGCACGATATCTCAAAAAGTTGTTGACGGATTCAGACGAAACTTGGTGGACAGGTTGGGTGTGTGACAAGGAAGAATTGATTCGATTTTGGCGAAGATTCGAATTCGCATCCGTGTCTGATAATCTTTTTATGTGAATCTTCACCATTGAGAGATTGCGCTAAACCGATATATAGCACGATATCTCAAAAAGTTGTGGACGGATTCAGATGAAACTTGGTGGACATGTTGGGTGTGTGACAATGAAGAATTGATTCGATTTTGGTGAAGATACGAATCCGGATCTGACAATTTTTTTCGGTGAATCTTCACCATTGAGAGATAGGGTCAAAAACTATATATACCACGATATCTCAAAAAATTTTGGACGGATTCAGAAGAAACTTGGTGGACACGTTGGGTGTGTGACAAGAAAGAGTTGATTCGATTTTGGTGAAGATTCGAATCCGGATCTGGATCTGATAATTTTATTAGATGAATCTTCACCATTGAAGGATTGAGCAAAACCGATATATCGCACAATATCTCAAAAGTTGCGGACGGATTCAGACGAAACTTGGTGGACACGTTGGGTATGTGACGAGGAAGAATTGATTCGATTTTGGTGAAGATTCGAATTCAGATCCGGATCTGATAATTTTTTTCGGTTAATCTTCACCATTGAGGCTCAGCGCATTTAAGTGCTTCCCACCCCTATTTTAGGGCATACCCTGACTTGAGTAGCATTTTTGAAAGTAACAAAGACTACTACTGGTCATGAAATTTGGTTCATTGCACAGACAGTGTTCCATAGGACCTTAAAATATATAGGTTCATGGGTCTATGATGTATATTACTGAATCTACAGGATTTTTATTGAATATACATGTCCAGTATTGGCCTTTTTTCTTGTTTCACCTTAAAATATGACATATATTAGACCATGCAAAAATATAACATATAAAAAATTCTATATGAAATTTCTCATCTAATCACAAGATTGTCACCCACCGTCTGAGAAAATCAGCATTTGTGTCGGTCAGTGGTGGATTCGCATGATATTTGCACATTCTGGCATATTTTAATTTTTTCTTGTTTTATTACCCTTTTCGAGCCTGGGACTATGAAATCCCCTCACAAAATGACGAGTTTATCAATAACTCATCTTTACGTGTCTTAAATTATTCAACTTATTACCAATAATTAATCAGTGTAAAAAAATTGAGATTATCCGGGTGGATACTTAATTACACCGGCTTGACAGAACTTTCCAACCTCAATGTCCGACCACATGTCACGTTTTTTTTAAAAAAAAATGCTTTTATTCTTCTGTGCATCAGATTATTTTCACTAAAATTTAATTACAAATGGGGCACAGTGATATAGATATAATAGTATAAAAAATTATTGAAAACATGCATGGCTTTCGTTTAGAATAATTTTGCATTTTTGACTGACTGCACGTCAAACGTTTTTGAATTTGATTAAAAAATTAATTTTCTTTAAAAAAAATGTAAATATTTTTTCAGGTATTTAAAAAATATTTTATTAATATAGAACGCAGTTAAAACAGTTTTGGAGAATTTACAGAGCTTTTTTTTACTCCCAGAATTGATTGAATTGAAAATTTACGTCAAAGAATTTGTTCGATAAATCTCTCTTTTCGTGCTTTTCAGCATCTGACAGTCAATGAATCGGGCAGTAATAAAAAAAATAGGAATGTATTATTTCTTTATAATCCCAGTAATTGGTATTTTGATGATTATATTAGTTGCGAGAAAAAGTTACGTACTTTGACCTTCATTTATGTTGCCAAAAAAGAAAAATTGGGTAATTTCATTGAAAACTCGCAAAACCATCAGAATAGGTACCCCTTCTTCAAAGTATCATATTTCTGTATAGAAATGTAATTAAGCGATACGGTTTTTTGTTCTGAACTCAATTTGACTTACACTTTCAGGAAAATGTAGTGAGAAGGCAATGGAACAAACTTCATTTTTTGACATTTTTGAAACAGTGTTTCAACCACTTTCATGCGCTTTTGGAACCACTTACATGTGCTGAGCCTTGAGAGATTGGGCGAAACCGATATATAGCACGATATCTCAAAAAGTTGAAGACGGATGCAGACGAAATTTGGTGGACACGTTGGGTGTGTGATGAGGAATAATTTTTCCATTTTGGTGAAGATTCGAATCCGCATCCGGATCTGATAATGTTTTTTCGGTGAATCTTCACCATTGAGAGATTGCACTAAACCGATATATAGCACGATATCTCAAAAAGTTGGGGACGGATTCAGACGAAACTTGGGGAACACATTGGGTTTGTGACAAGGAAGAATTGATTCGATTTTGGTGAAGATACGAATCCGGATCTGATAATTTTTTTCGGTGAATCTTCACCATTGATATATCGGGTCAAAAACGATATATAGCACGATATCTCATCAGGTTGCGGACCGATGCAGATGAAACTTGGTGGACACGTTTGGTGTGTGACGAGGAAGAGTTGATTCCATTTTGGTGAAGATTCGAATCCGCATCCGGATCTGATAATTTTTTAAAGTGAATCTTCACCATTGAGAGATTTGGCTAAACCGATATATCGCACGATATCTCAAAAAGTTTTGGACGGATTCAGATGAAACTTGGTGGACACGTTGGGTTTGTGACAAGGAAGAATTGATTCGATTTTGGTGAAGATACGAATCCGGATCTGATCATTTTTTAGGTGAATCTTCACCATTGAGATATCGGGTCAAAAACGATATATCGCACCATATCTCATAAAGTTGTGGACCGAATCAGATGAAACTTGGTGGACACGTTTGGTGTGTGACGAGGTAGAGTTGATTCCATTTTGGTGAAGATTCAAATTCGGATCCGGATCTGATAATTTTATTAGGTGAATCTTCATTGAGAGATTGGGCGAAACCGATATATCGCACGATATCTCAAAAAGTTGTTGACGGATTCAGACTAAACTTGGTGCACACGTTGGGCATGTGACAAGGAAGAATTGATTCGATTTTGGTGAAGATTCGAATTCGGATCCGGATCTGATAATTTTTTTAGGTGAATCTTCACCATTGAGATATCAGGTCAAAAACGATATATAGCACGATATCTCGAAAAGTTGTGGACGGATTCAGATGAAACTTGGTGGACACGTTTGGTGTGTGATGAGGAAGAATTGATTCGATTCTGGTGAAGATTCGAATTCGGATCCGGATCTGATAATTTTTTTTAGGTGAATCTTCACTATTGAGAGATTGGGCGAAAGTGAGACATAGCACGATATCTCGAAAAGTTGTGGACGGATTCAGATGAAACATGGTGGACACGTTGGTTCTGTGATGAGGAAGAATTGATTCGATTTTGGTGAAGATTCGAATTCGGATCCGGATCTGATAATTTTTTTCGGTTAATCTTCACCATTGAGAGATTGGGCGAAAGTGAGACATAGCACGATATCTCTAAAAGTTGTGGACGGATTCAGACGAAACTTTGTGGACACGTTGGGTGTGACAAGGAGGAATTCATTCGATTTTTGGTGAAGATTCGAATCCGGATCCGGATCTGATAATTTTTTTAGGTGAATCTTCACCATTGAGATATCGGGTCAAAAACGATATATAGCACGATATCTCAAAAAGTTGAAGACTGATTCAGACGAAACTTGGTGGACACGTTTGGTGTGTGACCTGGAAGGGTTGATTCGATGTTGGTGAAGATTCGAATTCGGATCCGGATCTGATATTTTTTTTCGGTGAATCTTCACCATTGAGAGATTTGGCGAAACCGATATATCGCACGAAATCTCAAAAAGTTGGGGACGGATTCAGACGAAACTTGGTGGACACGTTGGGTGTGTGACAAGGAAGAATTGATTCGATTTTGGCGAAGAGTCGAATTCACATCCGCATCTCATAATCTTTTTTGAGGTGAATCTTCACCATTGAGAGATTGCACTAAACCGATATGTAGCACGATATCTCAAAAATTGTGGACGGATTCAGACGAAACTTGGTGGACACGTTGGGTTTGTGACAAGGAAGAATTGTTTCGATTTTGGTTAAGATACGAATCCGGATCTGATAATTTTTTTCGGTGAATCTTCACCATTGATATATCGGGTCAAAAACGATATATAGCATGATATCTCATAAGGTTGTGGACCGATTCAGATGAAACTTGGTGGACACGTTTGGTGTGTGACGAAGAAGAGTTGATTCGATTTTGGTGAAGATTCGAATTCGGATCCGGATCTGATAATTTTTTTAGGTGAATCTTCATTGAGAGATTGGGCGAACCCCATATATCGCACGATATCTCAAAACTTGTTGACGGATTCAGATGAAACTTGGTGGACACGTTGGGTGTGTGTTGATTCGATTTTTGGTGAAGATTCGAATCCGGATCCGGATCTGATAATTTTTTTAGGTGAATCTCTACCATTGAGGGATTGGGCCGAACCGATATATCGCACGATATCTCACAAAGTTTGGGATGGCTTCAGACGAAACTTGGTGGGCATGTTGGGTGTGTGACGAGGAAGAATTGATTTGATTTTGGTGAATATTCGAATCCGGATCCGGATCTGATAATTTTTTTTAGGTGAATCTCGACCATTGAGAGATTGGGCCGAACCGATATATCGCACGATATCTCAAAAAGTTGTGGACGGATTCAGACGAAACTTGGTGGACACGTTGGGTTTGTGACAAGGAAGAATTGATTCGATTTTGGTGAAGATACGAATCCGGATCTGATAATGTTTTTTAGGTGAATCTTCATTGAGAGATTGGGCGAAACCCATATATCGCACGATATCTCAAAACTTGTTGACGGATTCAGATGAAACTTGGTGGACACGTTGGGTGTGTGTTGATTCGATTTTTGGTGAAGATTCGAATCCGGATCCGGATCTGATAATTTTTTTAGGTGAATCTCTACCATTGAGGGATTGGGCCGAAGCGATATATCGCACGATATCTCACAAAGTTTGGGATGGCTTCAGACGAAACTTGGTGGGCATGTTGGGTGTGTGACAAGGAAGAATTGATTCCATTTTTGGTGAAGATTCGAATCCGGATCCGGATCTGATAATATTTTTAAGTGAATCTCTACCATTGAGAAATTGGGCCGAACCGATATATCGCACGATATCTCAAAAAGTTTGGACGGATTCAGATGAAACTTGGTGGACATGTTTATTGTGTGACAAGGAAGAATTGCTTTGACTTTGGTGAAGATTCGATTGCAGATCAGGATCTGATAATTTTTTTAGGTGAATCTTCACCATTGAGAGATTGGGGTAAACCGATACATGGCACGATATCTCAAAAAGTTGTTGACGGATTCAGACGAAACTTGGTGGACACGTTGGGTATGTGACAAGGAAGAATTGATTTGATTTTGGTGAAGATTCGAATCCGGATCCGGATCTGATAATCTTTTTTCGGTGAATCTTCACCATTGAGAGATTCGGGCCATTGACGATGTATCACACGATATCTCAAAAATGTATTGAGCCTGATATGTTCTCGTGGCTCAGGCATTGCGTGCCGGAGGTATGCGCGCTACCAAGCGCCCTTCTGGTTTATCATTATTTCAGGCACGTCGAAGTTTCTCGTTTTTCTATGAAACACTCTGGAATATGTATTTCCCTTTTACACAAAATTAATAGTGTCCTCCATTCCCTTGTGAAAGTGGAAGTCGTCCATATTATAACTACGCTGCCAGATTTGATATTTTCAAGTCGAGTTGATAAATGTTTACATCGACATATAATTACTTCGCTTGAATGCACAAAAGCCCTGAGGTCCTGATACAAATAATACCAAAATTTCTATATGAGCATTAAAAAAAGAAATTAATTCAGAACAAATTACTCAATGCAAGTTATTTTTGTTGTATTGATTTTCATTCATTGCACACTCACTGAAACAGATCTGTCCGACGTGTCCTGTCCGGTTTTAATCGTCTCGTATTGCACATTTTTGTGTTTGTCTGCAATTAAGTTGTGCATTTCATTGTCTTCAGAAATACTTGCAAACTACGGTTCATACGATGATAATTTTAAATCATTTTGCACTTTTAATACTTTATAATCGGATGATCACTTTGTTTCGTGTCGTACGCCATGAATTGCTGAGTTTCTCATCGTTCAATGTTGGATCCTTGTGCCATAATATTATGTTTATCGGGCAGACAGAGGAACTTCATCGGAAAGATAGGATTTTAGAGAGTTGCTTGGTCCGTGGACGTGTAGGAGACATCTCGATGTAAATTGAGTAAGGAAACTGTGAGCTTAAGTGTTACTTGTCACCATACCGGGGGGGTGTGGGTGGTGCTGTGTTAATTAGGGAGGGATTAAAGATGATTTCCCCAGGATGTGATTGCCCCCTGTCACCTTTTCCTATGCTTTTGCATCTCAAGACCGGCAATAAAAAGGGATCACGTCCTTAAAACAACAACAACCGAACTGCACGTCCAAGCAAGCAGAGGAGCCCACAGTTGTGGGACGACTTCATCGAGTGAGGGGGATCTCGCTGGCTGGCTCCATCTGCACACGACAAAATACGACGACACAATTCTCGTGTCGTGCTATGAATTTGCCACGTGACGGGGCAAGACGCGAGTCGTTGACCGTCGTGCTGCATCGAAAGCCTCGTGTTGTGCCATTCCGGGAGAGCGAGCCTGGCATTCTGCAGTGGAGCAGCGTCAATTGCCCCGATAATGAGGAGGAACTTTCACGTCAGCTTGTGGGCTCTCTTGATGTGGGGATCATCCGCACAAATTACCTCCCGCAACGAGAGCGGCTTGGCGCCATATTGGGCGCGGTTTCCCGCCACGCAGGACGGTGCGGCTCGACCCCAAAGCTCATCAAAGATCACTTCTGGACCCGAAGCGAAGTGCCAGAATAAATGAGGGATTTTTCTTTTTCTTTATCTTCCCCCCTCGTCCGCTTTTTGTGTCTGAGTGCGGAGGCGCCTCAAATAGGAATTTAGATTTAAGTTCCCTCATGTCTTGATTCATTTCTATCAGAACTGTTTGATTTTCTGTTTATTAAATCGTTATTTCTTTGAAAAAATCATGATTCTTGTGGCTCCACACGTAACGCACCGTGTTTTCTTTAATCACATGATCATCCCAAGGACTAATGACGTATAAATTATTGTGTGTGTTCTCCTTCCAGATTCCCAACATGAGAATAGAAATCACTGAAATGAATCACTATCTTAATTGCTTTTCAGAGGGTTAAACTTTCTGGGTGTCCCGTACGTAACGTGTATGAATTCTTGGACTTGCTCATCACCTCTGAATATTTAATTTTTTTTATCTGAACTTTGAGGGACTTTGTGGTCTCCTATTGGTCCAGCAGTGATGTACGAGTTCAAAGGAGGTTTCACGAACCTTCCACACGCACGAACACCATCGCTGTACCAATCGGAAGTCCTGAAACACCTCTTGTAGGTCCTGTCATTGTCACTGAATAACTCTTCTCAATGCCAATAGCTGTGGTCTCTTTGTTGAACCCCAGGCAGACCAGCGCACAGGGCTGCAGGGTTTCCTGATCTTCCACTCCTTCGGGGGCGGCACGGGTTCGGCTTTACCTCCCCGCTGATGGAGCTCCTCTCCCTCGACTCCGACAAGAAATCCAAGCTGGAGTAAATGGTGAAATGTAATGAAGATCAAATCCAAGACGATTGAAAGATTTTCTTTTTCAACTTCATGACACTGTTGTCTGTGCTTGCCAGGTAGATACCGAACAGGTAATTTTGTCCAAATTAATCAGGAAACGACACTTATCCCATCTCATTTAGTTGTCTATTCATCACGAGGTACCAGGCTCGCCCTCTCTCGAAGAGGAATCGAACATTGCAGGTTCATCGGTTGCTCTCTCTCATTTGCACAAGGATCAAGGTGAACAAGGCAAACCTTGATGCACAGATCAGATGTAAGTTCTGCACATCTTCGTGGATTTGATTGAATACATTGAAAATATTTTATCCGTCATCGAGGTTTCATCAGTTAACTGCCGGATTATTTGTGTGTTTGAAAATGCCGTTGCCAATGTGTTGCCTTTCCTGCAATCACAGTGCTGTAGTTGCTTTTATTTCTGACGTGATATAATGACCGGCTCAGTGGCATTGTGGTTCGGAGGAACCGCTCAAATAAATTACTTTTACATCTCCAGGGTGAGAGTGACTGCTCTGAGTCTTGGAGGTCGGCGTCTTGTTCGTTACGCGTGGGTCACCATGATTTGAGGTCATCTATATGTTACGTTCGATTACATCATGATATCGTTTAACATATGTGGATGGCCTCGAATCATGGTGGTCATGTCTTCGAATTGGCCATGGTCCGGCACGGTCGGTCCGCTCTAACCCTCGGGTAAGCAAAGAGTGAGACACGAGCGGTCAAAGTTTGAGGGAGGTCAAAAACAAATCCCCGAGCACTCTCTGAGAGCAGAGTTTTGGTGGGTTTTTGCTGTCACGAGAGGTGTTTTGGGGGTTGTTACGAAGGTTGTTAGGGTTAGTACACATGCTGTACTCCCTAACAGTACACATATAAACATGAGGTGGGAGTGAAGGGGAAGCCGTAGCCAGAGGTATTCCTGGGGGTGTGGGGGAGTGAGGGCAGTGCATGGAGAGTAAGGAATAGAGTCTTTGATGAAGAGAGCAACTCCTCCACCAGGACGAGGTTCAGGACTGTCATACCGGAGGAGGGAGTAACCAGGGAGAGATACTTGGGAGTCAGACACGTCTTGGGGGAAGAACGTTTCTGTTAGGCAGATTATGTCTGGTTTGTCAGTGGCAACCTGTATGGAAATATCTGAAAGGTTTGAGCGAAGTCCTGGGATGTTTGAGGTCCACACTGTTAATGAAGAGGGAGGGAGGAGGCTTTGAGTGCAGGGGGTGGGAGGGTAGGACAAGGGAGGAGGGGTGGGGGGAGGTAAGGAGAGTTGTTGAAGGAGTGTGGGGGATTGCAGAATAGCTCAGGGAGGGGTCTGGATGAGGAGGAGAAAAGGCTCTATGGTGCTGGGGGCGAGGGGGGCAAGAGAGGGGGAAGAAGGCAGTTGAAAATTTGAGGAGGTACAATGTGAAATTGAATGTTCAAAACACTTGCTCGAATGTGAAATCAAAACAATGTTTCGGTTATTTGAACATTCTCTTGCATCCCCATTCTTTGGCCAATGACATTGTAACAGTGAACCCAGACTCGAACCCGAACCAAGGTTCTCGTCCTCTGGTTATTTTCACGCCACATGACCCGGTCTTCGTTGAGCAGATCTCCTGGGCCACTAAACGACAGCCATGCCAGTCAGACGAGTCTGCAGCCCCAAAGAGGGTCTCGTTACGTTCTCTTGGGGCTCCGGGATTCGAGCGCAACAGGCAGTGTCTAATTGTGAGCTGACCAGTCTGCTCGTTCTGCAGATGCTATAATTGAGTGAGCGCCAGTCGCTGTGCCAATCATCCATCTTACATGACACCGCGATCATAAGGAGCTATGAACAAAAGAACCAGGAGACCAGTGAATTTGAACAGGATTTACTGTCATAAGAATTACACAGCAAACAATAAAATCCCTTTTGCCCCTAACGGTTACGCGCCCTCGAACAAAGAGGATACTCATAACGAGCTATCCTCCAAGACCCTCAGACATTCCACAATAGTGAGACAAGGGGAACAAGACAGGACAGAAGACGCATTCCATCTACCTGCAGCAAGTCTCTAATGGTGAAGAAGAGTTTGAGAGTTGTCACACGTCACTCCTGGGAATGACGTCACACTTGGGCAGAAAGTCCGGTAGAGTTGGGAGTTACATCTTGGCAGTCGGTTGCTCGTACGAACGTTTAATAGACGATGACAGAACTTGATTGAGACTCCTTATTTGCACAGCAGGTAACTCCGTAGGGGCTGAAATGTCTGTAGCACCCAGTGATCGATTGCAGCGATCAACGGCTGGTAATGGGAGCTAAATAAAAGGGGACGAGGTTGATGGAGTGAAAGGAACGAACAAGCAGTTTGTCCAAACAGAAGGTATTTCGAGCTGATTGAAAAGCTGCTCTGAAAACTTGGAGTCAACGAGTCTAAAGAACATGAAGGATATCTAAGGATATCTGAAGGATATCCCTGACAATATCTGCTGCTCTTCCTTCGCTCCAATTGGTTCTTCTGACCACGTCCTTGTTAAAGTGGACATCTCTCTGGCTGTTATCAGAGAACCACCTCACCGCCGTCGAGTCTGGCATTTCACTCAAGCCGACTGGCAGGGTCTCCGAGCAGCCATCAAACTTACAGACTGGTCTCCCATCACTACTTTCTCAAACATCAACTCATCCTGGGAATTCTTTCAAAGAAACTTGCTCTCCCTCATGCACAGATTTATCCCCTCTCGTGTTCAGTTGTCTTACCCTTCCTCCCGCCCTTGGTTTACTGAAGCTTGTGGCGAGGCAGTTGTCCTGAAACAACTTGCCTTTGCCTCATGGAAAGCAAACCCAACTGAGGGCAATCTCAGTTCTTTCCACAAAGCTCGGAACAAGTGTGTATCTACCCTCAGGAGAGCCAGAAAACAACATCTTTCTCATCTCAAGTCTGAACTCTCAAACCTCTCTCCCTCCTCAAAATCCTGGTGGCGTTTAATCAAATCTGTTTCTGGTGTATGTTCCCCTCCATCCCCTCCCTTACCTCAAATGGCCGCACTGCTGATTCCACACGTGATAAAGCTGAATGTCTAAACTCGGTGTTTGCAGCTAAATCTTGTGTCCTAAACCCATCACTATCTCTACCCACTTTACCCAGTCGCACCCAACTGTCCCTGGACTCTGTATCCTTTTCTCCTGACAAGGTGGAGAGCTTGCTTTCAAACCTCGAGTCAGATTCTGCAACCGGTCCAGACGGCATCAGCCCACGTGTCCTCAAAGCCTGCTCTTCTGCTCTTGCTCACCCTCTCTCTGTTCTATTCACCCTCTCATTTGCCCAAGGTCATCTGCCATCTGCTTGGAAATCTGCTAACATCACTGCCCTGCATAAAAAGGTGCAAAAACAGATCCCTGTAACTACAGACCAATCAGCCTTCTCCCAATCATCAGCAAGGTGATGGAATCCATCATCGCCTCAGATATGAAATCCTTCCTCTTCTCCAATGGCTTGATTTCCAATCATCAATTTGGTTTCAGACAAGGTCACTCTACCCTGGATATGCTGCTTCTGCTCTCCCATCAATGGATGGAGGTCCTCAATGCCAGACAGGAAATCCGAGCCGTATCCCTGGACATATCACGTGCTTTTGACACAGTCTGGCACCCTGCCCTACTCACCAAACTCTCTTCCCATGGTATTCAAGGCCATCTCCACTCATGGCTCGCAGACTTCCTCTCCTGTCGCAGTCAACGTGTGGCCCTAAATGGAGTTCTTTCATCCCCTCTTCCTGTGCAGGCTGGAGTTCCTCAAGGTAGCGTTCTGGGCCCTGTTCTTTTTCTGGTTTTCATCAATGATCTCTCGGACTCTCTGGAAAATCCTCTATTTCTCTTTGCCGATGACTCCACCCTCTGCCGTACCATCTGTCATCCCTCAGACCGGCAAGCAGCAGCTTCTTCGCTCACTGCAGATCTGGATAAAATCACAAACTGGTCCAACACGTGGAACATGTCTTTCAATCCAGACAAATCTCACACTCTCACTATGTCTCTTCGAAAGGACCGTTTACAAAACCCCCCCATCCACTTTCTCAACAATCCGCTGGAAGAAGTCTTTTCTTTCAAGCTTCTGGGTCTCACTATCTGCCATGACCTTTCCTGGGAAAGTCACATTTCCAACCTTGCCTCAAAAGCCAGTCGCCGACTGGGAATCCTCCGTCGTGCAAAGTCCTTCCTCGGCCCTCTTGAGCTCCTGACCACTTACAAAGCTTTTGTCCGTAGCCTGATGGAGTACTGCTCTCCCCTCTGGGCTGGTGCTCCTGCCTCCCACCTTTCTCGACTTCACGCTGTCGAAACCAGGGCATTTAAGATCATCGGCATCTCCCGCAATGAAGCTGAGTCTTTGGGCCTCTCACTCAATCACCGCAGGTTGGTCGGTGGTCTTTCTGTCTTCTACCGACTCCTCTCCAGCCTTGCCCCCCCTGCTCTCTCTGAGATTTGTCCCAACCACATTTCCACAGGGCGCTCAAGGTCCGCCAACAACCCCCTTCTGGTAAAACAACCAAAATCACGAATCACTGCTCATCTTCACTCTTTCATTCCTCTTTTTTCCCGCCTTTGGAATAAACTTCCTCACTCTATTCTTTCCCATTCTTCCCTCCAGGCATTCAAAACAGCTGTTCACCATCATCTCTTATCTTCCCCCATCCAAATCCTCGATCTTTTCTACCCCGATAATCCACCCAAGTCCACTTCCTTCAATTCTCCTGCTTTCCTTCCTGAAAGTCCCTGTAATGTCCATCTTCTCTTCGCTATGTTCCCCATCCCATCCCCATCCCTCTCCCTTCCACAGTTCACCTAATGTGTCTGTTCCCCAATGTTTTGTCCCTTCCACTCCCGCCCCTCTTGTCTCATGCCTCCTTGCTGTGAGTTGTGTGTTAGCTCTCATACGAGCCTCGACCAAGGTATACAAAAAGAAAAAAAAAAAAAAAGGATAAATATAGACTGATGTGGGCGTGGCCTCGCCAGTGTTTGTGACGTCACAGACGAGGGAAACTCGCCTTCTGAGGATGCTTCAAGATGGAGAGGAAGCACGTATTTTTCGTAGTACTCTTCTTCTCTTTTATACTTTCATTTTATCTCGGTTACCAGCCGTACCTTGAACAGGTGAGTTTTAAACGAAGAGGAATGCTTACGTGTACATTTAAACGGGTTACCAATACCTGGACGGGTTCATTCATGCGGGTTCGATTCCCCCACACAGCATGATGAAATAAATTGATTTCACTGTTTCGTATGTGTTTGTGTTTGTGTTATTCACTTCCCACATTCACTACCAATTTGTCCAAATCACTTTGACTGTTCCAACATGTTTTGCTTGTCGTGTCTCATTCAGAAGCTGCGAGAATGCTTCATCTGGATCGTGGAAACATTCGTAAACCCTGTCCCTATTCAGGTATGACGTCATAATGCTCCACGTTCCACATGCATTCTTACTCTGTGTATAATCTCCGTCGTTTCTCTCTTTGTTTGGGGAGCAGCTTCCCAGTTCGGGGCAATTCGCCTCCATTTTGTTTGTTCCCTGGAGCCTTGATCTTTGGGAAGGCTCTCGCTTACTTGCACCGTGACGGCTTTATCTGAACTCTAATTCGATATATGATTTCATATTTTTTTGTCGTCGCTAATATGTTGAAAGTTTCGGATGCCAAAAACGGGAGGAAAATTCGCGTTTTCAGATGAAACGTTCATTTTAAGTGAAATTAAGGCCTGAAATGTCAACTGTAACGTCCATTCAGACTCCCTCACGGCGACAGAACAGGATTGAACAAAATGGGGTGCGTAAAAACCACGTGGAGACCGCCCAGAGATGTCCGCAGGGGGGGGGTGCACATGGGAGGGGAAGGGAAGGCAGCACAAGGGGAAGGGAAGGGCGATACAGAAGGGCCAAACAGCAAGATTTTGTTTTTAACCGCCGGGTTCGATATAAAACCAGGTGTCAGGATTTAAAACCAACGTTATCTACCTGGCAAAAGCCTGCCTGCCTGCATGCTCGCACATGCTACGACCCTTGAACTCCTCTGTCGGCTCACTCCAAATCTGATTCATACATGCTGCAGTCCCCTCAACAGAGGAGGTTAGGGAGTAGGGGGACGGGTGGGATTGAGAGTGAGAGGGAGGAAAGATGGGGAGGGTCGGAGAAAGAGGGGAGAGGGAGGGGACCCTCCCAACAGCCCCGAGACAGCCCCTCCCAACAACATATATATATATATATATATATATATATATATATATATATATATATGTATATGTGCATGTATAGATGTCTGAGTGGTACGTGACCCTTGACAGTCACAGAAATTTCAGGAAATTCAATTTTACTGATGTGAGATGTTTTGTTTGTGTCTGTGTTTGTCATTCAGCCACCAACATTATATGAACGTCTTGTGAAAAGATTCTTCAACCTTGTTCCCTTCATGAAGGTACGATGGCATGAACGACTCCAGGAATATTATATAAAAAATACATGTCCATAAAAGATATGTATGTATATATATATATATATATATATATATATATATATATATATATATATATATATATATATATATATATATATATATATATATATATATATACAGGATAACTTAAAACGGTCCTAACGGTTCAGTTGTCGTGTGTGTGATAAAACACAGAATCACCCATTGCCGAATACACAGTTTCAGCTGTGAAACCGCTTAACCGCAGCATCAATCAGCCGACATGTCTTCCAAGGGATTTTATTTTCCAATAAATAAACAAATCCTTTGGGATTTGGGAAAGTTGTCACACGTCACTCCTGGGGATGACGTCACACTTGGGCAGAAAGTCCGGTAGAGTTGGGAGTTACATCTTGGCAGTCGGTTGATCGTACGAACGTTTAATAGACGATGACAGAACTTGATCGAGACTCCTTATTTGCACAGCAGGTAACTCCGTAGGGGCTGACATGTCTGTAGCACCCAGTGATCGATTGCAGCGATCAACGGCTGGTTATGGGAGCTAAATAAAAGGGGACGAGGTTGATGGAGTGAAATGAACGAACAAGCAGTTTGTCCAAACAGAAGGTATTTCGAGCTGATTGAAAAGCTGCTCCGAAAACTTGGAGTCAACGAGTCTGAAGAACATGAAGGATAAATATAGACTGATGTGGGCGTGGCCTCGCCAGTGTTTGTGAGTCACAGAGAGGGAAACTCGCCTTCTGAGGACGCTTCAAGATGGAGAGGAAGCACGTATTTTCGTAGTACTCTTCTTCTCTTTCATACTTTCATTTTATCTCGGTTACCAGCCGTACCTTGAACAGGTGAGTTTTAAACGAAGAGGAATGCTTACGTGTACGTTTTAAAGTTTAAACGGGTTACCAATACCTGGAAGGGTTCATCCATGCGGGTTCTATTCCCCACACAGCATGAAGAAATAAATTGATTTCACTGTTTTGTGTGTTTGTGTGATTCACTTCCCACATTCACTTACAATTTGTCCAAATCACTTTGACTGTTCCAACATGTTTTGCTCGCCGTGTCTCATTCAGAAGCTGCGAGAATGCTTCATCTGGATCGTGGAAACGTTCGTAAACCCTGTCCCTATTAAGGTATGACGTCATAATGCTCCACGTTCCACATACATTCTTACTCTGTGTATAATCTCCATCATTTGTCTCTTTGTTTGGGGAGCAGCTTCCCAGTTTGGGGAATTCACCTCCATTTTGTTTGTTCCCTGGAGCCTTGATCTTTGGGAAGGCTCTTGCTTACTTTACGGATTTATCCGAACTCTAATTCGACATATTTCATATAATTTTGTCCTCGCTAATATGTTGAAAGTTTCGGATGCAAAAAAACGGGAAGAAAATTCGCGTTTTCAGACGAAAAGTTCATTTTAAGTGAAATTAAGGCCTGAAATGTCAACTATAATGTCCATTCAGACTCCCTCACGGCGATAGAACAGGATTGAACAAAATGGGGTACGTAAAAAACAGCGCGTGGAGACTGCCCAGAGATGTCCATGGGGGGGGGGTGCACATGGGAGGGGAAGGGAAGGCAGCACAAGGGGAAGGGAAGGGCGATACGGAAGGGCCAAACAGCAAGATTTTGTTTTTAACCGCCGGGTTCGATATAAAACCAGGTGTCAGGATTTAAAACTAACGTTATCTACCTGGCAAAAGCCTGCCTGCCTGCATGCTCGCACATGCAATGACCCTTGAACTCCTCTGTCGGCTCACTCCGAATCTGATTCATACATGCTACAGTCCCCTCAACAGAGGAGGTTAGGGAGTTGGGGGACGGGTGGGATTGAGAGTGAGAGGGAGGCAAGATGGGGAGGGGTCGGAGAAAGAGGGAGAGGGGAGAGGGAGGGGACCCTCCCAACAGTCCCGAGGCAGCCCCTCCCAACAACATATATCTGTATGTATATTTATTGTTACATTTGAGGGGGGGGTATGCATTCAAAGGGTAATTAGGATGTTTAATTAGGTATGCCATGCTGTTCGAGTTTACCAGGATCTCGATGTAATAAGTAGTAATTCAGTGGTGATAAGTTGTCTAGTAAATGTTCATTTCTTCAAGGGGGGAGATGATAATTGTCACGTCATTAGATAGGGACACGGGATAGGGTAAGTGTGTCTGCGTAAACCCCTTTTGCTATTCTCTGAGGACTGGCCGTGACGTCACAGGACAGTTCAGCGGATGGCTCCGACCCGTGATCACGATTGGCAGAAGGCGACGGCAGTGGGCCAATAAACGGCTCGATTGGAGGTGACGAGGGCAGAAGGATAAAAAGGTTCTGTTCGGGGTCGAAAAGAAAGAAGAAGAAGATTACAACCAGAACGCTCGTGTTTTTTTGGTGTGGAACCTGTGCCGGCAGAGAGCGTCCTGGTTGCTGTGCTGAGTGGATCGTGCTCTTGATCGTTCCTGGGAGCCTTGCCAAGCCTCGTGCCTCGCTTTGATTGGCTCTAGGGTTCTGCTGACTCGGAATACGGGGTCGGGCGGCGGGTGGACATGCCTCCCTCTCCTGCTCGCGGCTTGGCGCGGGAGCTGGTTCCCTGGCGGCTGTGGGCGAACTTGGGCCAGGACCAGGAGGTCGACAGCACCGCGGTTTCTCCTGCCCCCCCCCCTGGCGAGAGCAAGGCCGGCTCGTCCGGCGCCGATCCAGGGACAGTTGCGTCCACACCACGGTCCAGCCTGACCACCAGAGATAGCTACGTTTTGTGTGTGTGTGTGTGTGTGTGTGTGTGTGTGTGTGTGTGTGTGTGTGTGTGTGTGTGTGTGTGTGTGTGTGTGTGTGTGTGCGCTTGGCGCCTTAGAGGGATTGAGAACTGTATATTCATTGGAATTGTCTGTGTTTTTCCCCACACCCGATCCCACACCATCCCGTCGAATCGCCCCGGATCCCTCTTCTTGCCGAGTCTTGTTATTTCTGGTGAAAATAAAAAAGGAATAAACATCATCAACTCAGTGAAAAGCGACTCCTGCCACCTTCCTCGTCCCGTTTGCGGTAGAGCGATTAGAACCGCCAGGTTTGGGTTATAAATAAATAAATCGCCTCCATCGTTTCGGCTCATTCTACGTTGGCGGGACTGTTCAAGTCCCGTGAACGTCACAATATATATATATATATATATATATATATATATATATATATATATATATATATATATATATATGTATGTACATGTATAGATGTCTGAGTGGTACGTGACCCTTGGCAGTCACAGAAATTTCAGGAAATTCAATTTTACTGATGTCAGATGTTTTGTTTGTGTCTGTGTTTGTCATTCAGCCGCCAACATTATATGAACGTCTTGTGAAAAGATTCTTCAACCTTGTTCCCTTCATGAAGGTACGATGGCATGATTGACTCCAGAAATATTATATAAAAAAATACATGTCCATAAAAGATATATATATATATATATATATATATATATATATATATATATATATATATATATATATATATATATTGTTGCGGATTTCGCGCCCGCCGGCGTGCGAACGGCCACGTAACTCGAATCGCGGCACGTCGCCCACCGGACGGACAATCCAGTCGTGACCCTCTCGGACTAACGCCGGGAACCAGTCACGGGTGGACCTTTCGGTCTCACCGCGATCGAGCCAATCAGCCCCCGCGTGGGATTGGGTTGCTCGCCAAATTCGAACTACCTAAGTACCCACGCGGAGGGTAGACCGGGCGATCGCACCTCGCCGCAGGTCGACTTCGGACACGGGCCACTTAAGCGACCCGTTCCGTACTATCAGAATAACCGAGCGGTGTTATCGTCGACCTCGACGGTTCGATTAATTATCGGGCGTATTCAGCCCACTACCAACCCTTTACGTGAAGCAAGATGGGGATTCAATGGAGGAAAAGACGAAGCGAAGCGGGAGAACAGTTCAACAATAAAGCACATTTATTCGCGGCACACGGGAAGCACACAAATACAATTCCACCAAATGCACACAAAAAAAGAAAACACAATTCCATTTACACAAAAAGCAAACATAAAAGTGAAAACACAGTGCAGAGCTAATACCGACTACCGAGCACACGGCAACACTTATACAATTCTACTTCACAGACGGCGCCGACAACACATACCCAAAACCAAGGAAAAGAAATCCCCCAAGAATGGGGCAGGCCTGAGGCCGAGACCGGGTCGGGCCTACCCGTCTGGTGATGAGACGCGGAGCGGCGATGGCCCCGCAACCCGCGGGCCTCGTGGACAGTGCCTGGCAGGGGGGGGGAACGGGGCCCCCTTGGTCGCACTATCTCAGCGCGGGGGGAAACAGGAGGGGGTTGCTGATGCTCGGGGTATAGAGGATCTTTATTATCCCTGGTGTGCGTCTCCACCTCGGCCAGGTCGCGCTGCCGGCCTCCCTCGGGCGTGCAGCTCCTGGCACCGACGCGAGCACCCCCTCGTCCGACTCTCTTCAGCTTCTCCAGCCACTGCAGGCTTCGGGCTCCAGACTTCTTTCGTTCTCGTTTGCGACTCTCTTTCGTCCTGCTGACTCTTTCTTCGTTCTCGTCCTGCTGACTCCTTCTCGTTCTCCTTCTTCGTTCTTCTTTGCGACTCTCTTCTGACTGACGAACACCGTCCTTTTATCCCCCCGTAACTTCGCCTTTGACCCCCTCCCTTTGACCTTTCACCTCGCTCCCCATTGGCCCGAGAAAAAGTGGGCGTGAAGGCTTTTTGATCCACAAATTTGCATATATCGATCGCCCTGGGGCGGGGCCAATTGCCACTCGCTCACCGATTGGACGGCAAAAAGTGGGCGTGTGTCGTTTTTGATCCGTTTTTGAAGCACAAAATCCGTGATTTTGTACACGCTGTTCAACGTGCGCCCTACACGAGTCCAGCATCGGTGCCCATGAGTGGCGCGAGATGACGGTGATGCGATGGTGGCGAGTTGTGACGGTAAAGGTCGTGGCGGTTGTGGTGAAGCGGTGGTTGTGGTCGGTGGTTGATGTTGTGGTTGTGATCATGGCGGTTGGTCCAAAATAAAGATAGTAAAAGAAAAACGGCTATCCTGAAGAGTCGCAGCACGTATAAATGACATGTATTCCCACTAGACAACGGGTTTGGGCCTAACTACACATGCACTTACCGAGATACCTCACCTAAGGGACCTGAATGGTGGTTTGCGAATCTGGTAACCACAACAATATATATATATATATATATATATATATATATATATATATATATATATATATATATATATATATATATATATATATATATATATATATATATATATATATATATATATATATATAATATATTATATACAGGATAACCTGAAACGGTCCTTACGGTTCAGTTGTCGTGTGTGTGATAAATCACAGAACCACCCATTGCCGAATACACAGTTTCAGCTGTGAAACCGCTTAACCGCAGCATCAATCAGCTGACATGTCTTCCAAGGGATTTTATTGGAAAATAAAATCCCTTTGGGATTTGGGAAAGTTGTCACACGTCACTCCTGGGGATGACGTCACACTTGGGTAGAAAGTCCGGTAGAGTTGGGAGTTACATCTTGGCAGTCGGTTGCTCGTACAGACCCTTCATCGACGATGACAGAACTTGATCGAGACTCCTTATTTGCACATTGAAGTATAAGAGACTCCTATTTGATCCCTTTGGTAAAGGGATCAATCCAAGGACATGTTTCTCGCTCTCATGCTGCCATGTGTTTGTGTCCGTTATACAGAAGCCAACTTTTCGGGATCGCCTTGCGGAAAGATTCTACAACCTTGTTCCTTTCATGAAGGTATGATGGCGTGCACCGCTCCAGGCTTTATATAAATAAATGGAGGGCTACCCCTTGGGGAAAAAGGGATCAATCCACGGCCACGTTTCTGGCTCTCATGCTGCCATGTGTCTGTGTCCGTCATACAGAAGCCAACTTTTCGGGATCGCCTTGCGGGAAGATTCTACAACCTTGTTCCTTTCATGAAGGTATGATGGCGTGCACCACTCGAGGCTTAAAATAAATAAATGGAGGGCTACCCCTTGGGGAAAAGGGGATCAATCCACGGCCACGTTTCTGGCCCTCATGCTGCCGTGTGTGTGTGTGTGTGTGTGTGTGTGTGTGTGTGTGTGTGTGTGTGTTTGTGTGTGTGTGTGCATGTGCAATGAGTACAACTTTCACTCATGGATCTGTCTGTGAGTGCAAACTTCATCCTGTGTTGACATTATTGTTCTTTCTACTTCAATACAGCTGCGGAAAACACACTCGACAGAGAATCTGTATCAAAGTAAGTCAATTTTTAATGTTCCTTTTCATTCCGTTTTATTCCAGTCTGCTTAAGTCACGTGACTGCAGAGAGTTTATCGCACTCACGATGTACACACCACAAGTTTATGAGATGTTTTATTCGCTTTTATGCACATGACGCCCCCTAAAATTTGACTGCTGACCCTCCACCTCCCCACCCCCCCCCCGGTTTATCTCACTTTCTTGGTGTCAAAATTTAGGAAAATATGTCTCCCTTTCATTACTCCTTGTTTACAGGTGAGCGATTGCCCACAAACATGTTCAATCTCAGCAGATTCTCACCTACCCCCACCCCCTCTCAGCGTTGTGAAGATCATATTGGACTTGAGGACCTCATCCTGTGTTCTGTATCCCTCACAGTTTTGGATGTGTAGGCAAAGCAAAGTTAAATCTGATGCTGAATTATCTCGGATTAGCATTTAGACAACCAAAAACAAACGGGATTTTGTAATATTGGTTGTCATGGCCCAAGGAGGTGAAATGCACACGTAAGTTATTGACGCCTTTGTGGGTTTTTTGCTTCGAACTTAATTTAAATGTGAATGTAAACATTTCAAAACTCCAACTTCAATTTTTCTACCCGAGTGACAGTAGCATTAATAAGAAGTCCTTGTTTGTAAACTTTTCATTCACTTTTTCAGCCCTCGTGGACTTAGTACCGTCGGACCTCGCCGTACGCAGATTCGCCGTTCACGGGCCCCGCAAATCAATGCGACTTGCTTCGACATCCGCGGCCCCTGTGCTTCGCGTATTCGCGGTTTTTTTCCACGTATTCGCAGCTGGCTCATGTTGTTGATGTGTAGCCCCGGACAGTTCTCTTAAACAGGCCCGCGGCACGAAAACAGCCGATCGATCTCCTTGGAGCGACCCAGAGATCCTCCACATCCAGGATGGTGTGCCCCCGCCTTCATGAAGTCAGGGCCACTACAGAGCTAGAGAGAGAGAAGAGAGAATGGGTCGGTCCATAGGGACCGATCGGCACTCTGACCATGACCGCTGTGCCCGAACAAATCCGGGCAGCAAGGAAGAATGGGGAGGATTTGACCCCCGACTGACGTTGCTCTGGCTCCTGTTGCTGAGGATGATAGGTTCCCTAGCAACATGAGTTCACAATGGATTTGTACATTGTCTACCAATGTCTTTGTACATCTTTGTACCCTTCCACATGAAAGTCGGATGATGTCGAAACTGTATTTGATGTCTTTGTCTTGCCATGTGATTTCTGTTTGAACTCCTCCATGATCTTCAGATCAACATAATAAGAAATAAGCCTTTTAACACTCTCTTTGCTCTTGTTTGCAGGAATAATCAAGTTCACCAACTGGGGCCCCACTCGAGATAGGAGTTTGAACGTGATGGTCGTGTGTAACATCCTAACTGCATTGCTTGTGTGCATCAGTGTCGTCATGCAGGTATACTTTTGTTGTCTTACCTGGTGAAAAATATTCACGATCCATGAAAAAAATGTTTCTTTGAGTTGAGCAGGTGTCCTCGCTTGTTGAGGGACATTGGACACAGATCACCTCGTACGCACTCCACCACTCGAATTGGGAGTGTGGGTGTTTTAAAAAAAAAAATCGTACACAAGGTGGAAGTTAGAACATAGAATGGATCAGGATGCAACAGAACAAAGGAACAGGAGAGAGAGAGAGAGAGAGAGAGAGAGAGAGAGAGAGAGAGAGAGAGAGAGAGAGAGAGAGAGAGAGAGAGAGAGAGAGGACACTGACAGCAGGGTGTGGGACAAAATAGAGGAAGACTTGGGGAGGAACGAGGGTAGGATAGGATGCAAGGGTTGGACAAGATGGAAGGAGAAAGAAACTCAGGAGGGAAAACTGGAAATTTGGAAGGAGGAGGGATTGGGGTGGGGTGGAGGGCATGGGTGCGGGGATGTTAACGAGGGTAGAAAAGATCATGGTTTTCGATGGGGTATGACTTGAAATGATGGTAAGCAGCTGTCTTGAAGACCTGGAGGGAAGAATGAGATTGAAGAGAATGTGGAAGTTGATCCCACAGATGGGAAAAACAAACAAGAGCGAGAATTGCTTTCAATTCACGTCCCCGAACAATGTGATATTTTCTCAGCACAAGGAGGTCATAACTCTGTGAAAAATGGATGAAACTTCCTGAAACTCGATCTAGTTCTGTAACTTATCATAAACAAGCCATGTCCCAAGTTTATATTCAATATGTTAAAGGGTATGGGAAAAATGTCTGAAAAACCACATGTGGGACGGTCGGACGGACAGATGGAGAGAAAAACCTATCGTCCCCTCCGTGAATCCGGAAAGGTACTAATAAGTGGAGGAGAGCAATGGTTCTGGATTTTGGTCGTTTCATCAGAAGCGTTGTATGTGGATAGGAGTTCAGGTGTGCCAAGGAAGGACGATGTACGACGGAGGATGCCCAGTCGGAGGCTGGCTTTGAAGGCCAATTTTGAAATGTGGTCTGCCCAAGAAAGATCATGGCTGAAGGTGAGACCCAGGAGTCTGAATAACCGAACTTCTGTCCGAGCCGTCCTGAATGAAAACTTTCCAGGTTGCTGGATTGGCCGAGATGGACCAACCGCCCGGCCCCCACGATTGCCAGACACAACCAGACTTGATTTTTTTTATGTGGGGGTTTGTCAAAGATGTCTACAGTACCAAGGTAGCAAACCTGCAAGATCTTCGTTCTCGGATCACAGCTGCATGTGCACTGATGGACGCAAACATGCTGAGCCGAACATGGCAAGAACTCGTGTACCGCCTTGATGTCGTGCGCGTGACAAACGGAGCTCACATTGAAGTGTATTGATGGTGCGCACAAAACTTGATGAGTTTCTGTATCATACGAACCAAAGGGTGTTGTGTATATCATTTGTGGTTCCAAATACACCAACGAAGTTGTCCAGATCTTTTTGGACCACACTGTACGTACATCTGGACCTGAACCGGATTCGAATCGACTTGTTCTTGTCAACCATCTAACTTGTCCACCAAGTTTCATTCGAATCCGTTGAGAACTTCTTGAGATATCCTGTACACAGAAAGACAGAGAGGGGTGAAAACAAAAACCTCCATCCACCCATGGTGGTGGAGTTAATAAATGATAGTCCACAGAGGAAGGTCAAACACTCATTGGATCCATCGCTTCCCTGTTGAGGAGTACACCATGGGGTTGTGCTCCTTCTCCATCAAGCTTCAGGAAATGTCACTTTTGAAATAAAAAGGATCATAAAAAAACAAAATCGAGGCATCTTGTTGGCAAGATAGGCCTTAAGTTATCAGCGAATGGAATGGCATTTGAAGAATTGCCTTTGAAAGATCGCCGACTCCAAAAAGCCAGTCGCTGACTGGGAATCCTCCATCATGCGAAGTCCTTCCTCAGCCTACCTGAGCTCCTGACCACATACAAAGCTTTCATCCACAGCCTGATGGAGTACTGCTCTCCCCTCTGGGCTGGTGCTCCTGCGTCTCACCTTTCTCGGCTTCACGCTGTGGAAACCAAGACATTTAAGATCATCGGTATCTCAGGTGATGAGGCTGAGTATTGGGGTCTCTCACGCACTCACCGCAGGCAGGTCGGCGGTCTGTCTGTCTTCTACCGTCTCTAATACGAGCCTCGACAGTGCATACAAAAAAATAATAAAAGTGGTGGGGATGGGAGGGATGGGGGGTTCTTGCCAGCCAGCAGCCCCTTAAGGGGCTGTCCCTCCTTGACGTTTTAGCCAGCGTATGGCAAGGTATCAAAATGTATGTAAAACGCTGGCGTACGCTGAACTATTGATGTTTTGTTTTAATTTTTGGTCGTATTCATAACGTGTTGGACGTATGCATAATAACGTATTAGTAACGTTCACAGAACGTTTCAATCACATCGAGATAACTTATACCAACGAATGCTGAGCGTGTTGTCGGCGTTCAGAACCTATGCACAACGATCGTCCGACTTATGCATAGCGCGGCAGCGTATGGCCGACGATCACGTGGCGTAGGCTATTCATAGGCTGCCGCTCGACGATTCAAATCATAACCACACTCGACATCGAAGTGTCAAGCCGCTGTCACACCTTGACGTTTTTCATACGTTAAGAGCACGCTGAAGCACGCTGGTATACGTCGTAGTACGCTGGCATACGTCGTCATACGCCGAGTACGTCGATAAATTTTCAGCATGTTGAAAATTTCTCAACGTACTCGGCGTATGACACACGTTCCGCATATGCTGGCCATAAGTTGTTGGCACGTTACGCGATCGTTGACACACGTTACTCATAAGTCGAAACACGTCAAGGTAATGGTTAGCATCAGTGTTCCAGACTCCCTGTTTTTTTTTTTTTTCCTTCGGTATGACGGTGATGTTAACATTTCGATTTCTAGTGCGGTTATGATTTAAATCGTTGAGCGGCAGCCTATCTATTATATTATAGTATAACCGCACTAGAAATCGAAATGTCAGCATCACCATTGTAGCGAAGGGAAATAAATAAATAAATAAATAAAAAGCAGGGAGTCTGGAACACTGACGCTAACCATTACCTTGACATGTTTCGACTTATGAGTAACTTACAAGTAACGTCTGTCAACGATCGCGTAACGTGCCTACAACTTATGGCCAGCGTAGCGGAATGTGTGAGTCATACGCCGGCATACGTCGTAAAATTTCAAGCATGCAAAAATTTGAGGACAACCACAAAGTACAACGATTAAAGCCAACGTACTACGACGGTGGCAGTGTTTTTCAGCGTGCTCTTAACGTATACAAAACTTACCCATAACGTATTCAACGTTTGCCAGCGTTTTAGAAAAAATTTTCATCAGTCGGCATACGCTGGCTAAATCGTCAAGGTGTGACAGATCCTTTACCCTGGGGATTTCCTCCCTGGAGTGAACACCCAAACCCACAACTGGATGGACCAAGTGAATGGATTGAAGTGTGTTAAATATATATAAATAATGGAGTGTGAAGTTACAAACATGACGAGTCAAGTTGATTCCTCCTTATACCCTTTGTTCAGAACTTGCATGGGTTTGAACAGGAAGTCACGTGACACAATATCCACCTGTAAGGTGTGTTGTTTGCTGCTCTTTGTGTTACAGATCTCACGTTACAACCAGAATGAGAAATATTATCGGATGGCAATAAACAACTACTGTAAGTTAAATTTCCTGTAAATGACATCGGACACATTGCACCGAAGTAAATTTAAATGAATGATTTTGTGTCTCCGTCTGAAAATACTTTTGTAAACTCATTCACAGATTGCTCTCGCTGCAAAAAGCGAAGAAGAAGCACCGGAAGCTGGGACAATCGGAGGTTGGAAGTGAATGGTTTGGGGTCGATGGAGTCGCTGCATCACACATGGCGATCACAAGCCAGCTATGCATAATCAGGAGGCCGTGCTGCGGAGGAGTGATGTTTCACCCCCCCCCCCCCCAGTGATCCAGGGTGGTTCCACATCACACGGGATGAGATCAGAGGCCAGGAGAGAATGTGTATTTTTCATCACATGGAAGGAAGAATGAATACTTACAGCTTTGTACAGTCCTCAATTTGATGTTGAATTAGTTAACGACAAACAAACAGGACGTGCTCGTCACAATGAAGCCAGGATTCCATGGAAACATCCTGTCTGTTATGATTGAATCGTCATCAGTTGTAGGAGCAATAGACAAACCAACGAGGAACATTTCTACCTGTAGAGTCTCAGCTTGGACAGAATGGGATCACCACAGTGAACTCGGGTTCCAACGGAAACTCGTCACCTCGTATGATTAAATCATCAGTTGGAGGAGCGACGGACAACCAACGAGGAACATCTATGTCTGTCGAGACTCAATCACAGTCTCTGAGGAGCAGGGACATTCAGATCCTGAGAACCTTCCGTTCTCACAACTATCGGTAAACGTGAGCCAAAAAGGCAACAACTCTTCGTCATTTGAGAATCCCCCGGCAGAGTCGATTCCAAAGAACCGAAAGAGCTCAAAAGAATCGGACAAGGATAAAAAGAAATCAAAAGGGTTCCTGAATTTTTTCAAACCAACTCACAAACCTTCTCCCAAAAGGGTGAAGCGAGTCAATTGAGAGACATCCTAAAAGACAATTGAGAGACAGTGAGAGACAAAAGCAAGGCCCCAAATCTCTCCGCTCTTCTCTCCAAGACCAAGACGGCCAACGAGCCAGTGGAAGCTGGACTTCCTGTGCACGAACTACGGATTTTGTCCTTTTCTGATCCTCTTGCTTTCTCTTTTCCAGATATTTTCTCCAAGAGCCCCGTGCCTGCACCATGGTGGCGCTTGGAGAAATATCTGCTCCATGTGACTCCATTTCTCCCCTCCCAAATTTTGACAATCCTGCCCAACATTCCCAGATGGTTCCAATAACTTAATCTACGAGGCTTTACTTTCCTTTCTGATCCTCTTGCTTTTCTCTTTTCCAGATATTTTCTCCAAGAGCCCCGTGCCTGCACCATGGTGGCGCTTCGAGAAATATATGCTCCATGTGACTCCATCTCTAACCTCCCAAATTTCTGAAAATCCTGCCCAACATTCCCAGATGGTTCCAATAACTTAATCCACGAGACTTTACTTTCCTTTCTGGTCCTCTTTCTTTTCTCTTTTCCGGATATTTTCTCCAAGAGCCCCATGCCTGCACCATGGTGGCACTTCGAGAAATATCTGCTCCATGTGACTCCATCTCTCCCCTCCCAAATTTCTGAAAATCCTGCCCAACATTCCCAGATGGTTCCAATAACTTAATCTACGAGGCTTTACTTTCCTTTCTGATCCTCTTGCTTTTCTCTTTTCCAGATATTTTCTCCAAGAGCCCCGTGCCTGCACCATGGTGGCGCTTCGAGAAATATATGCTCCATGTGACTCCATCTCTAACCTCCCAAATTTCTGAAAATCCTGCCCAACATTCCCAGATGGTTCCAATAACTTAATCCACGAGACTTTACTTTCCTTTCTGGTCCTCTCGCTTTTCTCTTTTCCGGATATTTTCTCCAAGAGCCCCGTGCCTGCACCATGGCGGCGCTTCGAGAAATATCTCCTCCATATGACTCCATCTCTCCCTCCCAAGTTTCTGAAAATCCTGCCCAACATTCCCAGATGGTTCCAATAACTTAATCCACGAGACTTTACTTTCCTTTCCGATCCTCTTTCTTTTCTCTTTTCCAGATATTTTCTCCAAGAGCCCCGTGCCTGCATCATGGTGGTGCTTCGAGAAATATCTGCTCCATGTGACTCCATCTCTCCCCTCCCAAATTTTGACAACCCTGCCCAACATTCCCAGATGGTTCCAATAACTTAATCCACGAGACTTTACTTTCCTTTCTGGTCCTCTTTCTTTTCTCTTTTCTGCATCATGGCAGCGTTTTCAAAATTATCTCCCCCTCCGCCCCTCCCTTCTTCCCAGCTTTACTCTTCTGAGTCAGTTTCTTGTGTTCCTCTCTCTTGATCTTCTAAATATTTTGGGTTCAGTGTTTCAGATGTTTCTGTTCTCTTCCACCTGAGATTTTTTTTAGTCATCGTGTTGAAGTTCAGTCAGCCGTCCTCACTCTCTTGATCAGGATGTCACGGCTCAAGCCGATGAAGCCTTTGTCGCTCCTGTGTGAAGCGGGGCCATCGCCGTGAAATACAAAACACACAGGAAATGGCGCTCTGTGCTGAGGCGCGGCGGTGATGGTCACGGTTAACCCTCGGCCAGACAAAGATCCCCGGAGGGTTAAACGGCACGGTGAGGTCTGCACGGTAATTGCATCCTACACCCGAGTATTGTGTGGGTCACCTGATGGGGGTGGTCATCCTATAGGTTGGGGTCTAACCTTGGTGACCGTCTTTTTGAAGGTCACCTTGGAATGCTGACAAGCTCACGCATTATGAAGATGAAGGTCACCCTGGAAAGATCCCAGGGGTCGGTGTGGCTCACGCATGAGGGAGATGGTGAATTCGAGAGTGTTCTCTGTCTCTTCTGTCTTGTTTACAGACAGCCAGCTTTACTGTCCTGGCGAAGTAGAGGATGTACTTAAAGTTAAAGGGATTTGTCAATTGTCCATTTTGAAAGTTTATAAGTTCTCTCTTGTTCCTCTTGAGGTTTTCGCATTTAATTTAACTCGGTGAACTTCATTTTGCCATAATTTTCGTGCGAGAGTGGACGTTCAAGTGTGACGACATCATCCCGTTGCACAATGCGGTCATTGAGTGGGTGTTGTTGGAACAATTGTTCCCTAATCCTCGGGAATGAACTTTTTAAAATAAAACATGAAACTTTGAGGCTCTCGAGGATGTTCTGTGGAATCGACGTTTTGTCTCCAACACAGATTGTCATGAGAAAGCGGGATGCCCCGGCCATAATGCGAACAACACGTGGCCCCATACGTGTCGCTGACGTCACAGAAGCTTTGAGCACGTGGGGTGGCTGTGAGGTAACGGTTTCACACCTGCAGCTGGTAACTTTGTGCAGGAAAGATCATGACGGGCACAATGAATCCAGATTGTCCCTCTTATTGTTTACAAATGAAAATATGACAAGTTATGAATACAAAATGAATGTAAATTATGTTGTAAAATGTATTTACATCATTGTTTCATGGAGTCCGCTCAAATAGCTTGATGAGGCTTATTGTCTCACGTACTTCACGTTCATCGTGAAAAATTGGCATAAAAATCGTCCCACATGGCGTCACCCCACAAGTGGTCATCCCACAAGGGGTCATCCCACAAGGGGTCACCCCCACAAGGGGTCATCCCACAAGGGGTCACTCCACAAGGGGTCATCCCACAAGGGGTCACCCCACAAGGGGCCACCCCACAAGGGGTCATCCCACAAGTGGTCATCCCACAAGGGGTCTCCCCCATAAGGGGTCATCCCACAAGTCGTCATCCCACAAGGGGTCACTCCACAAGGGGTCATCCCACAAGGGGTTACCCCACAAGGGGCCACCCCACAAGGGGTTACCCCACAAGGGGCCACCCCACAAGGGGTCATCCCACAAGTGGTCATCCCACAAGGAGTCACTCCACAAGGGGTCACCCCCACAAGGCGTCATCCCACAAGGGGTCACCCCACAAGGGGCCACCCCACAAGGGGCCACCCCACAAGGGATCATCCCACAAGGGGTCATCCCACAAGGGTCACCTGAGCGAACAAGCTCCTTCGTGGTCCCTCATGAAATGGCGATAATAACACACAGGCCTGGATTGTAATAACCCAGCCCGTGACACGGATTCACAACACTTCACTTACCGAGTCTCATGGTTTAGTTAATCATCCTAATCGTTGATTTACTAGTAAACCTAACGTGGTTTGCTTCATTGTTCATGACCAGCCAAGGCAAGTGGAACTCACCGGTGTGGAGCGGAGGGATGTGGAAGCGAGGGGTTGGAGGGGAGGGGTGTGGAAACGAGGAGTTGGTGGGGAGGGGTGTGGAAACGAGGGGTTGGAGGGGAGGGGTGTGGAAACGAGGAGTTGGAGGGGAGGGGTGTGGAAATGAGGAGTTGGAGGGGAGGGTGTGGAAACGAGGAGTTGGAGGGGAGGGGTGTGGAAACGAGGAGTTGGAGGGGAGGGGTGTGGAAACGAGGAGTTGGAGGGGAGGGGTGTGGAAATGAGGAGTTGGAGGAGGGGTTTGGAAACGAGGAGTTGGAGGGGAGGGGTGTGGAAACGAAGGGTTGGAGGGGAGGGGTGTGGAAACGAGGAGTTGGAGGGGAGGGGTGTGGAAACGAGGAGTTGGAGGGGAGGGGTGTGGAAACGAGGAGTTGGAGGGGAGGAGTGTGGAAACGAGGGGTTGGAGGAGAGAGGTGTGGAAATGAGGGCTTGGAGGGGATGGGTGTGGAAACGAGGGGTTGGAGGGGAGGGGTGTGAAAACAAGAGGGTGGAGGGGAGGGGTGTGAAAACAAGAGGGTGGAGGGGAGGGGTGTGAAAACAAGAGGGTGGAGGGGAGGGGTATGAAAACAAGAGGTTGGAGGGGAGGGGTATGAAAACAAGAGGGTGGAGAGGAGGGGTGTGTCTGGGAGAGAGGGTTGTGGAGACGACGAAGTTGAGGGGAGGGATGTGCATGGGAGAGAGGTGTGTGGAGACGACGAGGTGGAAGTGAGGGATGTGCATGGGAGAGAGGGATGTGCATGGGAGAGAGGGGTGTGGAAACGACGAGGTTGAGGGGAGGGATGTGCATGGGACTGGTCTGCTTGTGCTACAGCGGCCTGTTCCGGCCTTGCCATGCCTTGTCTGCCTGCCTCTGCCTTAACCCCATGCCTGCTTGCCCTTGTGTCTTGCATATGCCCCTGTGTTCCACCCATTACCATGTCCGCCAGGATCATCCGTCTTGCAAAGACTGCCCTGCAGGCAGCTACACCACGGGGACTGCATTGATGAAGCCCGTGCACCGTTCGCGTGTTTTGCATCCATCCATCCAGTTCACTTCAGGGAGGAGCCTGGGACTGCATTGGGCAGCCGGCTACCTCCCTGAACTTGTGTTTCTGCATCCATCCATCCAGTTCAATTCAAAGGGGGAGCCTGGGACTGCATTGGGCAGCCGGCTTCCTTCTTGTCCCTGCATAGGGAGCCAGAGACTGCATTTGGGCAGCCTGGCTACCTTCATCAAATGGCCTGTGGGATGGCATATGGCATGCCGGGTTGGGGTGAGTTGCCTCCAGCAGCTGTAGACATGAAGAAGGTTCTGTGACAGACAACGGGGCCTTTTGAACAGGCCCCGAAGACATCCGACCTTCAGGTGCGGGGGCGCTCACCCTCACAAACTGTGAATAACATGTGCCATGCCCTTTCTCCCACAGTCTGTCAGTCCTGGGCCATGGTTAGTGTAAAATTTATAAGGTGAAGGATAAGTAAAATTGTACATGAGTTTTGCTCCCCCTGTACACAAGGTGGAAGGCGCGTCGTCGGCTAGGCCAGGCCGCAGTGAAGGCCGGACGATCAAGGAGAATCGTACAAGCTGCTCATCAAGCCGCCTAAGCGACTAGCGCGTTCGCGACGCACCGGGCCGAACGGAGACACCAGGGGTCGCCGATAAAAAGGACCCATCGAGTCACCACAAGGGTGGCCAGGTAGCCGGTCCAGTCTCTCAGGGCCTGCTCCGGTCATCCCGGCCCTGAGTACATTAAAGGCTCACGAGCCCGATTCTTTCTTTCTTTGGTTTTGCATGAAAGTCTGTGGCGTCTTGTCCTTAAGTGGAATTGTAAGTGGTAAGTAAGTTGAAGTTGCTAATTAACCCTACCCCACGTGATCTCCCCATTGGCGTATTTTGGTCCTAAAACTACCAGGACCCGGGCTTACCCGGGCCGGCGATCTGTAAATTCCATGCGATCGAGCCGAGACCGCGGCCCCTCTGCTTCATCGAGGGTCGTGCTCGTGGCGACGAGCCGGCGGGAAACCACAACAATATATTCCCCATCACGAGATCATAAATATGAAGTTTCACATTTACAGATTGAGCGGTTCCAGAGAAAACATTATTTAATATTTTACTTCAATCCAGTATGGGTGCCAAACCTGTGACCTATCAATTATTCCTGAACAAACTTGTACACCCATCTCTTCGGGAACATTTTTGTGAAGTTTCTCCTTGATCTGTTCAGCCTTTCTGGAGAAGATTTTTCGAGGTTTTAGGGTGGATCCAATATGGCTGCCAAACCATGTGACCTATGACATTTGCATGAACCTTTTATACCTAATGGATAGGCGGTCACACGTGTAAAGTTGCGCCTCGATCTATTCAGCCACTTCAGAGAAGATTTTTGTAGGTTTAAAAAAACAATATGGCTGCCAAATCACGTGACTGATTACGTCATCAATATTTTTTTGTCCTGTGGACCATTCTATCCCTCTGAGATTCAAAAATTTTCATACTGATCAGATGTGGCGTTCAAAATATGCAGTTATGACGTCATAAAGGCACCTATGCCTTAAAAAACAATCACACTTCCCCATTTGGAGTATTTTTTATGTGCCAAGTTTCATTTTTTTCTTTGCTGTGGTTTCAGAGAAACAGAGGTCCAAAGTTTTTCTGTTTTACCAACATCGCTGCTACACCACGTGACCTATGTCAAAATTATTTAAACGTTCTAACTGAGTCGTCGCACCAATGGTGAAAATTTCGTCTCAATCTGACAAGCGGTTGCTGAGAAAAACACAAGTTCTGGGCGGACAAACAAACAAAAAAAACAAGAAGACGTAGTGCGGACGGAGCACGACACTTGCAAAATTCATAAAATAAATTTGACCTCAAAAATAATTGGTGGTTGAATTCAATGACCAAATATGCAACAACTCTTCAAATTTCAAGTCAATCAGATGAAAATTAAGGACTTTAGAAATCTCACTAAAGTTGTTGACATTTGTCCGATTTTGACCTTTTGACCTCAAAAAACAAGAGGCTTCTTCCTTATGACAAACTCTACCATGTGGTGGAGTTTCGTGAAGATCGGTTTAAAATTGTGACCTGTCGGCAACAAACAAACAGACAGACAAACAAAATCGACTAACCAATATACAGTACTTGAAAAATCTTCGATTTTACAAGTAACAAACAAACGGACCCAACTGCAATACCCTCTCCTTTGGTGAGGGTAATAATTACAGGTCTTTTGGGGGGTCTTAAAGGGTCGAAGGTGTCTCAGCAGTCAAGAGAGTCAAAAGGTACATTCCGATAGTGCATGATATTAATAACTATACGTACGTAATTAATAGACACAAAAAGCATGCCTCACACACAAACACACACCTCATCCATTTACAGTAGATGGTGTGGTCGTCACGCAGAGGGGTTGCTGAGATGCAGGCTGTAGGTGTGGCTGTAGCTGTAGCTGTGGCTGTAGCTGTGGATGTTTGTTCAGGCCCTGCTGTCACCTCCATCTGCCTTTGTGACTGTGGTTATGGCAGAGTGTATGGTGTGACCGGATAAAGCTCCAGCTGATTGTATCGAGCGCCTGGCCCTGGTTTCCCACACTTGGAGCCTGCACTCTGTGATTCATGGCCAAATGTCCAAGGGAGCAATTGTGTTCCCTTGACTTTGTTCACGTCCTGTTTTCTCATGTTGAGGGCGGCATCTGGGGTACATCGGGTTGAATAATTAGGTGTTGTTTTGTGCTGAGTTTTAATTCATTTCTCTAATTATTTTCTCCGCTGACATTGTGGAAATAAATTGGTTAACACACACAAAATAATTTGACATCAAGATGTCATGTTGTGGTTGAATGGACGGGTTTAATACTTGATGGGTACTTGTGAGCTCTGCGATGGCCCATGAACCCCATTACCCATGGGTTTATGACCCATTAAAGTACCATTAATGTTTCTAGTTTACAGTTTCATTGAATTATCTTGAGATTGAAGCCAGTCTCTCGATTCTAGTTCAAACCATGAAAATCAACAGGACATTCGTGCGATCCATGACGGGAGTGATGAGTGGCGGTTAAGTAAATAGTTGAGAAAAACCTCGAAGACGTCTTTAACTTCTGCATTATTTCTCAGCTCGTGATGAGACGGTTCGATTTGGAGGCAAACATTATTTCCCCTTTCTGTGAAATATATCCAGGAGGCTGATTATTCCACTCGCACGCACTGCCCGCGGCCAAGATTTTTGAAAGACTGGAAACGCAAGTCGATATTAATAATCTTGTGACAAAATGTGCACTGCACTGTTTTGTGGAGGTGGCTTTCTTTCCCAATTCGATTTAGTCTTTAACATCCAGTGTAAGATTCCAAAATCGGAAAACTTTTTTTTTTTTACAAAATGCCAAAAAATGAACCCTTTCGGACGATAAGAGATTTGCGTTTATTTCTAGTGGGAGTCGTTGAGTCCATCGATGGAAGCATCATGTACGGTGTAATGTTATCGGTCGTTTGATAGGTTGTGGTTCTTTGATGCCCTGAGTGTGTTTCAGGACTATGAACAAACGTACAGGTGAGCTCCCAATCAAATGGATCTTTGTCAGTTGGGGTCTGTGACTTCTGAGTGAAGTTACAGTTACCGCTTCAACAACGTAACGTTTTTGAAACTTGTATTTCAAATAAACAGATACAAAGAAGTCAAATGAGGAAGTTCACCATCACATGCAATGTCCAACTCAGATTCCTGTGTGAAGTTGTTTCCGCCAAGTGTCCCTGTCCTGCAGGCTCAACTCGCGCATGCTCACCTCGTCCTCCGGGGTTGTTGAACGATCGACTCACGTCACGTTCTCGTCTATTCTGGAACCTTCGTCCCAGAACGTTCTGGCATGTTCACGAATCTCAGCAGGCAGTTTACAATACAATACTCTTCCATCCGCAGTCAAAATTCGCTCATTACATGAAGCAGTTTATAATTCAAATCACCGACGCGTGCGTGGCTCCAACAACTTATAACATGTAACAGTCAATTTTAATTGTTCATTCATCGGCATTTACTAATGCTTATCCACAAATAGCACAACTAACACTTACTGGCTAAAACATCGAGCTTTTAACTGACAAGGTGATTGGCAGGTGACCAGCATTAAATGTTTCTGCAGGATCCAGATAATACGGTACTTTCGAAATGACGTATGAATGCCGGAGGAGGCGTTTTGCACGTGCGCTGCGTGTGTTTACACGCTTTCGGCTCTTCTGGCCGGGCACTTTCAACCTGCTGTTGCTGGCGTGAAACTGGTCCATGGGAAAAAAATTGAAACTTGGCACAAGGCAAGTACTCCCCCATGGGAAATAGGTGTGATTTACTTTTGTTACGGTATCATAGTTGGTGGCTTCGTTATGATGTCATTATTGCATACTCGAACGCTTTATCCGATCAGTATGAAAATTGTACGTGAGAAACAATTTGACGTAATCGGTCACATGGTTCGGCAGCCATATTTATTTTTTTTAACATGACAACCTTCAAAAGTCTTCTTCGAAATGGCTGAACAGATTGAGGCAAAACTTTACAACTATTATCTGGATCCCGAAACTTGTCGATACATGATGAATAAAAAGTTCTCCATCTATGATGTCATAGGTCACATGGTTTGGCAGCTATGATTTTTTTTTTTAAAAAAGAATGAACCTTCAAAAAATCTTCTTCTCCAGAACGGCTTCACAGATAGAGGGGAAACTTCACCCACATGTTCCGCAAGCCTCGGGGGATACCAGTGTGTTCACGAGTAATTAATAATGTGATGTCGTAGTTATGGGGGGAATATATGTTTTAAATTTCAATCTGATCAGACAGACACATGGTCTGGCAGCCAGAATTATTTAATCTTTTGAATCTGGGTTCAGGGATTTAAATCAAACTTGGTACAAGTCTGTATAATGATGTAATAATGTGGGTGGAGGCATATCTGGTGACGTCGAAGAGTGCCCTTCTCACTTTAATATGCACCGCAACATGTTATCTCTCTGGATGACTTGATCGGGAAGTTCTCCAACAGTTTCGTTGTGCAGGTATGTTTGCAAGTACTTCCTGCTTCCTTTAAAAACAAAATTTTTTAAGCCGTATCATTTAATTACTTAAAAGTAGGCGGTGGGTTGGAATTGCAAAGTGCAAATTGCGGAGACAATCGTGATGACCGGGCAAGTCTTGCCCCTGCAAATTGTTCATTATTATAGACACTCTTTTGATGTGGTACATTCTGAGCATCTAATCCGACCACCTTTGCCACGTTTCTTTGAAATCGTTAAACTAATACAAAAAAAAGGGGACACTTTTAATTTTGAGCTTTTTCTTGGTGCCAAAGTTTATTATTTCGCTCAAAAACGACATGTAAATGTTCATTTCATACTCTTATTGTGGCTTATACTTTTCATCCGAAGTCTTCAAGATCTACAAACATGCCAACCACCACCTTCCCCAAAGTGCACAGTGTTTGGGTCCAGAGATAATGTTGGCACAGGGGCCTCCTCGTCCTTACTCCCCATTTATTAGTACCCCGCCAGTTTCACCGGAGGGGACTATCGGTTTGCTCTCCGTTTGTCCGTATTTTTATTTTTTTTATGTTTTTTTTTTCCCCCCATACCCTTTAACACATTCAACTGATACTTGGCACATGGCTTTATGATGATAAGTTTCAGAACAAGTTTGAGTTTCAGGGCGTTTTGTCAAATTTTCAGTGGTGCCCTTTTTGGACTTCGATAGGGGACACGTGTATTGCAAAGCGATTCTTGCTCTTGTTTATCTTTCTTTCCCTGTTCCTCGTACTCTGCAGCTGCTGCTAACACAATAAATGTGTTTGGGGAAGTTGTGGTCTCAAGAGGCTCGAGTAAAATTGAAAACGATGACCCAGAGAGCATTTGCTCGAGTACTACGATAAGCATTGCATGATGGAATTACGGTAAAAGTTTGCTGTTATCAGCCCAGGTCACATCGTTCCATAACAAGACAATTTATCAACATTTAGGGTAAAGACTCTTGGCCAAAGGGAATGAACACTGACAGCCAATTTGACTTATAGCATACATGAATATAATTATTTTCTTCCACATTATTATTATTATTATTATGATTATTATTTTCGACTTATAGCATACATTAATATAATTACTCCTTGAAGGTTGCCATTTCTGTGATGCTGTTTGCCCTCCTGTTAGTTTGTCCAAATTGTGTCAACCTCGGGGAATGGCGTGCTGACACAGCGGTATCCCGAAGACCATCACGGCAGACTTGATAAAAGGATAATGATGTGCCCTGGTATTGTTTTATGGGTGAAACCAACAAACGACAGGAGACAAAAGGATAAAGTCATCAAAGAATAACTAACGAGAGTTATAATTAATTGCTTTCTGATACACGTATCCCACGATTAATATGATATTTCCTTCATTCCAAAAAAGGTAAAACTCTGAAAAAATTGACGAAAAGCCCTGAAACTCGAACTTTTTCTGTAACTTCACAATAAAGCCATGTACCAAGTTTCAGTTGAATATAATGTTGAAGGGTCTGGGGAAAAAAAGAAGTCTGAAAACCCACAGGTGGGAAGGATGAACAGATGGAGAGCAAACCTTTAAACCCTTCCGGTGAAACCGGTCGGGGACTAATAATTGATCTCTCACGTGTACCACAAATACAGGATGTACTACAAAATGAGCTACAAGAATAACTAACTTTCCCAAGTGTCCCAAATGAGATAATTAAGAATGTAGATTACAGCTTTTAACCCAGCAGACCAAATGGCTGAAATGCCAGGCAATCTATCGATCATACTCAAAAATAATATTGTTTTGTCCGCAGCCTGATGGAGTACTGCTCTCCTCTGTGGGCTGGTGCTCCCGTCTCTCACCTTTCCCGGCTTCACGCTGTGGAAACCAAAGATTTTAGGATGATTGGGATCTCCCACGATGAGGCTGAGCCTTTGGGTCTCTCACTCTCTCACCGCAGGCAGGTCGGTGGTCTTTCTGTCTTCGACCATCTCCTCTCTGGCCTGCCCCCCCCGAATCTGTCTGCGATATGTGTCGCCCCCCCCCCCCATATCTCTGCAGGGCACTCAAGGTCTGCTGGCAAACCCTTTCAGGTAAAACCACCAAAATCACTGCTTTCCTTCCTGCTTTCATTCCTCTTTTTTCCTGCCTTTTGTACTCACACACTCTCTTCAATCCTACTCTTCCCTCCAGGTCTTCAAAACATCTGTTCATCACCACCTTTTATCTTCCCCTATCAAAAACCACGATCTTTTCTTCCCCCGTTAATCCAGCCCAAGCCCACCTCTTTCAAATTCCCTGCCTTCCTTCCTGAAAGTTCCCTGTCGCGTGAGGACCTGAAAGTCCCTGTGATGTCCATCTTGTCAACCCCGTGTCCCCCCCCCACTGTTTTGTCCTTCCCTCTCTTGCCCCTCTTGTCTCCTGCTCTCCTTGTTGTACTTTCTGTGTGTTCGCTCTCATCCGAGCTTTGACGGTACACCAAAAAAAAAAAAAAGTGCAAAGTACAACCCAATTTAGCGGCTACAGCCAGAAGCCAACCCACAAATAATGAAGATGGGAACTCCAAATTCAAAGGAAGATTTGATTGAAAGACAGAAGATGTTCCACCACAATCATCTCTGAGAGCTGGTGCTGGCCGGAGCGCCATTCGCCGTCTCGTAATGGCGCATGAATTGAAGAACATGACACCGAGAAGGGCAACAACGATGTCGCTGGCAAGACAACATGAGAAGTGCAACTTCCACCAGGCAGGCGCAACAAGCGGCCAACAAAGTTCAGCAGTGAAGAATCCCTCCGAGGTTGATGATTACATGAAGACGAGTTGCTCTCCTCCAAGGACCTGCACGCAGCACATTCGAGTTGAGCCATCATGGCAAAGGGCTCAGCAGGTCGATGAACCATCACAGATTCGCACAAAGAAAACTCGCCAACCTCCTCTTCGCTGATAATGTCGAAACCAAGCGGAATGCACTCGATGGAAATGAAGCGTAACAGCCAAAGGTACGCCCTAGAGCAGGGGTCCCCAATGTGCGGCCCCTTAGACGGTTTCATGCAGCCCGCAGGCCACATGTGGCCCCTTAGAGGGATTGATGCGGCCCGCGGTGCCATATTAAGTTTACATCACAATGCGGGCCACATACGGCCCCTTATACGGATTGATGCGGCCCCTTATACGGATTGATGCGGCCCGCGGTGCCATATTAAGTTTACATCACAATGCGGCCCGCGATACTGCCAATTTGTCAGGGTCAATGATCAAAGCATTCTGTAATTTTTATGATGATTTTGATTCATATTAGAGACGTGTGTTTTTAACACGATTATTCATTTATCATATTCGTTGGCAAGAAAAATATATTCAGCACTAATTTTTGTTTAAATTTCCACATATTAATTATATATATATTTTTTTCGGAATTTGGTGTCCTTTTTTTGGGTGCGGCCCTCCGCCCCTCACCACTTTGGTTTTGTGGCCCTCCGCCCAAAAAGGTTGGAGACCCCTGCCCCAGAGGATCCCGGCCTCTCTCCTCTATCGTCTCCCTTCGTCCCTTTCTCCCTTCTCCTCCCGTTCCAAGTTGTTCTTCACCGTTGTTGTTGTGGTCGTTGCCTTTTTGGTGGCATCTTGCGTAGCGAACGCTGCTCATAGAGAGCTTGGCGTTGTTGTTCTTCTTCTTCTTGTTCTTCTTTTTGTGAAGACAAAACCTTAACCTCTCGGACTTGTCTCTTTTATATACAAGATCCAGATCTCCTTCAATACTAAACACCTGTACACATCCTCACATCGACGGTGCCTTTTGAGAGCGTCTATCATGAACTGTTAAATATATTTGGACATTTGCTTTAAAGTTTCGAAAAGTTCATGTTACTATTTAAAGATTATTCCATTTATCGTATTGTAATTTGGTAAATACATTATTTATTTCGTAAATACACTATATATCGTAAATACGTGAAGACATTATGACGGGTCTCGCGATTGGCTTAATCAAGGCACGTGACGAAATATCGGAAGTTGTTGGGTTTTTTTTGTTTGTTGTATTTTTTTAGCCGACAAAACCTTCAGGACGCTGCTGCTCTGGACACATTTGTCCTTGTTAACATTTGAACTTTTGTCATGAAATTTTCAACAAACCTTTATTATGAGAATATGGAGAAAATAATTAAAAATTGGACCAAAATGTGAAATGGCAAAGTCATAGTGACTATAAGAATACCCCTTATTTGCTCGATCTCAGCACGTCAAGCGCAAGATGGCCTGCTTTTTTTATCGCTTCCTGAGTTATTTATTTATTTATTTACCATTGAGCTTCAGTGTGTCTGTCCAGGCCATAACATTTTTTTTTTACCAATTGAGGTTTTGTCATAAAATCTTCTAGAATGTTTTGATATGAGATTATGGAGAACACAAATTGGTTTAAAAATATTGTACATTTTATTGTCATTTGCGTCACGTTTAGTTTGAGCACAAAGCGGACGCGGACGCAGACGCCGATGCGAACGGGTTTTGCATTTTGAGATTCTTTTCTAGTTAACCTCCGCCATCGAAGATCGGAGGTTACTGTTTTCACCCCTTTCTGTTTGTTTGTTTGTTTGTGTGTGAACAGTATTACGGAAAAACTCCTTGACGGATTTCGACGAAACTTGGTGGGGGCGTTAGGTATGGTCCAAGGATCATGCCATTAGATTTTAGACTTGGTCCCCGCCCCCCCAAAAAAATTGTTAGAGAAAAATTTTTTTTTTTGCATTTCTACATGAAATGTAGAAGGTCCCAGAACACTGTCTTGAGGAACTCCAGCCTGGACAGGAAGGGGGGATGCGAAACAGACAGGGACATTAAAAGCCATCCATCGACTGTGACCCGGGAGGAATTCTGCGAGCCATGAGTGGAGATTGCTTTGGATACCATAGGGAGAGAGTTTGAGCAGGGCAGGATGCCAGACCGTGTCAAAAGCTCGTGATATGTCGACGGAGATGGCTCTGATCTCATGTCTGGCATTGAGGACCTCCATCCATTGTTGGGAGAGCAGAAGCAGCACATCCAGGGTGAAGTGACCTGGTCTGAAACCAAATTGATGATCGGAAATCAAGCCATTGGAGAAGAGGAAGGATTTAATGTCTGAAGCGATGATGGATTCCATAACCTTGCTGATGATCGGGAGAAGGCTGATTGGTCTGGAGTTGCAGGGATCTGTTTTTGCAACTTTTTTATGCAGAGCGGTAATGTTTGCTGATTTCCAAGCAGATGGCAGATGACCTTGAGCAAATGAGAGGGTGAACAGAACAGAGAGAGGGTGAACAAGAGCAGAGGAGCAGGTTTTTAGGACACGTGGGCTGATGCCGTCTGGACGGGTTGCAGACTCTGAGTCGAGGTTTGACAGCGAACTGTCCCCTTTGTCAGGAAAACAAAAGTCAGAGTCCATGAACAGCTGGGTGCGACTGGGTAAGGTGTGTACAGAGAGGATGGGTTTGGGACACATGATTTCTAAGCAAGCACAGAGTTTAGGCATTCAGCCTTTTCCCACGCGGTGTCGTTTGTGCAGCCATTTGAGGTAAGGTAAGGGAAGTTTTTACAATTGTTGTTTCACAAAAAAGTTTTGCTTGAAAAGGATCATAGAATTGGAGGAGATACATTTTTTTAATTATAAAAGTGTTTTATGAGATTAATAATAACTTCCATGCTTATGAGAGATTTAAACACGAGGTTATGATGAACCTTTGTATTGCTCTGACGTTTCAGGCATCAGCCCTTCATTAGAGTCAGGGAGGGTCACTTGCTCGGGCTCGCTCCTGAAATGTCAGCTTTACATTGACTTATTAAATTGTTGTAAAATTTATTTTGAACATTATAAACATCATGCTGATCCCAGTGTACTGTGTATTTGATTATTTTGTTTCAGCCATCAGGATAACCTCCAAAAGGGGGTTTTTACCCTTGACAAAGGTTTTGTCTTTTCACAGATAATTTTTAGGAAACATATAAAAGTTGAAATTCTTCAAAATTGAATCTTTGGTGTTCTTTTAAGCATTGTTAAATAATCCTTTGTTCTTTGTACGCAGCCCAGACATGCGGTGAAACTTTTGTCCTTCCTCAACCATGAACCTGTGTACCATGGTCCTGACACCTTCCTCTCATCACTGCTTGGGGTACATCACTGCTTCATCATCAGTCATGGTTTTTTCTGCTGATTTGGATGAAGTGACTAGCCCTGGGAAGGTCTGTAGAAGTTACTAGTTGATGTTTTTTTTTACTGAATCATTGTGTGCAGCAAGGATTGCATGCTCACACATACAGCCACTCTGTGTTTGTTGTGTTGCAGTGAGTTTGGATACACGCTCAACTGGATTTACTTTGGCTGAAAATACAATGGTACCCAAATTATGTGGTATACTGATGAAATATCCATCATGAATGTTTTGCACTTGGCCATCTCCAATCTTCAAGAGCAGCTGTGCAAATTGACCTGCATCGTGTTCACCATCAAGGAATGACCGCGTGTTTGTTGTGTCAGACGAAGAGTTGTTGCATGCTTCCAAACATGTGAAGATTTGAGGCAAGCATCAATCGCATTGGCTTTTGTGTCACCATGCACATGAGGAAGAGTTTGGCAGAAATTTCCTGACAACAACAATAAAATCCATCTCGTGAAGCTTGTGCTCATGAGGATGTCCTTCAGTATTTGGTCTCGAGCTTCCACTGCCAGTTTGGTGTGGCATTGTAGCTTCAACCCAGAAGATGACTTGACACTCATCTGGAGACAGGAGTGTCAAACAATGTCAAAATTGGACAAAATTGTCGATTTATTTATTTATTTATTTATTTTTTATTATTATTATTATTATTATTATTATTATTTAGCAGTTGGAACTGTTGCAAAGGTGAATTCCGCGGGTTAAAATTTTGAAGTTTGGCTCGGGTTAAGAGATTTTGGAGCTTATCGCATGTGCAGAAATGAAACGAAGCCGTGAATACCGGCGTCTCCAGGCGTTTATATGCATCGTAAGGTAATCAGCGATTTGTCGGTAAGATGATCAGGCACTCGATGACGTGAGTGAAGAAAGCGAAAAAAATTTCATGAGCACTTTATTGTTAAGAAACCGTCGTGGCCTGTTCCAAGTCAAGGCATTGTTAAGTAGGCCGAACAAAATGGCGAATTAAGACCCGCTGGGAGCAGACACAGGGCTGTGACTCAGGGGCTGACCAAGGATGACTCCTTGATAAAGGATAATTAAACAAGGCTGTTAATTATCTTTAATAGGGGGTGTTTAATTTTACCCAAACACCCAATTTTCATTCATGCACAACCTTGGAGTTCCATTGGTATGCATACAAAGTTTGAGGCTGCTAGGTTTCATGGGTTTTGGAGTTATGAAGGACACACACTGAAGGACTTATGGACGGACTGATTGACTGACACACACTGACAATATTAATATATATATATATATATACATATATATTTATATTGCAAAGGTGGGGGGGTGGGCATAAAGCAACCATGTAGGCTCTCATGGTTGCTTTATGCAGCTTTCTTCAGCCAGAAGAGCATCAGAGGAGTGTGTGTGTGTATATATATATATATATATATATATATATATATAACTGATGAAAGGATAATTATTAGTAAAGCATTATTTGTGTTGTGTTCCTCATGCAGGCAATCCCCTTGCCTCCCATTGCACGCTGGCCATACCAAACAGGTTTCACCTTCCCACACGTGCTTTCACATCGACTCACTGAACAACATAAATGCAGAGAAAGAGAAACCTTACCTTTACTGGTGAGCAAAGCATGCATGACCCATCACAAAAAATATCAACCTGGAAATCAGCTTCTTTTGTTGATTTGACTTTTTAAAAATTGAGTGTTTGAGTTTGAGCACTTGCTATGATTTCATCGTACGTACTTGTATACTTATTTCAAAAGCAGTGACACAAAACAACCTCATAACGAAGATACTGTTTCTGATTAAAATGTGTCGCAGATGATAAATACTGCAAAAAATAATGCTGAGAAGGTATTTCGATGAAATCACTGCAGTTGTTGATAAAGTTGCAGCCAAAATCTCGAACCCGATTCATGCAAATTATGACAATCAAAGCACAAAACATGGAAGAACTGAAGTGGCGGGTTTTGAATAAAGCTCCAAAAACATCCCACATGTCTGTCTGTCTTTTTTAAAATGTTGGCCATGCTACAGACGATTAGAGAATGTGTTGTGTTGTAACTGAAACCCTCAAAAAAAAATTATCTTTCTTGTTTCCTCCGTCATCGAAGGTGGACGGAGGTTATGTTTTCACCCCTGTCTGTCTGTCTGTCTGTCTGATTATGAGCAGGATATCTCAAAAAGTTGGAGATGGATTTGGAAAAAAAAATTTAGTGGAGCACGTTGGGTGTGTGACAAGAACTGATGGATTAGATTTTGGTGAGGATCCGGACCCGGATGTGAGAATCTTTTTCGTGATTCTTCGCCATTGAGAGATGGGGCAAAATCGATAAATGTTTCAAAAAGTTGTGAACCAGTTATGACAAAACTTGATGGATGAATTTGGTGGGGGGTAACAAGAACAAGCCGATTCGATTTTAGTTCAGTTCCATATCCAGATGTGGCAAACAGTGGGATACAAAACAAACTGTTCAGCCTGGCGGAGGGAGGTATGCGCTCGACTGAGTGCCGTTCTAATTTTTCTCTGAGATTGAAGCTTATAGAAGAGCAAAGTGGTGGAGGTTATGAACTGACAGTTCCTCCCTCTCTCTCTGAACTCTCTCGCCCCCACTCTCACCCCCCCTCTCCCGTCCCCTCTCTCGCCCCCTCCTCTCTCCCCCTCTCTTGAATTGTGACGCCCTCTCTCTCCCTCCCCTCTCTTGCCCCTCTCTCTGTAAATGTATTCACAAATGTCTTCCAAGCACAACAATTAATTCAAACCTTGCCAAAAAACAGCTTTCAAACCCTTGGGAAAATTCAAACCTTGGGATTAATTAATAATTTGAACAATTAATTCAAACCTTGGGAAAAAAAACAGCTTTCGAACCTTGGGAAACACTTGGGAAACAGCTGAAACGGATTAAGAACGATATCAAACCTTGAAAAGGCACATACTCAGGTCCCCAGCGTCGATTGTGACGTCATACCAAATGAAGAAGAAGAAGAATTGTGACGTCAATCGTGCAAAAAAAAGAAATAAATATTAATTGTGACGTCATTCGTGATGTCATAGCACCGTGTCTTGTCATTGGTTGACAGATAAATGGCCGTAACTTGGGAACCGCTCGTCAGATTAATATCAAACCTTGAAAAGGCACATCCGCAGCTCCCAAGCAATATTCCTGGCAAGTTTCAATTAGATCGGACCAGTGGTTGTCGAGAAACGGCGGTCGCAGACACACACACACACACACACACACACACACACACACACACACACACACACACACACACACACACACACACACTAAAGTGTAAACATGAACTGCAATTATATTTTGTTTCTCAAACTTTGGGATATGTTTAATCCCATAACTGTGTTTGTTGTTCCTCTTGTCGGAAGTTCTTCACATCACCTGTCAGGGTTTATTCTTTGTTCATCCTTATGATCAGGTGCACAGGTGTGAACCATGGAATTATTTGTTTTTCCCAATCGTTTCAACCTGAATCTGTTTACTTTCCGAGTTCAATGTAAATTATTTATGGACAAATATATATTATTAATTATATCTAAAGTCCAACTCCCGTTTTCCGTTTGTAAGATGAGAATTCAGTTTCTTACCTTCACTTAAACAGGTGTAAAAAAAAAAAACATTTAAATGATGAAAATGTACAATTTCACAAAATTCGGCCTATGTATCTTTTGTCCAATGTTGACCTCAAAAAAACGTACGGGCACGTACTGATATTTCAAATCCAGACATATTAACACTCTTTCCCGGCACCAAAAACCTACAGAATGCCAGAATGACATCAAATGTCAATTCTTATGGACATTTTAGATAAATTTATATTGTATGTTGGTTAAAAGTCAGTCTGTCTCTCCCAGACTGGGAGGATGTATTATCTTGAAGCGACTGGAGTTTAGTGAATACATCTGGACACCTTCTTAAATTCACATTCCAACTTGTTGGTGTCTTTAACAAAAAAAAATTCCTTTGGATAGCTTTAAAATGATAGGCAATTCTTCTTACTGAATTCAACTTACCGGCAAAGGTGAACCTGTTGACAAATTTTAATAGTCAGGTGATCTTTACATACAAAGGAAAAATGATGATGATGTTAATTCCAAATGGATACATGTTTAAACACAAAGAATCATATTATCATATTTGAGTACATTTTCTATTTCAGATTTAATACATTTATTTTAATATCAAACTTCAACATTTTTATTGTTTTATTACTCTCAAATACATTATAGAGAAAATGCATCCGCAGCAGGTGAATCACTTCATTCAGAATTATATTTTGTACTTATATTAATAAAATCACCAAATTAGTTGTCATGGTTATTACACAGAGTGTGCGCAATCAATACGACAAGTGGTATTTGTTTTATTTTTATAGATTTTAGTTTTTAGTTTTATAGATTCTCAACTTTTAGTTGAGATAATCTTCATTGTATTTTCAGAAATGTTTAAAAAAAAAACACCAACCGCACAACAATCCAACAACGATTGGTGTGTGCTTGATGTTTTTTTCTCATTTTTTTTCATGAAAATCCAAATTAAGATTACCATGTCCTCAGATACCTATTCCTCTTCACCACGTGATTCCATTACTGACATTATAATGGTATTGTTCAGGAAGTGAGCAAAACTGTACAGCCAAACGACTTCTATTTTTTAATTTTAAATCAATCTATCAACACAATTTTAACAATAACTGTCTTGCCCACATCCGCTTCACACGGCCAACTAACGATACCCCTACTATCCCTGTGGACCATCGCATGTATGTGTGTGTACATTTCAAAAGTTTTTTTTAGTTTGCTGGTGCCAATGGTGCTGGCAGTCCATTGGGATTGACTGGTTTCCCAAATCAATGGGGACCAGTGGGAGCAATTTGCAACCACAATATAATTTGAAGAGGGATATAATGGGTCAATGGAAGAAAAAGTTTCGATTAAAAGAGAAGTTAACGTAGATAGGTTATTGCATTGATAACGGGACTGCTGTGCCTTGTTTGCTTGTTGGTCTTTTAGCTCCTTGTTATACTGTAGTAAGCGTTGTAATTTGAGATTTTCAAAGTTTAAAACCTGCATGCTGTAACCATAGATTGATATCAATTGAAAGAAACAAAATTATTCTGTTGTCGTCTTAACGAGAAGAAGAAAAATCCCATTAACACCCCTTAACGAGTGACGCGAGACCGCCGGAGATGAACTCCCAGGATGCTGAGTGGAGGCATCCTGCGCACGCGCGGCGACTCCGCAGTGCGGTGTGGTTTTTATTTAATTTCATTTAATTTTAAGTGATATTTAATTTTAATAATAATTAAAATTATTTAAATATTTTTTTAATTTAATTTAATTTAATTTAACATGCGGTTTAACGGAGAGATTTGTCATGTCGGGAAACGAGTCGGGGGCACCTCAAATACACATCAAATGCTTTCAAAATCAACAACAGGTTTAATGCACCAGTTCGACCGGTTCCTTCTGGGAATTCAGCGTGGATTCAAAATTTGATGGAGATTGGCCCTGCCATGTTTTTTTTTTTCTGTACCCCTTCAAACTCAACCCATAAACCTCCACCAACCCGAGCTCTACCTCTGCCAACCCGAACTGAGTTTACCTTCACCAACCGTAGATCCTCGCCGCCATGACTTGTGGTGCACGGCTAGCTTGTGGTGGAGTTGCATGGAAAGTCGCAAGAACTGGTAGAACAGGAGAAGTACAATTCGAGAGGCAGGAGCACCAGGGATCGTAGGAAAGTATGGACTCGGCATCCAAAATGAGCTCGGGGACCCAAATGCTGGAGTTCTTTGTGGACAATGATCGCGTAATTGCAAACACGTCGCTCAAACAACCCGGGTGGAGACTGTACACGTGGACTTCACCTGTCGGGCAATACGGTAATCATAAATTTCCACATTCTCATCAACAGAAGATGGATGCAGTCTGCCAATACTCTGCCAGGTGCAGACTGTCATGGCAACAGAATTCAGCCAATCACAGCCGTCATCTAATCAGGTTGAGATAATGTCACGAGGAATTGATATCTGCAAAGTGAAAGCCGAATGCTCAACGGGTTTTTGAAATATCGCATCGCGTACGCAAAAGTACGTGGACAGATGATCGCTCGGCCAGTCGAAGATCATTTTAATGTCCCCCGTCTCCGACCTTGTCGAAGGGCAGGGGACAAAAAAAAAGGTAAAAAAAAAAAAACTTCGGACCTGCATGGAATTACAGACGTATTCGCTTGACTTGAGTTGTGGGAAAAGTGTTGGAGACGATGTTGAAAAATTTAAATAAATACAAACGAATTAAAGGCAGACAGCATGGATTCACCAAAGGGAGTTCACATTCAACAATTTGTAGTTTGATGAAGTAGTTTCTGATTTGATGGATGAGGGAAAGGCAGTGGATGTAGTTTGTCTGGACTATAAGGTGTAGACGGAGGCCCCCTGGAGTACCGGTGGAAAGTGGACGCAGCGACGCGCTGCTCTGGCGCATGCTCCCACACCTGACCTCACCTGACAACCACCAAGTTTTGTTATAACCCGTCCACCACTTTTTGAAATATCCTGCTCACAGACAAACTGACAGGGGTGAGAACACAACCTCTGTCCATCCACCTTCGGTGGCGGAGGTCAGACAAGGTCATCTGGACATGAAACCAGTCATTTGAAAATGATCTTCTGTTTTTTCAGGAAAAGCAAACAACAGGTTCCTGGACAAATGTTTCTCGACCCAAAGTCAGAAATGAAGCCAAAATCACCAAATCTATAAAACGTTCGGTTCACTGCCGTCGATAAAAACAAGCCGATGACATTTTCCAACATGTTAAAGGGTTAATATTTCCCTCAACAGTTTAAAGTTTTCCGAGGGCCAACAATCAGAACTTTCATCTCATTTTCATCATCTGGAGACATGCGTCCATCCAACACGACGTCCTTTGGCCTTTGAGACAAGTAAGCGTCAAGTTGCTTGTCGAGTTGCTCGTTTCTTGGCCACTTGCCTGTGCCACAAAAAGTGCCACCAGATGCCACCTCGGCCTGCATCCCACAAGGAAGGAGCAGAGGATGCAAGACAAAAAAAAGAGGAAGCAGAAGACAGAGACCACCGACCTGTATGCGATGGCGAAGTGACAGCCCCACAGACTCGGCTTCATCGCAGGAGACTACGATGACATTGAAAGCCTTGGTTTCCACGGCGTCAGGCTATGAGCAAGATATGAGGTGGAGGAGCCGGCCCAGAAGGGAGAGCAGTCCTCCATGAAGCTGCGGATGAAGGCCTTGCAGGTGGATAGGAGTTCAGGTGTGCCAAGGAAGGACTTTGTACGATGGAAGATTCTCAGGGCAGGCTTTGGTAGGCCAACTCTGAAATGTGGTTTGCCCAAAAAATAATCATGGCTGATGGTGAGACCCAGGAATTTGAATGAATGAACTTTCTCAAGTGGATTGTTGAGATAGTACTTGATAGTTCGGTTTGCCAGACGGTCCTTTAGGAGAGAGAAAGTGAGAATGTGAGATTTATCAGGATTGAAAGATATATTCCAAGTGTTCCAGAGAGCCAGAGAGAGAGAGAGGAGATCATTGATGAAGATCAGGACTAGGAAGATCAGTTTGCAATCCATGTGTGGAGTTGGCCTTGGATGTCATAGGCAGACAGTTTGGAGAGCAAGGCAGGATCACAGACTGTATCAAAAGCACGAGATATGTCGAGAGAGAGACGGCCATGATATAAAAAAGCAGTGGGTCTATGATGGTTGCGTGTTCAGTTAATAATGGTATTTTTGTTTTCAATGAGCACGGGAAGCAAGACTATGTATGCGCTCTACGAGTGACGTTCTTGTTGCGAGATAGCTACCCACTACCCACCCCTCCCCCCCAATCTCTCCCCATTCCCCACCCTCCCATAATGTAAGCATGCGTTCAAGGTATGGATACAGTCATACAGACCTCTGGTTGCGATCCTGCCTTTGCCTGCTGATTGCGTAGCCAACTGGGACCTTCCTCGCGGCGGTCCTCTTGGAAGCACTTTTGGCGTTCTGGAGTCCCAGCCTTGTTCAGCCACACAAGACAAAGAATCATGGCATGTTCTTCAACGGTAAGAGTGCTGGGTTGCTGTCAATTGTTCAGAAACAACAGTGTTCAATAACAAAGGCAACAACTCAAATCAAAAAAAAAATAGTGGGTGAAACAGGTTGACGAATACAATCCACTGTGCGAGTAAAACTCGAAATTAACTCGAGTGGTCTCACGTGACGCATTCATTCTGAGCAAAAAAATACCGTCGTTAACTGAACACCTGACTGTTATGGCTGTGGATGCATTTTTATCACAATGGGGTTGGGGGGGGTGACAAAATAAATAAATTGATGATGATGATTAAAACTTGATATTAAAATAAAATATAGTAATCCTGAAATAAAAATGTCCCCCTAATATTATATGATTCTTTTTTCAGTTGTATGTATGTGACGTCACAATTAATGGGGGTTTTTTTTGCATGATTGACGTCACAATTCTTCTTCTTCGTTTGGTATGACGTCACAATCGACGCTGGGGACCTGAGTATGTGCCTTTTCAAGGTTTGATATCGTTCTTCATCCGTTTCAGCTGTTTCCCAAGGTTTAAATTAATTGTTCAAATTATTAATTGATCCCAAGGTTTGAATTTTCCCAAGGGAAAGAGCTGTTTCCCAAGGGTTTGAAAGCTGTTTTTTCCCCAAGGTTTGAATTTATTGCTGTGCTTGGTAGACATTTGTGAATACATTTACAGAGAGAGGGGCGAGAGAGGAGGGGGAAAAGAGGGGGGGAGAGAGTGGGCTGAGAGAGGGGAGGGAGAGAGGGGGGTGAGAGAGAGGGGCGTCACAATTCAAGAGAGGGGGAGAGAGGAGGGGGTGAGAGAAGGAGGGTGAGAGTGGGGGCGAGAGAGAGGGGGAGAGAGGAGGGGCGAGAATAAGGGGGAGGGAGGAGGGCGAGAGAGAGGGGCGAGAGAGAGGCGAAGGGAGAGAGGAGGGGCGAGACTGGGGGGGAGAGAGAGGGGGTGAGAGAGAGGACGAGAGAGAGGGGCGAGGGAGGAGAAGGTTGAGAGGAAGGGCGAGACTAGGGGGGAGAGAGGGGGTGAGAGAGAGGGGGGCGTCACAATTCTTCTTCTTCTTCGTTTGCTATGACGTCACACTTGACGCTGGGGACCTGAGTATGTTTCCCAGGTGTTTCCCAAGTTATGGCCATTTATGAGACGGTTGGTCCGATCTAATTGAAAAAATGCCCCAATCCAGTCGTCGTTTACGAGAGCGAAGGAACGAAGCTGCACCTACGGGCCCGCACTAGTTCATTAAACACCTTGAAGGTGACAAATTTTATTAATCTGGAAACTGTGAGTTATGCACGTCGATATGTTGGAGAAACATATTTTCGTTTTAGCGGATCTCGATTATAATTCATCGGTTTCTGTGAAAAAAAAAAATCTTTATTTATTTTTCACCGTATAAAATGGGGAGCTGCGAAGCGACTTTTACTTCAGGCGGTGTATGAGCACGGTTCAATGGTTGCTCTTATTCGTATCTTGTTTGCGAAGCCTACCCCGGGTAATATTAGGTCCTGCCATAAATGTAAAACGAAGTTACATTCCGAACATAATATGAGATTGAACTTTAAAGTATAAACAGCAGAATTTTTTTTTTTTTAATCGTATTGTTTCACTTCCGGGTTCAGAAATTACGATTCAAGGCAAAAGGTGGAAGTGGATGCTTTGAGAAACTGATGTTGAAAGCTGTGGCGTTTCCTTTGCCTGAGATTATTTACAAGGTTCGTATTTAGTGTGAAAGCGCTTTCAACATAATAAATACGCCATTTTAGATGAACTTGCTCCACAGCATGCGAACGTACCGAAGCCGGGCGCGTCTCACGAAGCTGAGCTCATGATAAACGGCTCATTGAAGCTGCACGATGTCTGTGGTGTAACCGTTAATTGGACGGACGGGTAACCGCCTTCCCACGTCGCGATAACCACGACCGCGGCCCCGCACGTCGCCAAGAGCGAGTCTCCAACGAGACATCAGATCGGATGAAAAATAAACTCACGTGACGTCACTTGTGACGTCACAAAGGGAAACCGGACGCGTCATGGTTACTGCATGCAGAGGAAGAGTTTTCTAAAACCACGTCATGGAGGTTCCGATCAGGTGTGAGAACCACCTGAGCCAGGTATTCTGACTGAAACATCACCTTGCAGGTTGTTGTCACTCGACCGACCATTTTCCTTTCGACAAACTTGCCCCCACTCTTGTGTGTAACCTGTGAAGGAGGGTAGGCGGTCGGAGAAAAGGTGTGTTTGAGTTTTCATCACAATTTGCTCTTTAAGATGTTTTAGTCTTGTATAAGTAGAGGGAATCGGGAAGTACGCGGTCCATGTTGTGTCCAAATCGATGAGCATTGTCCTCATGTCCGCCGTCCCAACGTCCTGGCCACTATGTTCATTGTTGTGGGCCATGATTGTGTTTGCTCCCTCACCCTGGGAGAATGTGGCGATGGATCGGTGTGTGAACGGGCCATGGCAGCAGGTAACTGGGGTCGAGAGGATGTCCTAATTCTACAGTATTTGCATTCGTAATAAATAAATTAGCCCTTGTATTTTCCTCCTTCACCAGATGTATATATTTTTTTTTGTAGCAAACGATGACCATATCATCATCGTCTTAGAAAGGAAACATTGGCAATCATTATTTCTTGCGCATGTTTCCTTAATTTAATGAATGGCCACTTGTGATATCAGTTTGGAACTTGTTAATCAGCACACGTGAAGCGAAAAGCGGAGTTCAACGATTCAACCTTCTGCAAACGTCGGTTTATGATCGAGGAACAACTGATTTCAATGGAATGTCATATTTTGAACATGAAGACGAAGACAAGTTTGCTGTTTCACTGTACTCTGGCTCTGATTTCGTCCCGACCGCACAGGCGTAGAGAGGGAGGGGTGAGATCATATTTTTTTACTCTGTCTTCCTGTCTGTGGCCATCAAAGAAAATGTTAAATAATTCCAAACAGCAAACATACTCTTTTTAAGGACGTTATAAAGGACACAAACAACAGGTACAAAAAAACAAATGTAACTTGTTCGATAGGGTGGTGTAAAAGACACTGAATTACCGGCGGTAAATTCCAGAATTAATTTATTTATCCGACTTTAACTCTCTTTATTTTATTTAAAATTAATTATATCCACTTGAACCATGTCGAACACAAATCGCCGCCTTCGCACTTTTGAAAACCTTCTATTGAGCAGTTCTTTGACATTTTAAATGAGGTGGTGTATTGGGGTGGTTGGTGTATACTGTAAGACAGCTTCAGTAGTGCTCAACTTCGGGAATATTTTTAAAATGATCTTTAAAATTGTTATTTCATTTAAATTGAACTAGTACGTGCCCGTAAAAAAATAATAATAAATAAATAAATATATAAATATTAAAACCGCGAGCAACAAACAACAACCACACAGGCCGTTTTTTCGCTCTCGCGTGCCCATACGTGCGTGGCCCAGAAGTTCGCATATTATTCGCAATTTAGTTTTAACGCCCAAATATTCAATTAGCGCCAACGTATTTTACCTTTTCGCAATGACGTGGCAAGGAAAAAGAGAAGAGAAGAGAGAAAAGAAAAATTTACTTTCTAGTTTGGAGCATACCAGCACTCTGATGTTACGGAAATTTATACACCGTCTAATATGAAAACGATCATGACTTGGGGCATTGTGTTTATCTATAAATGCGCATAAGAAATCGAGAAATTATTAGAATACACGAAGTCATTACTATCCGGAAGTCCATACGTTGTAACCCGTAATGGCGAACGCGGCTGAGCTTCCCTTCCCCATTGGCCACGCCCACGCAACAACGTGTCTTGTCATTGGTTTGGTAAATAAATGGCCATAACTTGGGAAGCACTTGTTCGATTAATATCAAACCTTGAAAAGGCACATCCTCAGGTCCCCAGCAATTTTTCTGGCAAGTTTCAATGAGATCAGACCAGTGGTTGTCGAGAAACAGCGGTCACAGACACACACACAGAGATTGCTGGAATTATAGATAGATTATATACTTGAACACTGCGTGGGGGTAATGTGTGATATGAACTCTCCAGATTTTTAGCAGCGAAAAGTTCACGTTACGATTTAAAGATTATTCCATTTATCGTATTGTCATTTCATAAATACACTATTTATTTCGTAAATACACTATATATCGTAAATACATTATGACGGGTCTCGCTGTTGGCTTAATCAAGGCACGTGACGAAATATCGGAATTTGTTGTTTTTTTGTTTTGTTTTTTTAGCCGACAAATCCTTTAGGACGCTGCTCTTGGACACATTTGTCCTTGTTGTTTTAATCGTTATGGACTGTTTTTAACTGTTGTAAATATCAAATAAGGGAAGCTTTATTCTTCTTCTAATATAGAAGGATCTTTAATTCTAACCACTGATTCACTCATGTACTCACTCACCCACTCACTCACTGATATCAGTGTTTAGTACCTTCTCGGTGGGCTGGAAAGCTGAAAATTCACTTACTGATGCAACTCAAAGCCAATATCCCAGGAAAAAAATCACAAAACAGTCAAAAAATTTCCATAAACGAAAATATCTGCAAATAAAAGTCGACCGGTGCAGACTCGATCTGCTCACTGTGGGTCAAGTGACCCAAGAAAATTGACAAAGAAATAGAATGTTTCCAAGAATATTGCCATGGCAACAATTGACGTATTCAGCTGTGCGTGCATACTTTTCATTTCGCTTTCAGCAGCAACCGTAGAAGGTTGTGCGGGGAAGTGCGCGACCTTTTCTTTACCCAAGACAATTTTGCTCACACTCAAACTGGTTGCTCGGCAATGCTAATGTGCACCTTTTCCGCCTCTTATTTTAATAACTCTTGCCGTATTTACATTAATATTTACAGTTGCTGTAAACTTTTAAATGATGAGCTCATTCTAATCACTATTTTTTTGTATGCATAGTCGAGGCTCGTGGAAGAGCCAGTATTAGTGCACTGCACGTATCAGGGCACAACAGGACAAAAGGTAAAGTTGAGAGGGGGAAACACCAATGGCAGAGTTGACAGGCCAAGATAGAGGAAGACTTGCACAAACAATAGGGGTGTAAAGGAATGGGGGGCAGGAGAGGATGCATGGGGTGGACATGATGGATACAGAAGGAAACTCTCAGGAGGGCAAACTGGAAATTTGGAAGGAGGGAGGGTGGGTTAGCAGGGGTAGAAAAGATCATGGTTTTGGATTGGGGATGATCTGATATGGTGAGGAACAGCTGTCTTGAAGATCTGGAGGCAAGAGATTGATGAGAATGTGGAAGTTTGTTCCACAGGTGGGGAAAAAAGACTGACGAATGAGTGGAGGTGAGAAGGTATCCTGGATTTTGGTCGTTTCACCAGAAGCCATAAGGGGGGTTTATGGTGGACCATGTGAGCCCTGCAGACATCTCGGGGGGGGGAGGGGGGAGCAAAGCACAGAATGAACAGAGGGTGGGTACAGACCTGAAAGGAGGTGGTAGAAGACAGAGAGACCACAGACCAGTCTGCGATGGTAAAGTGATAGGCCCATAGACTCAGCTTCATTGCGGGAGATTCCAATGACATTGAAAGTCTTGGTGTAAATGGAGTCAAGTTGAGCAAGATGTGAGGCAGAGCAGCCAGTCCAGAGGGGAGAGCAGTATACTCCATAAACCTGTGGATGAACGCCTTGAGGTGGATAGGAGCTCAGGTGTGCCAAGGAAGGACTTTGTACGACGGAGGATGCCCTGTCGGCAGCTGCCTTTGGAGGCCAACTCTGAAATGTGTTTGCCGAAGAAAGATCATGGCTGAGAGTGAGAACCAGGAGTTTGAATGACTGAACTTCCTCAGGAGGATTGTGAAGAAGGTTGATAGGGTTTGCCAGACGGTCCTTTCAGAGAGAGATAATGAGAGTGTGAGATTTGTCAGGATTGAAAGACATATTCTGTGTGTTTGACCGGCTTGTGATTTTGTCAAGGTCTGAAGAGAGGGAAGGGGCTGCAGCCTTCCTGTAAGAAGGATGAGGGATGTGACAGAAGAGGGTGAAGTCATCAGCAAATACATAAAGAGGATTTTCCAGAGAGAGAGAGAGAGATCGTTGATGAAGATCAGTAATGGGACTGGGCGCAGAACACTCCCTTGGGGCACTGCAGCCTCGACAGGGAGTGGAGATGAAGGGATTCTGTTGAGAGGCACATGTTGGCTCCGAGAGTGGAGGAAGTCACGAAACCAGATGCGGAGTTGGCCTTGGATTCCATTGGCAGAGAATTTGGAGAGTCGGTCAGGATGCCAGACTACATCAAAAGCTCGAGATATGTCCAGAGAGACGGTTCTAATCTCATGTCAATATTGTCCAGGTTTGCAGTGGTCAGCAGGTCATCCTGTAGTATTGTAGGGCAGACATATTTGCCTTTTTCAAATAGGTCTATGACTGTATTCGCTGCTTCGGTGGATAGTTAAATGATTCTGCAATGAGACTGTCAAACCTTCTTCGAAAAGGATATCAACAACATCACGTTTCCTCGTTTTGGTGTGAATTCGAATACCCATATATACAGGGAGCAGTGGCTCTCGAGCCACATTGTTATGTAAAGCTATACTATCTGATCTTCCTCGTTTAATCGAATTGAAGACAATTGGTTGTGATTATGTCGAGCCAATGCTACTCACATCGTCCTTGTTCTCCGTCTGAGTCTTCATGTGGGGAACACCAAAGATCCTTTGGATCAAAGAAATGAGAGGCTGGAATATTGTCATACATCCACAAAGGATCATTTGGATCATAGGAATGAAAGGCTGGAATATTGTCATACATCCACCAAGGATCCTTTGGATCATAGGAATGAGAGGCTGGAATATAGTCATACATCCACCAAGGATCCTTTGGATCAAAGCAATGAGAGGCTGGAATATTGTTATACGTCCACCAAGGATCCCATGGATCAAATGAATGAGTGGCTGGAATATTGTCACACATCCACCAAGGTTCATTTGGATCAAAGCAATGATCGTCTGGAAAATTGTCATACATCCACCAAGGATCCTTTGGATCAAAGCAATGAGAGGCTGGAATATTGTCATACATCCACCAAGGATCCTTTGGATCATATGAATGAGTGGCTGGAATATTGTCACACATCCACTAAGGTTCATTTGGATCATAGGAATGAAAGGCCGGAATATTGGCATACATCCACCAAGGATCCTTTGGATCATAGGAATGATAGGCTGGAATATTGTCATACGTCCACCAAGGATCCTTTGGATCAAAGCAATGAGAGGCTGGAATATTGTCATACATCCACAAAGGATCCTTTGGATCATAGGAATGAGAGGCTGGAATATTGTCATATGTCCACCAAGGATCCCATGGATCACAGGAATGAGAGGCTGGAATATTGTCACACATCCACCAAGGATCCTTTGGATCAAAGCAATGAGAGGCTGGAATATTGTCATACAGGAAGTGATGAGTGAAAATCGGGTGTTTGGGTTAATTAAAACACCCCTTTTGATGATAATTAAAGGCCTTATTTAATTATATCCTTTATCAGGTGCCATCCTCGGCCACCTCGTTCTCTGGGGTCTTAAGGCATTTCCTGGGTTACCTTGCTGGGGTCTGTGATGATTCGCCTGTCTCCGTTGTCACTGATTCGCCATCAAGCGATGAAACCGGTCGTGCAGCTGAGGGGTGTGTAGCATTGGGATTCTCTTGTGTGTACTCTTTGTGAATGTCTTTCCAGCTGTGGAGGAACTCTGGGAAGGGTTTGAAACAGCAAATGGCTTACTTTGAGTGGCCTTTCATGGTTGCTTTATGCAGCTTCTTCGGCTGGAAGAGCATCGGCTGGAGGAGCATCGGAGGATTCGATTAATTTTTGTATTTATTTATATATTCATGTACTCACTGACACACAGACCAATTGCAATAGCTTCTCATGAGGCTCTTAGATACGGCGAATTAAAGATTTTATTAATGACCAAAAGCCAACTTTGTGGACCATAATACTTAGTGATTGTATAAATGATTTCTTTCCATGATTATTCCTGATTGGATTGTTTTGCGATAGTGTGGAAACTCCTTGTTCTTGCCAGGTGGATGTCCAACAACTTGTTGTATTTTCCGTGTGTTCGCCAGATCGTTTCATGGCTTCCTGAATGAACTAAAACTCGGAGCTGATCGATGAGGACTTTGTGCTGCTGATATCCCACCAGGTTGGGGAAAATGCCTCTGAAAGCACCGATGTACCTGAAGACCTCACAGCTGCAGAAGCGAAGGAAGCAGCGACACCTTCACGATGTGCTCACATCAGACCTGATCAGCCAACCGCTCGGAGACCTCAAACACCTGACGCACCTGGAGAGAAGACTGAGCACCGAGGAGGTCCCTCTCTTCACGGACGTTTTCCTCCTTGAGCAGTGGACCAATGGCCCGTTGTCTCCCTGCTCACCCACTGCCTTCGCGGCCTCGGACGGCTTTCGTACTTGCTGCCCTGTGCTTAAGAATGCTATCTCTTTGCCTGTCATCGATGCTCCGCAAGCGCTCGTCCTGCCTCATCTCTCACCTCACCTTTACTGTGAACCTCATCAATCAGAAACAATTGTGCCGATTCGTCATTTGACCGCTTCAGAGATGAGGGTTTCAACCAAGGACGACTGTAAGGAGGGTGAAGAGGAGAAGCAAGAAGTAGATGTCACTGGACTTTGTCAAGGATTCAGAAAGATGAGGACCCTACCACTCCTCCCAACATCATCCATGAGTTTTGAGGATGAAGCCAAAAATGGACAGAGAAGAAGGTTGAAGGTGATGACCGAGGAGATCTTCGACTCGAATTCGGGGCCATGTCGTGAGCACTCTCATGCTGAACCAAAGAACAGGCCTCGTTCAAATCGTGACCTGATCTCTGGTACTGTTCAAAATGGGAAACAAAACATTGACGGAAAGTCTGCAGTTCCAGAACCTTTGAGGAAAAACAAGACTCTTGAAAGGGTTTCAGCAACTTTGAGGAAATACCTGCTCCCTTCACGGCCAGCCAAAGCAGCCAGGTACTTCACTCCCCGTCATTCTCTAAACAAACTCAGACAAGTGGAGGAGGACACCTGTTCGAGGCCGATGTCATCATTTAACGGCAAAAAGTACTTTTCCTTGACTGGAGGGGATGAAATGTCCACCTTTTCATCCTCATCACTTGAAAATCTCGACATGAACAATGACCAGACATCAAAACGCCTTTCTTGTCCTCCATCTTTTATCCGAAGCCCAGACGTGCATCCCAAGGTCCATCTCAGCCCAAGGCCTGATCTCGGTCCATCGCCGGATCTCGGTCCATCGCTTTTTGAGGAAGTGATGGGCGAATTGGCAAATAGTTGGGGAACAAAATAGAGTTGTTATTCTTTACGTGGTCGGTACTTCCCTGTACTCGGTATATAAGAGAAGAAAGTTGCTTTGTTATTGTTTTTGATTTTTGGCGAAACGACTCGCCATTGACATTGACATTCAGTTGATGTCAATGACAATGATCTTTCCTGTCCTGATCTTCTATATCCCCTGACAACTGTACCTAAAGAGATGACGTCACAGTTGCCTTTTGTTTGTTTAAATAATTTCGATGCATCAGTAGTTGTCCTCCGTCCACGTCACAGGACTTGACCTCAGATGTTTGGGCAGTTTGGAATCAAAGTGAATCAAATGGACGTCGTATTGTCAAAGTGTCTGGTCCTCTTTTCCCTTCCTTCCCACACGTCCACCTTTGCGGTGCTCCAAAAGGTCGTCTTACTCCCTTCACAGGGTCCTTTGATGGCCATTTAACAGTCGTTATCGTTGGTTGTCGTTTCCCTTGTACAACATCGTTTGTGTTTCCTTCACACAATGCTCCTTGTACAGATCATTGATTGAATAAATTGATCATTTAACTGATCGGTGGACACGTAATAATTCCCTCCTCACCATCCCCCAACCCCTCTCTCCTCCCGGTGTTTGACCCCTGCCTGATGGAGGGGGTATCGACACCACATTTCGCTCCGGGAGGTAGCGGGTATCACTAGCACGTACTTTTAAATACCAATTTGCTGTTTCACACTGAGTAACTGGGTAATGGCTTCAAACAGCATCTCCCCAAAAAGATTTTTCCCAAAGATACAGGCAAGAAGCTCTTCGGGAAGTGGTTTTCCACAAGTGCGATTGAGCTCGGCTACTGGCAAATTGAAGAAAGGTTTGGATGAACTGGACAAAGAGATTGCTGCAACAATCGGATTTGAGACTTCCAGAAGACACGATCCAGCCACCTCCGAGTTATCCAGGTGTGTTGTCAGAGTGGGTGAGATTCGTGAAATCCGATGTGACATCAGTGATGTAAAAATCATCCCGAGTTTCGCAGTAAATACAATCATACACAAGAATCAGGAAAACAGATTTCTGCGAATATCAGTAATGATCAAGATAATCAAAAGCGCATTTGTTTATTGGAGCAGGAGATCAGGAGATCATTTCTCTGCTCAGGGAAACAAAAAGCAAAGGATGGATGAGTTTGAGGCCATGTGAGGAGGAGAGAGGCACCTGGTGGTGGCTGCTGCCATTTGGTATCCACACCTGCAGTCAGGAAGGGGAGAGGTGGTTATTATCATATTTCGCTGAACCATGAAGACAGCCATAAACCGGCCAGATTGATGGAGAACACTGAGTGCAGGGGGGTTCGAGTTTCAAGGATGCAGTGAGTTATGATTGGGTCACTGGGATGACACGTCGACATGAAATCCAGGTCGTTGATCTTCCCAATACGTACCGGTACTGCGGTTTGTCTTCACCGGTGTCTTCAACCTGTCGCCAAATTCAAAGTCACTGTCTGAGGCACAAATGGTTGTTTGGGTCCAGTGTTCCAAGAGAAAGGATCATTTCATTTGTTCCACTTCTGTGACTTGGTTTACGTTTTAGCTCCGGGAAGCTTATGGGATGGCGCGTCGTCCGTCCGTCACTCCGTCCACAAATCATTGCAACTTCCTCTCCGAAACGACAAATCGATTTCGACGAAACTTGAACACAACCTTCATCACCCTGTACGTACCAATGTTTGTTCATGGCATTAAAAAACTCGACATTTAAGGGGGTCGACATGGGGGTAGCCCCCCAAACTAGGCATTTGGAATATTGGATGGAATTCCAGCTCCCGCCCGTCATCGGTGACGGTCATTGCAGCTCCCGCCGAGCCGGAGGTCAGGGCTGATGAAGCGGGGGCTTCATGGAGGCGAGCCGAGGAGATGGAGGCTGGGCCGGAGGTCAGGTCTGATGAAGCGGAGGCGGAGAGCGAGCCGAGGAGGTGGAGGCCGAGCCCAGAGTGAGGTCTGATAAAGCAGAGATGGAGTGCGAACCGAGGAGGTGGAGGCTGGGCCGGGGGTCAGGGCTGATGAAGCGGAGGCAAAGATGGAGCCGAAGAGGTGGAGGCCGCGCCCGGGGTCAGGTCCGATGAACCGGAGGCCGCATCCGAGCCGAGGAAGTGGAGGCCTGGCAGGAGGTCAGGGCTGATGAAGTGGAAGTGGAGAAAGAGCCGAGGAGGTGGAGGCCGAGCCCGGGGTCAGGTCTGATGAAGCAGAGACGGAGACCGAGCTGAGGAGGTGGACGCCGAGCCCGGGATGTGGGCTGATGAAACGGAGAGTGAGTCCAAGCGGAAGAGGTAAAGATTTTTGAAGAAATTTACTAAGTCGGCCATTTTGACCCACTGAAGGTCACGTGACCGAAATGAGCTTTGCGATCTTTGTTTCCAGTCAGGAGAGCAACGTTGCTGCCAAATTTCAGCCGGATCGGCCCAGCTGTTTGGCTGGAGAAGTCACAGTCGGAGACGAGATGGACAGACGAATGGTGATGACACCTTATCTGGAATTTATATTTCAGATCAGCTCATCATGTTGAATTGTAATGTTGAAGCGTACAAAGTATTAAAAAGCATTCTCAAAATCGGTGACATTGGATTTCCAATTGTTTCTGTCACTAAAAGTCCTTCCATGTTGGTTCAATTCTAATTTCAGATTCTAAATCAGCATCTTCGACTTCGTGTGACACACATACATTTACCCCAGTGGCAAATTTGTTGTTTTTCAGTGTTATGTGTCGCCCACCAGGAATTTCACGACATGTTACATCGTGGGATCAGGAGAGCATCGTGCAGCAGTTGGTCTTCATGACCACACGTGATCCCCAAAAAGACACCTGGGGGTTGGCATTCTCACTGGAATTACCAATCCTGAAACAACCAGACTGTTCCATCTTCTCCAACGTCGACTTCGTTCGTGCACACCATCAGATTCCCGTGGATCCAGACGGACTTCCCAACAATGTCTCAAACGTGTCTGCAGAGGTAAAGGAATCAAATCAGAGCTGTGTCTGTGTCTGCAAAGAGAAGAGGCCAAATTAAATAGTCTTCAACGTGCAATGGTTCCCAACCTACATAGTCTCTGTGGATTTTGGGTTACGGGAGGTGGTGGTCATGGCACACAATGGAAGGAGGAAGTAACGCATTTCCCGTGTCCCGTTAAACCATGCATGGGGCTGTGTGAACACAAATACTGACGACATAACTATCTTGGGAACCGACGTGCTTGGATGTGTGCTCACCCGGGGGTCCGATTCGCAGAACCGTCACAATATGTTCCCTCTTAACCTTGCTGTGGACCCGAAATGCCTGAACACCTGACTGTGAACAATGGTGGTGTTGCTGATGTTGAGGAAACATTTGAGACATCTGGAGCAAGAGTAATTCGTCGTCGGTCTGAAGCCATTTGCAAGCTGCAGCAGAAAAGTCATTCTTTTTCTCCCAACCATTAGTGGCGGGACTTGCGGAGCCATTTTGGGGCCTTCAACAGTCTGAGAATGTGCAATTGAAATCATTCAGCTTCACTCGCAACTGATCAAACCCACTGGCACTCAGATTTGTTCACTCACAGTTTGAAGAGTTGATTTTGCATTGACAGACACACAAAATGCAGGATAAAGTTTCCTGATCATTAAAATTGTCTTCACAATCAACAGAATCGTTTTGTGCAAAAACAGCAACAGTCACTGCCGAAAGATGAACACGAAGAAAATTCTCTGGAACAAGTGTTCTCCATTGTTTAAGTGCATAATTCAATTGAAATGAAACAAATATTTTTAAAGTTTAACGAAGATAAAATTTGTTCGGAAGTTTACCGCCGTTGATGCAGCATCTTTTACACCACCTTTTTGAGCACATGAAATTAGTTTTTCATGCCTGTTGTTTGTGTCCTTTGTAACATCATGAAAAACAGTGAGTTGCCTGCTTGGAATTGTTTTCAATTTTGTTTCACTGCCATACAGGCGGACAGAGAAAAACAATTACTCTCTTTGTGCAGCACAATAGGGACGACATTCCAGACAATTTGACAAATTCAGAGCCAAATTTAGTGCTAAACTCCAGGTTCGGTTTCCGATTCATGGTTCTCCAGTGTTCTTTAAAGTGTGTTCCAACTGGGACCTCTTCTCAATTGCCCAGAACTGATCGTTTGGGCAAAGAGATGTTTGTCAGGACGTTAAAGTTGTCTCACAAGATCAACCATCCCGTGCCTCCGTCCGTGCCTCCATCCATCTGTTGGGACCAGACTCTGTGCAGAGCGTCGGTGCTGCAGAAGCAGTGGCCGTACTAATAGGTGAGAGCACGAAGAGAAAGGTGAAGCAGGTAAAAGAGGCTGGAGGAGTTGCTTTGTTTAAAAACTACACCAACTATAAGCCAACACTTCAAGGAGAAAGAAAAACGACGCACGAAGACGATGGCAACACAGCTTCGGGCTCAGCAGACGGGGCTGCTGGCAATGTAGAACAAGCGGCTTAAGCACTCAAGCAAGCACAACAGGACCGACCACGTGACCACATCACATGACCAAGGAGGACGAACCCGGATGTACGATGCATGCCCAATAACTTACCAAGTTTTAATGCACAAACTTATTTTACCAGATCACGCAGGAAACAGACACAGAGAGAGCAGACAATCGACCAAGGATGATGATTAACATAAACAACTGGGAGAAAAGTAATAATTTGTCTTATGTCATAAATATATATATAATATACAAAATATAATGTTTTAACAACCTAAAAACCCACCAAAGTTCCCCTGAACAACTCCTATCGTGAGTCCTTCCTGTCCAACCACCAACGTACACATAACTGGACAGTGGTTTGGCCAATGGAGGAAAATACAAACTTGGAGTGACATTTTATGACCCCCTCCCCCCTCCCCCCTCTCCCCGAACTAGTGAAAGTAAATAAATGGAAAAGATTTGGTTTGTGTCTTGGATGACAAATGAACTGGTAGATCAGAGAGCAGCAGCACAGGCATGCTGGGCCAAATGACCTTCTGTGTTCAAATTCTCCTCCACGAGCCTCGATCTTACACACCAAATAAATAAATAAATGTTGTGTTTTTGGCCGCGTCTCGCGGAGTGAACGCTGGCTCTAAGAGAGCTCCGCATTGTTGTTGTTCTTCTTCTGGTGAAGATAAAACCTTTATGACTCGGCTCTTTTATATTGTGGAGGAAATAATTATATTAATTTATTCTAAATTGTTATTGTGCTGGTGTTCTATAGATTTAAGTTTTATGCTATAAGTCGAATTGGCTATCAGTGCCCCCTTCGCTTGTTGGCCAAGAGTCGTTTGCCCTAAATGTTGATAAAATGTCTTGTTGTGGAGCGGTGTGACCTGGGCTGATAACAGCAAAACTTTTGCCGAGAAATGTACGTCGTGTGCTTCTTACCTAGAAGACACGTACTGCAGTTAGGGTTAACAACCCCCTCCACTCTCCCATGAAAGTATAAAATGCCTTGAAATGTAATCTTGTTTTAGTGCAAGCACGCGTGATGTATGGCGTCTCAGTGGCTTGTACTCCTTGGGACTGACCAACTACCAAGTAATAATTAAACTCTCTGATGTAATGTACTTAAGCTGTGGAAAGTGAATTAATCGGGTTGGTTTTATGGTTAATTAAAAGAGGAAGTTTAAATAAAATATAACCAAATAATATTCCAACAAATGGGGGTTCTGTTTGTTCGTTGTGTGAAGTGTACGAGGGATACATTTAAAACCGAGTCGGCTCGACGTTAAGCCCTGAAAGTTAAATGAGATTCCACAATCAACCAGCAAGGATTTCTACAACGATCACTACGAGGTTCAAGGTGAAAAATCCACATCACCCCCGAGGAGAAGATGCAAATTGAAATCGGCTACCCCCAAAAAAAACAATTCGCTATTTTCTAAGTTCGTGACCTTATGACCTTGACCTTGGGACGACAATGAAAAATCGAGCTCCGTGGGGCTATGCAGGTGCCATTGGGCTAACCAAATACCGAAACCCCTGCCAGATTCGACAAACACCCTTGGAGAAGATGAAACTTGAAATCGGCTACTCCCTAAAAACACATGTTTTTTGGGCGTGGATCCGCCCATAATGGGCGAACCACGTCCATTCTCAGGAAAACACAACGAGATCATGATATAAACCTCCCACCGAAATTTTATCAGGATCAGATCAAAACCCACGTGGCTATGCTCGGGACAGACAGACAGACAGACAGACAGACAAGCCGGAAGGCAGACATAGGTAGTCGGCCGTTGCTAGGCAACGGAGGGGACCATAGCAACGGTTCTTTCTCACACATAACTAGGACATACCATGAACCTGCCATACCAGTTTCATGTATATCTGACTCATAGTTTCTGAGATATAACGAACTTCGTTTTTTTTATTGTTTTCGACCAGGGTTCATTCAAAGTCTATCTTCTCCGACAGTTTTCATAGGATCCGGCTGGAATTTTTTGACAATATGGCTGAATGTAATGCCCACAGTCGCTCGTGGCCCGATTTTTGATTTTCGAAAAAATAATTTTTTTAAGATTTTTCAAAAATTTCAAAGTCCCGTTGCTAGGCAACGGTCGTGCCCATAGCAACGGTTCTCATTTGCACACAACTAGGTCATGGTATGAACCTACCAACCAAGTTTAATCGAAATCGCAATTGTATTAACTGAAATCGCCATTGTATTAACTGAAATCGCCATTTTAAATACTGATAATAAGGGGAGAACAAAATCTCAAATCTCAAAGAAAAAAATTTTTGAAAAAAAAAAAATTTTTCGACATCGACGACTCAACAGACAGACAGACAAACATCTCGACGGAAATACTGATAAAAAGGAGAGATCAAATTTCCCAAAAAAATTTTGAACATTTTTTTTTTCGACTGGATCGACTACCCAACAGACGCACACACAACAATAACGAATATAGTGGTCACTTTTTTTTTTCGTGAAAATATTTTTTCGTGAACCAATATGAGATGCAGACTTGGCACATTCATCAACACTGTTTGAGGAAACCGGAAGTGATGTAAGAACGACGGTGATGTTGCCACAAGGTGAGCAGAGGCTTGATCTCCATTTAATATTATTATTATAGTTCAGATTGGCTTCTGAGTTTTAATATTAATGACGTCGTTATTTCGAATTTTAATGGTTTGGTAGTTTTTGCCGAAACACCATCAATTAATGAGTTTTCCTGTTTTGTCGGTCACGTGACCGAGCGGCGCGAATCTGTCGATGAGAAACGGTGAATATATCGTGATCACGTGATTTGTTTTTCCGGAATACTTCAGGTTCTCTCCTCGTGTTCCTCACAGTCTCCTGTGGTGAGGACGATGCGCGATGATCCGAGATCTCTCGGGCGAAGATCACAAAGCGAACACCCCGGGATCCACGAACGGCTTCGATGGAGGAAACACGGTCGATCCCGGAGTCCGTCCCTCACACAGCGGGTCCGTGGTCGGTTCACCCGAGGATGAGGAGTCCGGACCCGGTACGTGACGTTCTCTCCGTGACGACATCTTGTGGTTCCTGGATGTTTCCTTTTCACGGATTGTTTGTGTTTCAGATGGTGTTGTGGAGGTGAAGATCGAGTCCGAGTTCGTCGATGATTCGTTCCCTCCACACGAAGGTTCGAACCACAAACTCATTCCCTCCACCACCGAAGGTGAAGGATCACGAGATCCCAACGAGTTGTGGACGGATTCGGATGAACCTCGGTGGACACGTTGGTTGGGTTCGTGTAGTAAATCCCTGCCGTTGTTAGTTGAATCACCTTGTTGTCCTTTGTGAATGAATGTGATTGTTAAACTGTTAAACGTTAAACTGTCCTCACATCCATTAAAATACCGAGTACGAGAACACGGAACGGATCAGAACACAACAGAACAAAAGGAACGGGAGAGAGGGGGGGAAACACCAACAGGAGAGAAAGAGGGGGAAACACCAACAGCAGAGAGAGGGGGAAACACCAACAGCAGAGAGAGGGGGAAACACCAACAGCAGAGAGAGGGGGAAACACCAACAGCAGAGAAAGAGGGGGAAACACCAACAGCAGAGAGAAGGGGAAACAACAACAGGAGAGAGAGGGGGAAACACCAACAGCAGAGAGAGGGGGAAACACCAACAGCAGAGAGAGGGGGAAACAACAACAGGAGAGAGAGGGGGAAATACCAACAGCAGAGAGAGAGGGGGAAACACCAACAGCAGAGAGAGGGGGAAACACCAACAGGAGAGAGGGGGAAACACCAACAGCAGAGAGAGGGAGAAACACCAACAGGAGAGAGGGGGAAACACCAACAGCAGAGAGAGGGGGAAACACCAACAGCAGAGAGAGGGGGAAACACCAACAGCAGAGAGAGGGGGAAACACCAACAGCAGAGAGAGAGGGGGAAACACCAACAGCAGAGAGAGAGGGGGAAACACCAACAGCAGAGAGAGAGGGGGAAACACCAACAACAGAGAGAGAGGGGGAAACACCAACAGCAGAGAGAGGGGGAAACACCAACAACAGAGTCCGAAGGCCAAGACAGAGGGCGGTGGACAATGGGTGTGCGTAGGAATTGGGTGGACAAGATGCATGCAGAAGGAAACTCTCAGGAGGGAAAGTTGAAATTTGGAAGGAGGACGGGGTGTGGTGGGGTTAACGAGGGTAGACAAGATCATGGTTGTGGATGGGGGATGATTTGAGATAGTGGGGAACAGCTGTCTTCAACAACTGGAGGGAAGAAGGAGATTTAAGAGAATGTCGATGTTGGTTACACAGGCAGGGAAAAACGAGGAACAAATGAGTGGAGGTGAGCAGCAATCCTGGATTGAGGCAGTTCCACCAGAAGGTCAGGCCGGATTAGATCTGTGACTTGCTACAGGGACCACGTAAACCTGTAATAACCTGTTTCATGGTCGGGTTGTCAGTGACTAAACCGTCTCTCCCACCAAGTTTTCTTGTGAGAGTTCCCTGAAGATATCTGCTGGTCGAAGCGAGAGCGGTCGATGATGTTATCATCAAATAAAAAAGACCCTCTCCCCCACCAGGTTTCCCGGTGATGAGGGTGTATGATATGGACAGTCAGCAGAATTATAAACAAAACCTGTCACAGGGCGGAGGAGTTCCTTGTGAGCCAACGGCCATCCATATCTCGTCCTCCTACAGATGGGTTACTTTTTAGGAGGTTTGTGGCAGAATTTTCACTCCGGCCACCGAAAAAACCCTTCATTCCGCAAAACCCACAAATGCAAAGAAATGGAGAGCGCCTCTGATGCTGCTGGCCTTCGCAGGGCAACTCGCCAGATGATGGGATTGGGGCAAAGCCTTTTTTTTTTTTTTTTTTTTTGTATACCTTGGTCGAGGCTCGTTTGAGAGCTAACACACAACTCACAGCAAGGAGGCATGAGACAAGAGGGGCGGGAGTGGAAGGGACAAAACATTGGGGAACAGACACAGGTGAACTGTGGAAGGGAGAGGGATGGGGATGGGACGGGGAACATGGCGAGGAGAAGATGGACATTACAGGGACTTTCAGGAAGGAAAGCAGGAGAATTGAAGGAAGTGGGCTTGGGTGGATTATCGGGGGTAGAAAAGATCGAGGATTTGGATGGGGGAAGATAAGAGGTGGTGGTGAACAGCTGTTTTGAAAGCCTGGAGGGAAGAATGGGAAAGAATAGAGTGAGGAAGTTTATTCCAAAGGCGGGAAAAAAGAGGAATGAAAGAGTGAAGATGAGCAGTGATTCGTGATTTTGGTAGTTTTACCAGAAGGGGGTTGTTGGCGGACCTTGAGCGCCCTGTGGAAATGTGGTTGGGACAAATCGCAGAGAGAGCAGGGGGGGCAAGGCTGGAGAGGAGTCGGTAGAAGACAGAAAGACCACCGACCAACCTGCGGTGATTGAGTGAGAGGCCCAAAGACTCAGCTTCATTGCGGGAGATGCCAATGATCTTAAAAGCCCTTGTTTCGACAGCGTGAAGTCGAGAAAGATGGGAGGCAGGAGCACCAGCCCAGAGGGGAGAGCAGTACTCCATCAGGCTACGGACAAAAGCTTTGTAAGTGGTCAGGAGCTCAAGAGGGCCGAGGAAGGACTTTGCACGACGGAGGATTCCCAGTCGGCGACTGGCTTTTGAGGCAAGGTTGGAAATGTGACTTTCCCAGGAAAGGTCATGGCAGATAGTGAGACCCAGAAGCTTGAAAGAAAAGACTTCTTCCAGAGGATTGTTGAGAAAGTGGATGGGGGGGTTTTGTAAACGGTCCTTTCGAAGAGACATAGTGAGAGTGTGAGATTTGTCTGGATTGAAAGACATGTTCCACTTGTTGGACCAGTTTGTGATTTTATCCAGATCTGCAGTGAGCGAAGAAGCTGCTGCTTGCCGGGCTGAGGGATGACAGATGGTACGGCAGAGGGTGGAGTCGTCGGCAAAGAGAAATAGAGGATTTTCCAGAGAGTCCGAGAGATCATTGATGAAAACCAGAAAAAGAACAGGGCCCAGAACGCTACCTTGAGGAACTCCAGCCTGCACAGGAAGAGGGGATGAAAGAACTCCATTTAGGGCCACACGTTGACTGCGACAGGAGAGGAAGTCTGCGAGCCATGAGTGGAGATGGCCTTGAATACCATGGGAAGAGAGTTTGGTGAGTAGGGCAGGGTGCCAGACTGTGTCAAAAGCACGTGATATGTCCAGGGATACGGCTCGGATTTCCTGTCTGGCATTGAGGACCTCCATCCATTGATGGGAGAGCAGTAGCAGCATATCCAGGGTAGAGTGACCTGGTCTGAAACCAAATTGATGATTGGAAATCAAGCCATTGGAGAAGAGGAAGGATTTCATGTCTGAAGCGATGATGGATTCCATAACCTTGCTGATGATTGGGAGAAGGCTGATTGGTCTGTAGTTATAGGGATCTGTTTTTGCACCTTTTTTATGCAGGGCAGTGATGTTAGCAGATTTCCAAGCAGATGGCAGATGACCTTGGGAAAATGAGAGGGTGAATAGAACAGAGAGAGGGTGAGCAAGAGCAGAAGAGCAGGCTTTGAGGACACGTGGGCTGATGCCGTCTGGACCGGTTGCAGAATCTGACTCGAGGTTTGAAAGCAAGCTCTCCACCTTGTCAGGAGAAAAGGATACAGAGTCCAGGGACAGTTGGGTGCGACTGGGTAAAGTGGGTAGAGATAGTGATGGGTTTAGGACACAAGATTTAGCTGCAAACACCGAGTTTAGACATTCAGCTTTGGGACCCCCACTCCTTGATGATAGGAGGAAAAGCACAGATGTGAGTGTATGTGTGTGTGTGTGTGTGTGTGTGTGTGTGTGTGTGTGTGTGTGTGTGTGTGTGTGTGTGTGTGTGTGTGTGTGTGTGTGTGTGTGTGTGTGTTTGGTTACCTTTCCTTCTCTCGTTCCTTGTCTTTCTCACTCTCATTTTACTCTCTCTCTCTCTCTCTTTCTCTTCATTCTGTATTTCTTGCCTTTTTCTTTCTCTCTCTCTCTCGTCTCCTCTCTTCCCTTCGCTCAAATTTTTTGATCCAATTGGAGTACATTGTGTTTTCTGTGTTAAATATTTCATTCTGAAAGGGATTTATTGATCCTCTTTGTGAATTGCCATTGCAGAGAAACAAATGAAAAAGGATTCTTGTTCCAAGTGTTCGCCGTTGGTCGACACTGAAGTTTCCTTCAATCATCACGTGACACGGACTCTTTGTCATTGCGCTGATAAACTTATTGGTGTGTCCAACAACAACAAGAAGAACAGTTCTCTCAACATCCTGAAAGAGAACGTCGATGGAAGTCAGAAACCACACAAGTGTTCTGTGTGTTTGAAAGAATTTAATCGTTCATCAAATTTAAATCGACATCAAAAAATACATACAGGTGTGAAACCCTTCGAGTGTTCAACGTGCAGTCAGGCATTTACTCAATCATCAGATTTACACAAACATCAACAAATACATACAGGTGTGAAGTCCTACACGTGTTCTGTGTGTGTGAAGGCCTTTAGTCGATTATCAGGTTTATATCAACATCAAAAATTACATACAGGTGTGAAACCCTACAAGTGTTCTGTGTGTGTGAAGGCCTTTAGTCGATTATCAGGTTTATATCAACATCAAAAAATACATACAGGTGTGAAACCCTACAAGTGTTCTGTGTGTGTGAAGGCCTTTACTCAATCATCAAGTTTAAACAAACATCAAAAAATACATTCAGGTATGAAACCCTACAAGTGTTCTGTGTGCAGTAAGGCCTTCACTCAATCATCAGGTTTATATCATCATCAAAAAATACATTCAGGTGTGAAGTCCTACAAGTGTTCTGTGTGTGTGAAGGCCTTTACTCAATCATCAAGTTTAAACAAACATCAAAAAATACATTCAGGTGTGAAACCCTACAAGTGTTCAACGTGCAATAAGGCCTTCACTCAATCATCAGGTTTATATCATCATCAAAAAATACATTCAGGTGTGAAGTCCTACAAGTGTTCTGTGTGTGTGAAGGCCTTTAGTCGATTATCAAGTTTATATCAACATCAAAAAATACATTCAGGTGTGAAACCCTACAAGTGTTCTGTGTGTGTGAAGGCCTTTTTTCGCTTATCAAATTTAAATGAACATCAAAAAATACATTCAGGTGTGAAACCCTACAAGTGTTCTGTGTGTGTGAAGGCCTTTACTCAACCATCAAGTTTAAACAAACATCAAAAAATACATTCAGGTGTGAAACCCTACAAGTGTTCTGTGTGTGTGAAGGCCTTTACTCAACCATCAAGTTTAAACAAACATCAAAAAATACATACAGGTGTGAAACCCGACCTGTGTTCTGTGTGTGTGAAGGCCTTTTTTCGATTATCAAATTTAAATGAACATCAAAAAATAAATTCAGGTGTGAAGTCCCACAAGTGTTCAACGTGTCGTAAGGCCTTTACTCAATCATCAAGTTTGTATCAACATCAAAATATACATTCATGTGTGAAGTCCTGAAAGTGCTCAACGTGCGGTCAGGCCTTCACTCAGTTCTCAAGTTCATAGAAACATCAAAGAATCCCGATAAAAGTTAAACCGTTCAAGTGTTCTGTGTTCTGAATATCACGAGGCACCGGAAGCAGATATTGAACTCGTGTACAAATTGAAAAGGACAACATTCCTGAAGGAGTTGTGAGTAACAGTGACTTTGGCCTAAATAATGACGATATGATGTTCAATGATCAAAATCTCACACTAAACCCAGAATTATGAAAACATGATGCCAATAGTAGAGAAATCTAACAATTGGACTCGACACATGTTCCAAAAGCAGGTTGTTATGTAAAACAAGTTAATTTTGTTTTCATTCATCTTTGTTTTGTTTTTATTAAACTGTTTTTGAATTCATCGATGATTCTTGTGATTAATAAATGATTCTTGCATGGAAGTACGAGTCGTCGAAGTTCGAAGTGGTTCCTCTGCCCCAAGCTGTGTTCCATTGGTGGGTATCTTTCTATTTCTCCACCAAGCAACCAACCAACACTGGTCATTGCTCTGTCACAAAGTGTGGAAATCTCAAAACCGAGCCTGAACTTGTGGAATCGAACTTGTATCAGTCGGTTAAGGAACAATACAATAATGTCGATAGCAAAAGGAGAGAACTCAAGTGTCTGGATGGAATACTTTACTCGTGAGAGACGTGAGCATTCTACCGGGATAAAAACTATGATAAAGAAGCTTAGAAGTCTTATCGAGACGATTTCTGAGAGTAAGAGGAATAAAAATCAGGTAGGGGAGAAAAAGAGCAGGGGGGTGGGGGCAAGGAAGTGAAAGCAGACGTGCTGTGGTGCATTAATTACGATTCAACTCTAATCAAAATCCTGCATGGATTAACAGTGAAGATAGAAACAAAATAATGTCTGAAATCCATTTTCCTCCAGTCATACCATAAATCCCACTCAGAGACAAACACTGGCCAGACACGTTTGGACACAAACACCACCGGACGCATCAGGAGTCAAACACTCTTTTGGAGATCAACTCCTGTCCGGAGACAAACACTGCCTGAACACTCCTGGAGCCAATCTGTATGGAGACAAACACCACCCGAACACGTCCAGAGACAAACACCGCCCAGACACAATCATCGCCACGACGCATCCTCTGACAAACACCGACCCGACACATCCGGAGATAAACACCACTCTGATGCGTCTGGACTTAAACTCCCGTTCAGACATAAACACTGCTCAACACGTTCGGAGACAAATTGTCCGGAGGCACGCCGTTCAGAGAGAAACTTCTTCCCTTCCCCTTGGGAGACAAACACTGCCTGGACACATTCGGAGAAAAACACCGCCCGGAGGCAAGCCGTTTGGAGAGAAACTCCTTCCCTTCCCGTAAACAAGATTTCAGGTCTACTGGATGAACATTGACAATTTTATGCAAACTTGACCTTTTCTGATCTTTGACCTAAAAACTAGAAGAAAAAAAATAAACAGAAAAAGAAGGCAAAGAATAGACAGAAAAAAACCGATCAATAAAAACCCAGTCAGAAACCAGAAAAAAAAACATTTTAAAATCCTGAAAAATACAAAAAAAAAGAATCAGAAGAAACAAAAACCAGAAACAAACAGAAAAAAAGACCAGAAAAAAATCCTGAAAAAAACAGGGTCTTCATTCACTATTTTTGGGGGATGCTGAACCATGCCTTGACTTTGATCAGGCCACAACGATTTCTCAACCACAAAATTTTCTTTCAATTTCTTCACTCATTATCGAATGGGTGATCATCACAGCTACGAATCGCTGAGTACATGACAATGCTTTTAAACACCCGGAGACACCAGCGTTCGTGACTCTATTTAATTTCCGCCCGTATCATCACCTCAAAAATTTCAAATTTAGCCGAATTACAAAATCTAAGATCCAGAATTGAACTTAAAGGCAGTTCCGACTGCAAGAAAAGTTTCCGTTTGTCCAATTTGAACAAGTTTGATATTCCGGGCGTCTCCGGAGGTGTGTGTTTAACACGACGGGTCAGTGATAGCGAATCGCTTGTCAACTCGCCACCTCCTTGGGAAAGGCACTGTGAGATCGTCCAAGGGTTGGTGCACAAACATCGACGTACGCCCTGCCTGGGAAACACCAGGATGGCAGTTTATCGCCGAGTCAAGATTAAAACTCACGATGGACAGTCTTTTACACTGAGAGCTCCATTACAGAGGAAGAATCAGTAAACCAATAGGAGGTAGATTTAATCAGACTGCACACCAAGATGTTCAGTGTCGTTAACATTGTCACATTGGTGTATCATGGTTCTTGTACACTCACTCACCCAATCACAGGAGCTGTTTTTTTTATGGGAGAGTGATCCGGTGCATCGGTGATGATATTGTTGCGGATTTCAGAATCTGGTCTGATGAATGCATCCACACATCCAGGTCCTCAGACAGTTATTTCCTCAAATGCATGTTAAGATTAGCCCCATCCTCATGTCTAATGGGATTTTAAATGTGATGCTTTGAGAAAGGAAAAGGATAGATCCCCTCTCTTATGGGAATTTTTATTTATTTATGACAGACACGTTTACACACATTTATTTTGCGAGCTCTGATGTCCGCTGTAATTTTTCCTCAGCAACGTGAATGCACGTATTTCCTTCGCAAGCGCCAACGACTGCCTTTTTAGAGAGCGCACGTGTCGTCATGGTAACCGTGTGCAAGTGGGGCGGGGTGAGCTTGGGGGCAACTCTGCGCCCACCGAGACGGGCCACAGATATATAACGAATTGGAGATCCGTTCTGACGCGAGAGAAGTAAGAGGCGGGAGAAGAGAACGAGAAAGAAAGGAGGAGAGAAGTGAGCAAGATGCAGGCAAGCGAGCCGAGAAAGATGTGAGTTGAAGAACACATGGGAAGAAGCAAGCCAGAGAGGAAGCGTGCAAGCGAGCATGTGGTGTGGGTGTGGTGCGCGTGTGGGTGAGAGCATCGCCGACAACGAGTGAGGCACGGGTCGATCACCAACATGTGAGGCGCGGGTCATTCTCCGACAGACCATGTGGGTCACTGAACATCACTAGTTTCGTGAAGTGTGAGGAGCTGTCCGTGTCGCAGCACCAGGGTCTAAACCTGCGACAGACGATCTCTGTGCCCTCTCAGACGTCGACTGGTATTCAACGCTGTGAGTGAGAGGGTGCACGGCAAGGCTGGGTGCTGGCGACGGACGTGACACGCACACACACCTTTCAGGACGTCTCACTTCACGGACAACTACTCTCTGGTGAGCGAGACGACTCTTCTCCCCCCCCCCTGAATGATCTGCTGGGTACCCTTGTCTATGTTTAGCTGTGAGTCAACCCCCAATAAGCATCTGCTCCCTTTCTCTTTCCTGGCATTTTGATTGATTTTGCCTGAGTAATTATTCATTTCAGTTGCTTTGAAACTTATTCCTGAATTTCCTCTGAAAACAAAAAGTTCTCTTTATTTATTTATTTTATTATTAATAAATAATTTGTTGACTTCCAACCTGTCCGTGTTTGACCTTTCCCTCCATTGGTTGAGCATTGTCCGAACCGAGATAGACTGGAAGGCAATTACCACAGATTTGACCAAAAATAGTCGGCACGTACCAGCGGTTATAATGCTCGGCCGCCCCAATTAAAATCTAATCGAGATAGCATTGGTGCTTTGCCGAGGGCGTGATACCCGCTCAGGTAACCACGTGACCTCCAGTTAAACGGCATAATTGGACGGTGGACACTGGAACTCGTGGTTAACTGGGTGGCGTTCGTGGTTCTAAAACAACCACTGTACCACAACGTTAATTGTGAACGGTGGTCCCAGGTCTGGCTCAACCGAGGACAACCGGGGATTATTCCCCCTGAGTGATAACCTGGTGTCTCGGTGTCCGTGGCCACAACAATATCAATGTCGATCGATCCATGTTGTTTCACTCTCACGTTGATTTGGGTAATCCATTCAAAGGGAAGTTTCACTCGAACCAAGCTTGCATTTCAATGGTTGAAAACAAATAATCCATTTACCTCCATTTACTTCTGCTAAGAAAGGGATTTGTAATCTGTTCACAAAGCTGGTAATAACTCGTGTTCTCTTCACAGAAGACACCACCTTCCATACTCTCTTCATCTCATTCCTCCCTCCAGGTCTTCAAGACATCTGTTCACCAACATCTCCAGTCATCCCCCGTCCAAAACCATGATCTTTTCTCCCCCCATAAAACCACCTCACTCCCCTCTCCCAAAATCTTGTTTCTCTCTCCATGTTGTCCACCCTGTGCGCTCTCCCCAACCCCTCATCATGACCTGCATCCCTTGTTTGTCCGTCTCCGTCGACCTTCTCCCTCCGTCCTGCTGTTGGTTCCCTTTGTTATGTTTGTCCTCATCTGTTTTGGGCCCGATCCCTTCCACGAGCCTCGACCGTGTTCCGGAGTCTTCAAAAGATAAAATTTCCTTCGATACCGAATTTATTTGTGTTCCCGCCATTTTCTGCGAACAGTTCCTTGACACGGATTAATATTATTGTAGTTCAGATTGGCTTCTGAGTTTTAATGTTAATGACGTCATTATTCAGAATTTTAATGTTTGGTAGTTTTTCCCGAAACACGATCAAGTGATGAGTTTTCCTGTTTCGTCGGTCACGTGACAGGGCGGCGCGAATCTGCCCTTGAGAAACCGTGAATCTATCGTGATCACGTGATTTGTTTTTCCCAGAATACTTCAGGTTCTCCTCTCGTGTTCCTCACAGTCTCCTGTGGTGAGGACGATGCGCGATGATCCGAGATCTCTCGGGCGAAGATCACAAAGCGAACACCCCGGGATCCACGAACGGCTTCGATGGAGGAAACACGGTCGATCCCGGAGTCCGTCCCTCACACAGCGGGTCCGTGGTCGGTTCACCCGAGGATGAGGAGTCCGGACCCGGTACGTGACGTTCTCTCCGTGACGACATCTTGTGGTTCCTGGATGTTTCCTTTTCACGGATTGTTTGTGTTTCAGATGGTGTTGTGGAGGTGAAGATCGAGTCCGAGTTCGTCGATGATTCGTTCCCTCCACACGAAGGTTTGAACCACAAACTCATTCCCTCCACCACCGAAGGTGAAGGATCACGAGATCCCAACGAGTTGTGGACGGATTCGGATGAACCTCGGTGGACACGTTGGTTGGGTTCGTGTAGTAAATCCCTGCCGTTGTTAGTAGAATCACCTTGTTGTCCTTTGTGAATGAATGTGATTGTTAAACTGTTAAACGTTAAACTGTCCTCACATCCATTAAAATACCGAGTACGAGAACACGGAACGGATCAGAACACAACAGAACAAAAGGAACGGGAGAGAGGGGGGGAAACACCAATAGGAGAGAGAGGGGGAAACACCAACAGGAGAGAAAGGGGAAACACCAACAGGAGAGAAAGAGGGGGAAACACCAACAGGAGAGAGAGAGGGGGAAACACCAACAGGAGAGAAAGAGGGGGAAACACCAACAGGAGAGAGAGGGGGAAACACCAACAGGAGAGAGAGGGGGAAACACCAACAGGAGAGAAAGGGGAAACACCAACAGGAGAGAAAGAGGGGGAAACACCAACAGGAGAGAGAGGGGGAAACACCAACAGGAGAGAAAGGGGAAACAACAACAGGAGAGAAAGAGGAAACACCAACAGGAGAGAAAGGGGAAACCCCAACAGGAGAGAAAGAGGGGGAAACACCAACAGGAGAGAGAGGGGGAAACACCAACAGGAGAGAAAGGGGAAACACCAACAGGAGAGAAAGAGGGGGAAACACCAACAGGAGAGAAAGGGGAAACACCAACAGGAGAGAAAGAGGGGGAAACACCAACAGGAGAGAGAGGGGGAAACACCAACAGGAGAGAAAGGGGAAACACCAACAGGAGAGAGAGGGAAACACCAACAGGAGAGAAAGAGGGGGAAAAACCAACAGCAGAGAGAGGGGGAAACACCAACAGCAGAGAGAGGGAGAAACACCAACAGCAGAGAAAGAGGAGGAAACACAAACAGCAGAGAGAGGGAGAAACACCAACAGCAGAGAGAGGAAACACCAACAGCAGAGAGAGGGAGAAACACCAACAGCAGAGAGAGGGGGAAACACCAACAGCAGAGAGAGGGAGAAACACCAACAGCAGAGATAGAGGGGGAAACACCAACAGCAGAGAAAGAGGGGAAACACCAACATCAGAGAGAGGGAGAAACACCAACAGCAGAGAGAGGGAGAAACACCAACAGCAGAGAAAGAGGAAACACCAACAGCAGAGAGAGGGAGGGAAACACCAACACCAGAGAGATGGAAAAACATCAACAGCAGACAGAGAGAGAAACACCACCAGCAGATCGAGGTGGAAACACCAACAGCAGAGAGAGGAAACACCAACAGCAGAGAGAGGGGGAAACACCAACAACAGAGAGAAACACCAACAACAGAGAGAGGGGGTAACACCAACAGCAGAGAGAGGGAGAAACACCAACAGCAGAGAGAGGGGGAAACACCAACAGCAGAGAGAGGGGGAAACACCAACAGCAGAGAGAGGGGGAAACACCAACAACAGAGAGAGGGAGAAACACCAACAGCAGAGAGAGGGAGAAACACCAACAGCAGAAAGAGGGAGAAACACCAACAGTAGAGAGAGGGGGAAACACCAACAGCAGAGAGAGGGAGAAACACCAACAGCAGAAAGAGGGAGAAACACCAACAGCAGAGAGAGGGGGAAACACCAACAGCAGAGAGAGGGAGAAACACCAACATCAGAGAGAGGGAGAAACACCAACAGCAGAGAGAGGGAGAAACACCAACAGCAGAGAGAGGGAGGGAAACACCAACAGCAGAGAGAGGGGGAAACACCAACAGCAGAGAGAGGGAGAAACACCAACAGCAGAGAGAGGGAGGGAAACACCAACAGCAGAGAGAGGGAGAAACACCAACAGCAGAGAGCGGGAGAAACACCAACAGCAGAGAGGGGGAGAAACACCAACAGCAGAGAGAGGGGGAAACACCAACAGCAGAGAGAGGGAGAAACACCAACAGCAGAGCCGAAGGCCAAGACAGAGGATGGCAGAAAAAATAGGTGTGTGGAGGAAATGGGTGGACAAGATGGATACAGAAGGAAACTCTCAGGAGGGAAATTTGGAAGGGTTTGGTTGGGTTAATGAGGGCAGAAAAGATCATGGTTTTGGATGGAGGATGATTTGAGATGGTGGGGAACAGCTGTCTTCAACAACTGGAGGGAAGAAGGAGATTGAAGAGAATGTGGAAATTGGTTACACAGGCAGGGATAAAAGAGGAACAAATGAGGAGGTGAGCAGCGATCCTGGATTTAAGCAGTTCCACCAGAAGGTCAGGCCGGATTACATCTGTGACTTGCTGCAGGGACCATGTAAACCTGTAATAACCTGTTTCATCGTCGGGTTGTCAATGACTAAACCGTCTCTCCCACCAAGTTTTCTGGTGTGAATTCCCTGAAGATATGTGCTGCTCCAAGCGTGAGCGGTCGATGATGTCATCATCAAAATAAAAGATCATGTCCCCACCAGGTTTCCTGATGTTGAGGGTGTATGATATGGACACTCAGCAGAATTATAAACAAACCTGTCAAAGGGCGGAGGAGTTCCTTGTGAGCCAACGGCCATCCATATCTCGTCCTCCTGCAGATGGGTTTCTTTTTTCGGAGGTTTGTGGCAGGATTTTCACTCCGACCACCGCAAAATCCACAAATGCAAAGAAATCGAGGGTGCCTCTGATGCTGCTGCCCTTGACGGGGCAACTCACCAGATGATGGGATTGGGGAAAAGCCTTTGCGACCTCCACTCCTTGATGATATGAGGGAAAGCACGGATGTATGTGTGTGTGTGTGTGTGTGTGTGTGTGTGTGTGTGTGTGTGTGTGTGTGTGTGTGTGTGTGTGTGTGTGTGTGTTTGGTTTTATCTCTCTCTTGTTTTTCTCGCTCTCATTTTACTCTCTTTCTCTTCATTCTTTATTTCTTTCCTTTTTCTTTCTCCCATCTCCTCTCTCTTCCCACCGCTCAAATTTTTTGATCCAATTAGAGTATAATGTGTTTTCTGTGTTAAATGTTTCATTTGATTTCCAATCATCAATTTGGTTTCAGACCAGGTCACTCTACCCTAGATATGCTGCTACTGCTCTCCCATCAATGGATGGAGGTCCTCAATGCCAGACAGGAAATCCGAGCCGTATCCCTGGACATATCACGTGCTTTTGACACAGTCTGGCACCCTGCCCTACTCACCAAACTCTCTTCCCATGGTATTCAAGGCCATCTCCACTCATGGCTCGCAGACTTCCTCTCCTGTCGCAGTCAACGTGTGGCCCTAAATGGAGTTCTTTCATCCCCTCTTCCTGTGCAGGCTGGAGTTCCTCAAGGTAGCGTTCTGGGCCCTGTTCTTTTTCTGGTTTTCATCAATGATCTCTCGGACTCTCTGGAAAATCCTCTATTTCTCTTTGCCGATGACTCAACCCTCTGCCGTACCATCTGTCATCCCTCAGACCGGCAAGCAGCAGCTTCTTCGCTCACTGCAGATCTGGATAAAATCACAAACTGGTCCAACACGTGGAACATGTCTTTCAATCCAGACAAATCTCACACTCTCACTATGTCTCTTCGAAAGGACCGTTTACAAAATCCCCCCATCCACTTTCTCAACAATCCTCTGGAAGAAGTCTTTTCTTTCAAGCTTCTGGGTCTCACTATCTGCCATGACCTTTCCTGGGAAAGTCACATTTCCAACCTTGCCTCAAAAGCCAGTCGCCGACTGGGAATCCTCCGTCGTGCAAAGTCCTTCCTCGGCCCTCTTGAGCTCCTGACCACTTACAAAGCTTTTGTCCGTAGCCTGATGGAGTACTGCTCTCCCCTCTGGGCTGGTGCTCCTGCCTCCCACCTTTCTCGACTTCACGCTGTCGAAACCAGGGCTTTTAAGATCATTGGCATCTCCCGCAATGAAGCTGAGTCTTTGGGCCTCTCACTCAATCACCGCAGGTTGGTCGGTGGTCTTTCTGTCTTCTACCGACTCCTCTCCAGCCTTGCCCCCCTGCTCTCTCTGCGATTTGTCCCAACCACATTTCCACAGGGCGCTCAAGGTCCGCCAACAACCCCCTTCTGGTAAAACTACCAAAATCACGAATCACTGCTCATCTTCACTCTTTCATTCCTCTTTTTTCCCGCCTTTGGAATAAACTTCCTCACTCTATTCTTTCCCATTCTTCCCTTCAGGCTTTCAAAACAGCTGTTCACCACCACCTCTTATCTTCCCCCATCCAAATCCTCGATCTTTTCTACCCCCGATAATCCACCCAAGCCCACTTCCTTCAATTCTCCTGCTTTCCTTCCTGAAAGTCCCTTTAATGTCCATCTTCCCCTCGCCATGTTCCCCATCCCATCCCCATCCCTCTCCCTTCCACAGTTCACCTGTGTCTGTTCCCCAATGTTTTGTCCCTTCCACTCCCGCCCCTCTTGTCTCATGCCTCCTTGCTGTGAGTTGTGTGTTAGCTCTCATACGAGCCTCGACCAAGGTATACAAAAAAAAAAATAAAAAAAATTCCAAAAGGGATTTATTGGCTTCTCTGAGAACACCCTGATTCTGGACATTTCCATCTGTCTGTCTGTCCGCAAAACTTTGGTCAAGCCTCGGGGCTAAACCATTCAACCGATTCCAATGAAATTTGGTAGGAAGGACCAATATCTCTGGGAATTGTGTGCTTTGGAATATGGGACCCCGGGACCGAGCAACGGTATAGCAACGGCTCTTTAAATTGGTCAAAAAATCGAAAAAAATCGAAAAATCGAAGCTGAGAGTTCTGTGCGCAATCCATCTCGCTCCCTTCATGCCAATTTGCAGCCTTCACAAAAATATTTGTAGGAGGAGATAGGTTTTGGGCGAGTTCATGTCGAACATTTCAGAAACAGTTAATTGCGAATATCTCTAAGAGAAAGAGTCTGATTTTGATGAACCTTGGGTGAGATGTGTACAATGTGGCGAGCATGTACACAAAAATGAATGGTTGCTATGCCCACCTCCGTTGCTTAACAACAGCTAAAATACTTTATCGTACATCGTACACTTATTGTGGACTGTACAAAAAAATCAATACCTCCGAAACTGGACCTCCGAGGGACCTGTTTTTTTGTGCCCAAGGAGAATGTCTTACAGCATCATATAAAAAAATAAAATCTTTAGCGAATATATAAATGGAATTACCAGGGCTGCCATTTGTTAGAGTCTCTTTGGAAACATGCCTGGAATTTCACAAGGCGGGTTTCTGGGCACAAACTAAGAGGGCTGTGATAATCATATTTATTGTGCGAAATTGATTGATAGCATGTACATGAATATCGGCGAGTCTCGTCGGCCAGCTTTCCATCTAGAACGAGCAGCCATGTCGTCTCCCGGCTTGTTTATCCTCAATGTGAATTGCCATTGCTGAGAAACAAATGAAAAAGGATTCTTGTTCCAAGTGTTCCCCGTTGGTCGTAACCGAAGTTTCCTTCAATCATCACCTGTTCACCAACATCTCCAGTCATCCCCCGTCCAAAACTATGATCTTTTCTCACCCCATTAAACCACCTAACTCCCCTCTCCCAAAATCTTGTTTCTCTCTCCATGTTGTCCACCCTGTGCGCTCTCCCCAACCCCTCATCGTGACCTGCATCCCTTGTTTGTCCGTCTCCGTCGACCTTCTCCCTCCGTCCTGCTGTTGGTTCCCTTTGTTACGTTTGTCCTCATCTGTTTTGGGCCTGAGCCCTTCCACGAGCCTCGACCATGTTCCGGCGTCTTCAAAAGATAACATTTCCTTCGATACCAAATTTATTTGTGTTCCCGCCATTTTCTGCTCACAGTCCCCTTCAACTGACGTCATACTTCATTTTTGGACCGATGCCAGTGACAGGTTGATCTTTCTCCTTTCATGGATTGTATTTGTCGCCATGAAATGCGTCCTGTCCGTCCATGTCGGAGTGGCGACCCTTCCAGGATTGTGCCCAATATCCAAGGAGACTGATTCGGGATTTATCTCTCTGTCTCGCTGTGTCGTCACGTGTCGTGAGGACGGAATTATAATAAATATGAAATGCAGATTTGGCACATTACACAACACTGTTTGAGGAAACCTGAAGTTATGTAATAACGACGGTGTTGTTGCCACAAGGTGAGGAGAGTCTTGATCTCCACTTAATATTATTGCAGTTCAGATTGGCTTCTGAGTTTTAATATTGATGACGTCATTATTCAGAATTTTGATGGATTGTTTGTGTTTCAGATGGTGTTGTGAAGGTGAAGCTCGAGTCCGAGTTCGTCGATGATTCGTTCCCTCCATACGAAGGTTTGAACCACAAACTCATTCCCTCCACCACCGAAGGTGAAGGATCACGATATGTCAACGAGTTGTGGACGGATTCGGATGAACCTCGGTGGACACGTTGGTTGGGTTCGTGTAGTAAATCCCTGCCGTTGTTAATTGAATCACCTTGTTGTCCTTTGTGAATGAATGTGATTGTTAAACTGTTAAACGTTCCTGACACACTTGGTTTTGTCCTTTTTGTATTTTTTTTCCAGATCTTGTTGTGAAAATGAAGATCAAATCTGAGTTTGTGGATGAATCGCCCTCTCAAGACAAAGGTGTGAACCTCATCGACATTGTCATTGTACCATTTACAAACAACGATTAATGTACATTTGTACGGAGGTTGTTCTCCAGACAGACGTTGGACTTACCTTCCTGATGTGTCGGTACTCGAACAACAAGATCGTTAAGAAACCGAATTTGTTTTGATCGTCGAGACGTTCATGGAGAACTTGTACGTGGCCGACGGGTGTGATGGAATCGATCGGTCACCGACATGGACTCACATCCATGAAAATACCGAGTTAGAGTACACTGAACGGATCAGAACACAACAGAACAAAAGGAACGGGAGAGAGAGAGGGGGAAACACCAACAACACAGACAGAGGGGGAAACACCAACAACACAGAGAGGGGGAAACACCAACAGCAGAGAGAGAGGGGGAAACACCAACAACACAGAGATAGGGGGAAACAGCAACAGCAGATAGAAGGGGAAACACCAACAACAGAGCCGAAGGCCAAGACAGACGGCGGTGGACAAAAAATGGGTGTGCGTAGGAATTGGGTGGACAAGATGCATGCAGAAGGAAACTCTCAGGAGGGAAAGTTGAAATTTCGAAGGAGGACGGGGTGTGGTGGGGTTAACGAGGGTAGACAAGATCATGGTTGTGGATGGGGGATGATTTTAGATGGTGGGGAACAGCTGTCTTCAACAACTGGAGGGAAGAAGGAGATTGAAGAGAATGTCGATGTTGGTTACACAGGCAGGGAAAATAGAGGAACAAATGAGGAGGTGAGCAGCAATCCTGGATTGAGGCAGTTCCACCAGAAGGTCAGGCCGGATTACATCTGTGACTTGTTTCAAGGACCACGTAAACCTGTAATAACCTGTTTCATGGTCGGGTTGTCAGTGACTAAACCGTCTCTCCCACCAGGTTTTCTTGTGAGAATTCCTTGAAGATATCTGCTGGTCGAAGCGAGAGCGGTCGATGATGTTATCAGCAAATAAAAAAGACCCTCTCCCCCACCACGTTTCCTGGTGATGAGGGTGTATGATATGGACACTCAGCAGAATTATAAACAAAACCTGTCAAAGGGCGGAGGAGTTCCTTGTGAGCCAACGGCCATCCATATCTCGTCCTCCTGCAGATGGGTTTCTTTTTTACGAGGTTTGTGGCAAAATTTTCACTCCGGCCACCGAAAAAACCCTTCATTCTGCAAAACCCACAAATGCAAAGAAATGGAGAGTGCCTTTGATGCTGCTGGCCTTCGCAGGGCAACTCGCCAGATGATGGGATTGGGGCAAAGCCTTTGGGACCCCCACTCCTTGATGATAGAAGGAAAAGCACAGATGTGAGTGTGTGTGTGTGTGTGTGTGTGCGTGTGTGTGTGTGTGTGTGTGTGTGTGTGTGTGTGTGTGTGTGTGTGTGTGTGTGTGTGTGTGTGTGTGTGTGTGTGTGTGTGTGTGTGTGTGTGTGTGTGTTTGGTTACCTCTCTTTCTCTCTTTCCTTGTGTTTCTCGCTCTCATTTTACTCTCTCTCTCTCTTCATTCTGTATTTCTTGCCTTTTTCTTTCTCTCTCTCATCTCTTCTCTTCCCTTCGCTCAAATGTTTTGATCCAATTGGAGTACAATGTGTTTTCTGTGTTAAATGTTTGATTCTAAAAGGGATTTATTGATCCTCTTTTTGAATTGCAATTGCAGAGAAACAAATGAAAAAGGATTCTTGTTCCAAGTGTTCCCCGTTGGTCGACAATGAGGTGTCCTTCAATCATCACGTGACACGGACTCTTTGTCAGAACGCTGACAGACTTATTGGTGTGTCCAACAACAAGAAGAACAGTTCTCCAAACATCCTGAAAGAGAACGTCGAAGGAAGTCAGAAACCACACAAGTGTTCTGTGTGTTTTATAGAATTTAATCATTCATCACATTTAAATCGACATCAAAAAATACATTCAGGTGTGAAACCCTTCGAGTGTTCAACGTGCAGTAAGGCATTTACTCAATCATCAGATTTACACAAACATCAACAAATACATTTAGGTGTGAAGTCCTACACGTGTTCTGTGTGTGCGAAGGCTTTTTGTCAATCATCAGGTTTATATCAACATCAAAAATTACATACAGGTGTGAAACCCTACAAGTGTTCTGTGTGTGTGAAGGCCTTTACTCAATCATCAAGTTTAAACAAACATCAAAAAATACATTCAGGTGTGAAACCCTACAAGTGTTCAACGTGCAGTAAGGCCTTCACTCAATCATCAGGTTTATATCATCATCAAAAAATACATTCAGGTGTGAAGTCCTACAAGTGTTCTGTGTGTGTGAAGGCCTTTACTCAATCATCAAATTTATATCAACATCAAAAAATACATTCAGGTGTGAAACCCTACAAGTGTTCTGTGTGTGTGAAGGCATTTAGTCGATTATCAAGTTTATATCAACATCAAAAAATACATTCAGGTGTGAAACCCTACAAGTGTTCTGTGTGTGTGAAGGCCTTTTTTCGCTTATCAAATTTAAATGAACATCAAAAAATACATGCAGGTGTGAAACCCTACCTGTGTTCTGTGTGTGTGAAGGCCTTTTTTCGATTAACAAATTTAAATGAACATCAAAAAATACATTCAGGTGTGAAATCCCACAAGTGTTCAACGTGTCGTAAGGCCTTTACTCAATCATCAAGTTTGTCTCAACATCAAAAAATACATTCAGGTGTGAAGTCCCACAAGTGTTCAACGTGTAGTAAGGCCTTTACTCAATCATCAAGTTTGTCTCAACATCAAAATATACATTCATGTGTGAAGTCCTGAAAGTGCTCAACATGCGGTCAGGCCTTCACTCAGTTCTCAAGTTCATAGAAACATCAAAGAATCCCGATAAAAGTTAAACCGTTCAAGTGTTCTGTGTTCTGAATATCACGAGGCACCGGAAGCGGATATTGAACTCGTGTACAAATTGAAAAGGACAACATTCCTGAAGGAGATGTGAGTAACAGTGACTTTGGCCTAAATAATGACGATATGATGTTCAATGATCAAAATCTCACACGAAACCCAGAATTATGAAAACATGATGCCAATAGTAGAGAAATGTAACACTTGGACTCGACACATGTTCCAAAAGCACGTTGTTATGTAAAACAAGTTAATTTTGTTTTCATTCATCTTTGTTTTGTTTTTATTAAACTGTTTTTTAATTCATCGATGATTCTTGTGATTAATAAATGATTCTTGCATGGAAGTACGAGTCATCGAAGTTCGAAGTGGTTCCTCTGCCCCAAGCTGTGTTCCATTGGTGGGTATCTTTCTATTTCTCCACCAAGCAACCAACCAACACTGGTCATTGCTCTGTCACAAAGTGTGGAAATCTCAAAACCGAGCCTGAACTTGTGGAATCGAACTTGTATCAGTCGGTTAAGGAACAATGCAATAATGTCGATCGCAAAAGAAGAGAACTCAAGTGTCTGGATGGAATACTTTACTCGTGAGAGACGTGAGAATTCTACCGGGATAAAAACTATGATAAAGAAGCTTAGAAGTCTTATCGAGACGATTTCTGAGAGTAAGAGGAATAAAAATCAGGTAGGGGAGAAAAAGAGCAGGGGGGTGGGGGCGAGGAAGTGAAAGCAGATGTGCTGTGGTGCATTAATTACGATTCAACTCTCATCAAAATCCTTCTGCATGGAATAACAGTGAAGATAGAAACAAAATAACATCTGAAATCCATTTTCCTCCAGTCATACCATAAATCCCGCTCAGAGACAAACACTGGCCAGACACGTTTGGACACAAACACCACCGGACGCATCAGGAATCAAACACTTTTGGAGATGAACTCCTGTCCGGAGACAAACACTGCCTGAACACTCCTGGAGCCAATCTGTATCGAGACAAACACCACCCGAACACGTCCAGAGACAAACACCGCCCAGACACAATCATCGCCACGACGCATCCTCTGACAAACACCGACCCGACACATCTGGAAATAAACAGCGCTCCGATGCGTCTGGACATAAACTCCCGTTCAGACATAAACACTGCTCAACACGTTCGGAGACAAATTGTCCGGAGGCACGCCATTCGGAGAGAAACTCCTTCCCTTCCCCTTGGGAGACAAACACTGCCTGGACACATTCGGAGACAAACACTGCCCGGAGGCAAGCCGTTTGGAGAGAAACTCCTTCCCTTCCCGTAAACAAGATTTCAGGTCTACTGGATGAACATTGACAATTTTATGCAAACTTGACCTTTTCTGATCTTTGACCTCAAAACTAGAAGAAAAAAAATAAACAGAAAAAGAAGGCAAAGAATAGACAGAAAAAAACCGATCAATAAAAACCCAGTCAGAAACCAGAAAAAAAAACATTTTAAAATCCTGAAAAATACAAAAAAAAGAATCAGAAGAAACAAAAACCAGAAACTAACAGAATAAAAGACCAGAAAAAAATCCTGAAAAAAAACAGGGTCTTCATTCACTATTTTTGGGGGCTGCTGAACCGTGCCTTGACTTTGATCAGGCCACAACGATTTCTCAACCACAAAATTTTCTTTCAATTTCTTCACTCATATTATCGAATGGGTGATCATCACAGCTACGGATCGCTGAGTACATGACAATGCTTTTAAACACCCGGAGACACCAGCGTTCGTGACTCTATTTAATTTCCGCCTGTGTCATCACCTCAAAAATTTCAAATTTAGCCGAATTGCAAAATCTAAGATCCAGAATTGAACTTAAAGGCAGTTCCGACTGCAAGAAAAGTTTCCGTTTGTCCAATTTGAACAAGTTTGATATTCCGGGCGTCTCCGGGAGGTGTGTGTTTAACACGACGGGTCGGTGATAGCGAATCGCTTGTCAACTCGCCACCTCCTTGGGAAAGGCACTGTGAGATCGTCCAAGGGTTGGTGCACAAACATCGACGTACGCCCTGCCTGGGAAACACCAGGATGGCAGTTTATCGCCGAGTCAAGATTAAAACTCACGATGGACAGTCTTTTACACTGAGAGCTCCATCACAGAGGAAGAATCAGTAAACCAATAGGAGGTAGATTTAATCAGACTGCACACCAAGATGTTCAGTGTTGTTAACATTGTCACATTGGTGTATCATGGTTCTTGTACACTCACTCACCCAATCACAGGAGCTGTTTTTTTTTTTTTATGGAAGAGTCATCCGGTGCATCGGTGATGATATTGTTGCGGATTTCAGAATCTGGTCTGATGAATGCATCCACACATCCAGGTCCTCAGACAGTTATTTCCTCAAATGCATGTTCAGATTAGCCCCATCCTCATGTCTAATGGGATTTTAAATGTGATGCTTTGAGAAAGGAAAAGGATAGATCCCCTCTCTTATGGGAATTTTTATTTATTTATGACAGACACGTTTACACACATTTATTTTGCGAGCTCTGATGTCCGCCGTCATTTTTCCTCAGCAACGTTAATGCACGTATTTCCTTCGCAAGCGCCAACCACTGCCTTTTTAGAAAGCGCACGGGTCGTCATGGTAACCATGTGCAAGTGGGGCGGGGTGAGCTTGGGGGGACTCTGCGCCCGCCGAGACGGGCCACAGATATAAAACGAATTGGAGGTCCGTTCTGACGCGAGAGAAGTAAGAGGAGGGAGAAGAGAACGAGAAAGAAAGGAGGAGAGAAGTGAGCATGATGCAGGCAAGCGAGCCGAGAAAGATGTGAGAGTTGAAGAACGCATGGGAAGAAGCGAGCCAGAGAGGAAGCGTGCAAGCGAGCATGTGGTGTGGGTGTGGTGCGCGTGTGGGTGAGAGCATCGCCGACAACGAGTGAGGCACGGGTCGGTCACCAACATGTGAGGCGCGGGTCATTCTCCGACAGACCATGTGGGTCACTGAACATCACCAGTTTCGTGAAGTGTGAGGAGCTGTCCGTGTCGCAGCACCAGGGTCTAAACCTGCGACAGACGATCTCTGTGCCCTCTCAGACGTCGACTGGTATTCAACGCTGTGAGTGAGAGGGTGCACGGCAAGGCTGGGTGCTGGCGACGGACGTGACACGCACACACACCTTTCAGGACGTCTCACTTCACGGACAACTACTCTCTGGTGAGCGAGACGACTCTTCTCCCCCCCCCCCCTTGAATGATCTGCTGGGTACCCTTGTCTATGTTTAGCTGTGAGTCAACCCCCAATAAGCATCTGCTCCCTTTCTCTTTCCTGGCATTTCGATTGATTTTTACTGAGTAATTATTCATTTCAGTTGCTTTGAAACTATTCATTTATTTACCTTTGAAAATAAAAAAGTTCTTTTTATTTATTTTATTATTAATAAATAATTTGTTGATTTCCAACCTTTCCGTGTTTGTTCTTTCCTTCCATTGGTCTTGCAATGTCCGAACCGAGATAGACTGGAAGGCAATTACCACAGATTTGACCAAAAATAGTCGGCACGTACCAGCGGTTATAATGCTCGGCCGCCCCAATTAAAATCTAATCGAGATAGCATTGGTGCTTTGCCGAGGGCGTGCTCCCCGCTCAGGTAACCACGTGACCTCCAGTTAAACGGCATAATTATACGGTGGACACTGAAACTCGTGGTTAACTGGGTGGCGTTCGTGGTTCTAAAACAACCACCGTACCACAACGTTAATTGTGAACGGTGGTCCCAGGTCTGGCTCTACCGAGGACAACCGGGGATTAATCCCCCTGAGTGATAACCTGGTGTCTCGGTGTCCGTGGCCACAACAATATCAATGTCGATCGATCCAAGTTGTTTCACTCTCACGTTGATTTGGGTAATCCATTCAAAGGGAAGTTTCACTCGAACCAAGCTTGCATTTCAATGGTTGAAAACAAATAATCCATTTACCTCCATTTACTTCTACTAAGAAAGGGATTTGTAATCTGTTCACAAAGCTGGTAATAACTCGTGTTCTCTTCACAGAAGACACCACCTTCCATACTCTCTTCAATCTCATTCCTCCCTCCAGGTCTTCAAGACAGCTGTTCACCAACATCTCCAGTCATCCCCCGTCCAAAACCATGATCTTTTCTCCCCCCATTAAACCACCTCACTCCCCTCTCCCAAAATCTTGTTTCTCTCTCCATGTTGTCCACCCTGTGCACTCTCCTCAACCCCTCATCGTGACCTGCATCCCTTGTTTGTCCGTCTCCGTCGACCTTCTCCCTCCGTCCTGCTGTTGGTTGCCTTTGTTATGTTTGTCCTCGTCTGTTTTGGCCCCGATCCCTTCCACGAGCCTCGACCGTGTTCCAGCGTCTTCAAAAGATAAAATTTCCTTCGATACCGAATTTATTTGTGTTCCCGCCATTTTCTGCGAACAGTTCCTTGACACGGATTAATATTATTGTCGTTCAGATTGGCTTCTGAGTTTTAATGTTAATGACGTCATTATTCAGAATTTTAACGTTTGGTAGTTTTCCCCGAAACACGATCAAGTGATGGGTTTTCCTATTTTGTCGGTCACGTGACAGGGCGGCGCGAATCTGCCGATGAGAAACCGTGAATCTATCGTGATCACGTGATTTGTTTTTCCGGAATACTTCAGGTTCTCTCCTCGTGTTCCTCACAGTCTCCTGTGGTGAGGACGATGCGCGATGATCCGAGATCTCTCGGGCGAAGATCACAAAGCGAACACCCCGGGATCCACGAACGGCTTCGATGGAGGAAACACGGTCGATCCCGGAGTCCGTCCCTCACACAGCGGGTCCGTGGTCGGTTCACCCGAGGATGAGGAGTCCGGACCCGGTACGTGACGTTCTCTCCGTGACGACATCTTGTGGTTCCTGGATGTTTCCTTTTCACGGATTGTTTGTGTTTCAGATGGTGTTGTGGAGGTGAAGATCGAGTCCGAGTTCGTCGATGATTCGTTCCCTCCACACGAAGGTTTGAACCACAAACTCATTCCCTCCACCACCGAAGGTGAAGGATCACGAGATCTCAACTGGTTGTGGACGGATTCGGATGAACCTTGGTGGACACGTTGGTTGGGTTCGTGTAGTAAATCCCTGCCGTTGTTAATTGAATCACCTTGTTGTCCTTTGTGAATGAATGTGATTGTTAAACTGTTAAATGATAAACTGTCCTCACATCCATTAAAATACCGAGTACGAGAACACGGAACGGATCAGAACAAAAGGAACGGGAGAGAGAGGGGGGGAAACACCAAGAGGAGAGAGAGAGAGAGAGAGAGAGGGGGAAACACCAATAGGAGAGAGAGGGGGAAACACCAACAGGAGAGAGAGAGGGAAACACCAACAGGAGAGAGAGGGGGAAACACCAACAGGAGAGAGAGGGGGAAACACCAACAGGAGAGAGAGGGGGAAACACCAACAGGAGAGAGAGGGGGAAACACCAACAGGAGAGAGAGGGGGAAACACCAACAGGAGAGAGAGGGGGAAACACCAACAGGAGAGAGAGGGGGAAACACCAACAGGAGAGAGGGGGGGAAACACGAACAGGAGAGAGAGGGAAACACCAACAGGAGAGAGAGGAAACACCAACAGGAGAGAGAGGGAGAAACACCAACAGGAGAGAGAGAGGGAAACACCAACAGGAGAGAGAGGGGGAAACACCAACAGGAGAGAGAGGGAAACACCAACAGGAGAGAGAGGGGGAAACACCAAGAGGAGCGAGAGGGAGAAACACCAACAGGAGAGAGAGGGGGAAACACCAACAGGAGAGAGGAAACACCAACAGGAGAGAGAGGGAGAAACACCAACAGGAGAGAGAGGAAACACCAACAGGAGAGAGAGGGAGAAACACCAACAGGAGAGAGAGGGAAACACCAACAGGAGAGAGAGGGGGAAACACCAACAGGAGAGAGAGGGGGAAACACCAACAGGAGAGAGAGGGAGAAACACCAACAGGAGAGAGAGGGAAACACCAACAGGAGAGAGAGGGAGAAACACCAACAGGAGAGAGAGGGGGAAACACCAACAGGAGAGAGAGGGGGAAACACCAACAGGAGAGAGAGGGAGAAACACCAACAGGAGAGAGAGGGGGAAACACCAACAGGTGTGAGAGGGAGAAACACGAACAGGAGAGAGAGAGGGAAACACCAACAGGAGAGAGAGGGAGAAACACCAACAGGAGAGACAGGGAGATACACCAACAGGAGAGAGAGGGAAACACCAACAGGAGAGAGAGGGAGAAACACCAACAGGAGAGAGGGAAACACCAACAGGAGAGAGAGGGAAACACCAACAGGAGAGAGGGAGAAACACCAACAGGAGAGAGAGGAAACACCAACAGGAGAGAGAGGGAGAAA
>NC_140979.1:2629828-2659828 GCF_056783735.1 Eptatretus burgeri
TTTCTTTTTTTGGTGGAATTTAATAAAGACATGAACGCTGGTGCTGCTTTTTTGACGGTTGAAGGAAAATGCCCTGCCTTCCCTTCCCTTCCCTAACAACTTACGTCCTCTCAAAGGCCCTCCACCCCCACGGACATCGCTGGGCAGTGTCCTTGTGTTGTTTAGTGTGTGACCCGTTTGAACGTGCGGTTTTAATATACCCAATTCCGTTCAATCCTGTACTAATGTCGGCAGAAGTCCCCCTATCAAATGCATCTCCAGAACACTCCCACCCTCACCACCCCCATCCTCCTCGCTTCCTCCCCCCCTCCCTGGGTGTATGGTGACATGTGGTAAGGCCTCGCTCTCCCTCCTTCCTCTCTCTTGTCCCCTTCCTCGCTCTCCCCCACTTCCTTCCTCCCTCACCCACCACTTACCCTTTTCCCCACCCCTCCTCGTTCCCCTTCCTCCCACGACCCCCCTCCCCCCCGAATCTCAATATTCCCGTCAGTGAAGCGACGGGATGTATTTGCGAGTCATTAATATTCATGATCGAATATCCCAATTGAACGAGATCTTCCGTGTCACATGACCACTCAAGTCAGTTTGGCATACACATAAATCTTGTAAATATGGGCTGGCCCTTTAACTCCATTTACTAAATTTACAAAAACTATGGGGGGCGATGACATCTTGTGTCTTTTTATCCTTGTTTTTCATCATGTTTCCCAATGTCCTGCAGGACTTGTAGACCCCGAGCCTCCGGCGTTGCGGTGAAGATGCCTTTCCAAATAAAGTTTCTACCATACCTCTTCACGTACCTCTTCATCGTTCTGAACTCGGTTGCCTGTGAACCGAGTATCTTGGACGTTCCTTTGAACCGTGAGTATCAATTTCCAATGTCTTGCTGCATCGAACATTGTGTGTTGCTGCACTGGCTGCTGGCCTTCGTGACATTAAATGGCGTACGTGTTGTCAATAATAAATTAATCTTCGTGGGACCTCCTTGTTGAGGATCTTCAATGTCACTCATACGTACCTCCAGGACTTCAAGCAGGCGGTGCACCACCACCACCAACACGTGTCTTCCCACATCCCTTCCCATATTAATTTTAAACCCATTGACCGTACCTCACCCTCACAGGTGACTGTGTTTCCTCCCCTCCTCTCTTTCCTCTTTACCTGTTCGTTCATTCTCCGACTTCTTGAGTCCAAATGTGACCCCACTGTCGTTTTATTGCATCTTCATCCTCCTCACCGAGCTCTTCCATGAGCCTCAATTTTGCTTCCAAAACACAGGTTGCCACAAAACACGATGCATAAACAAGTTAAACAACAAAGAAAATCAATTAAATAACAAAGAAAAGAAAATTAACAAAGTTCCAGACAGATATACTCAAGGAGGTATCCCGTCATTTATCCCATCATTTGTGTGTTGGGGTGTTGAGGGGGGGGGGGGCAGAAAGGGAGGAGAATGGAGGATAACGTTGGGTCGGTACAGGAGCATCACCATATACTTCTTCTTCTTTCGGCTGCTCCCATTAGGGGTCGCCACAGCGGATCATCCGAATGATCCGCATAGTGATTTGGCACAGGTTTTACGCCGGATGCCCTTCCTGACGCAACCCTGGTCGCCTCTTACGACACAGGGATATGGTACACCTATTTTTAACCGGGGTATACACTGGCCCAGTACACTGGTACTCATTTCGCCGACCTCGGAAGGATGACAGGCTGAGTCAACCCCCTGGTGTATTAATTCAGTGGCCCAACGGGGCTTGAACTCAGGACCTTTTGGATCCCAAGCCGCTGCCCTAACCACTGCGCCAACACCAGGACTCATCACCATATACATATATATATATATATATATATATATATATATATATATATATATATATATATATATATATATATATATATATATATATATATATATATATATATATATACATACATATATATATATATATATTTTTTTAAGAAGAAGAAGGCGCTTCCAAACAAGCGAAAAAACTTGATCGACTCCGATAATTTGAGCAAAAAAACGAGAGCAGCTTTGACGTCCGTCCGCACGCAATAATTACTGTGCTTCCCCATTGTCACTCACCTGCATTTTTTTCATTAATTAAAAAAAAAATTTATATTTTCATTTATGGATGTCCGACGATTCTGTGATTTTCCCCGGTGGACTGGCTTCGACGTCCATCGGCACGCAAAATATCAGCTTTCTACGTCACCCAGAAGGCACTGATCTTTAATATCATTCAGTGTCAGTCAGTGGTGAGAAAGCGCTTTATATATTACATTATATATAAATATAAATATATATAAATATATGTGTGTGTGTGTGATTATGTCTCACATGGTAAAACCGCAAAATCTGCACAGAGCAACTGTCCTTCTGCCACCCCATACGATTTTTCCCGCTAATTTAAACCATTCAACCAGAAGGCACTTGATGCGTTTGGCGTGTAAATCAAAACATGTGGAGTTTGACGAGCACTCCCCCGATCTCCATTTCACACAGTCCGACACCAAAGCATGACCTGCAGGAGGGGATGAAATCTGAACTGTACAGCGGGGTGGGGGATCACTTCCCAGCCAATCTTTGGGATTACCTCCTTTGTGAGATGCGCAGTGTGGGGTCTGACGTTGTCATGTTGAAAGATGAGAGCTTTTTTCATCGGGAGATTTTCCCGGAGAGCATGTTTCATTTTCTTGTACGTAGTGAGCCTCCTCGATGGTTTCCCCTTTGGGCAGAAAATCAACCAGCATGCATCCCTTGGCATCCAAGAATACCTTTCCCATACTTTGCCGCTGGAGGGTACTCTTTTGGCCTTCTTCTTTTTTTGGAGGCGGAGAGTGATGCCATTCCATGCTTTGCTGCTTGGTTTCTGGGTCGAAAGAGTGGAACCAGCTTTCATCACCAGTCACAACACGGTACACCGGCTGTGATCACTCCCATGCCTCATGTTTGTATCACACTCCACTTGATACCGATATAAGTCACCGGTCGTTCCGGTTCGAATCCGGCGAGTCATGTCAAATCAACCGTGACAGTCACACATTTTGAAGACTCTCTGCCAGATTCTCTCTTCCAGAGCCACATTACTGTGCAGATGAACATCTCCAAATTGGGCGAGTGTCGTGCTGACTGGTATCACGTGCCTCGATTTAATCAGACTTTGCAAACCTGAAGGTCACGTGACCTCGGTCATCTGAAACTGGGCTGAAAGGATCGAAACCTCGATGATAAACGGTGCCCAGCTGATGATCCGGGCAGCTGGTAAATTAGTCAGTTGCCTATAAGTTAAGGTTATAACTTGAAATAAAATAGCTTTTGTAAGTACTTACCAGTACATAATGTATGTGTGTTTGTGTGTTTATACAGTGGGGAGAACAAGTATTTGATACACTCGATTTTGCAGGTTTTCCCACTTACAAAGCATGTAGAGGTCTGTAATTTTTATCATGGGTACACTTCAACTGTGAAAGACGGAATCTTAAACAAAAATCCTGAAAATCACATTGTATGATTTTTAAATAATTAATTTGCATTTTATTGCATGAAATAAGTATTTGATCACCTCCCAACCAGTAAGAATTCCGGCTCTCACAGACCTGTTAGTTTTGTCTTAAAGAAGCCCTCCCATTCTCCACTCATTACCTGTATTTACTGCACCAGTTTGAACTCATTATCTGCATAAAAGACAGCTGTCCACACTCAATCAATCAGACTCCAACCTCTCCAAAATGGGCAAGACCAGAGAGCTGTCTAAGGACATCAGGGACAAAATTGTAGACTTACACAAGGCTGGGATGGGCTACAGGACAATAGGCAAGCAGCTTCGTGAGAAGGCATCAACTGTTGGCGCAATTATTAGAAAATGGAAGAAGTTCAAGATAACAGTCATTCTCCCTCAGTCTGGGGCTCCATGCAAGATCTCACCTCGTGGAGCCTCAATGATCATGAGAGGTGAGGGATCAGCCCAGAACTACACGGCAGGACCAGGTCAATGACCTGAAGAGAGCTGGGACCACAGTATCAAAGAAAACCATAATTAAGACACGACGCCGTCATGGATTGAAATCCTGCAGCGTACGCAAGGTCCCTCTGCTCAAGCCAGCGCATGTCCAGGCCCGTCTGAAGTTTGCCAATGACCATCTGGATGATCCAGAGGAGGAATGGGAGAAGGTCATGTGGTCCGATGAGACCAAAATAGAGCTTTTTGGTTTGAACTCCACTCACCGTGTTTGGAGGAAGAAGAAGGATGAGTACAACCCCAAGAACACCATCCCAACCGTCAAGCATGGTGGTGGAAACATCATTCTTTGGAGATGCTTTTCTGCAAAGGTGACAGGACGACTGCACCGTATTGAGGGAAGGATGGATGGGGCCATGTATCGCGAGATCTTGGCCAACAACCTCCTTCCCTCAACAAGAGCATTGAAGAGGAGGCGTGGCTGGGTCTTCCAGCATGACAACGACCCGAAACACACAGCCAGGGCAACTAAGGAGTGGCTCCGTAAGAAGCATCTCAAGGTCCTTGAGTGGCCGAGCCAGTCTCCAGACCTGAACCCAATAGAAAAATCTTTGGAGGGAGCTGAAAGTCTGTGTTGCCCAGCGACAGCCCCGGAACCTGAAGGATCTGGAGATGATCTGTATGGAGGAGTGGGCCAAAATCCCTGCTGCAGTCTGTGCAAACCTGGTTAAGAACTACAGGAAACGTCTGATCTCTGTAATTGCAAACAAAGGTTTCTGTACCAAATATTAAGTTCTGTTTTTCTGATGTATCAAATACTTATTTCATGCAATAAAATAACCGTGCTTTTTAAAAACAACAATGACACGGGAGGGAATATAATAATGGCTCCCTGCTCGGCCACCATTGGTCCATGCTATACTTTATGAGGGTGAGGGACTGCCCATTCAGTCCTTGTCACCCAGGCGGCTCCTCTCCCTCTTCCGCCGAGCAGCCCGGATCACTATTTTCCCGCCGAGCCTTGCGCTCCACGACCAGGCCGAGCGCTAAAAAGAAACATTTACGACAGATTCCAAAGGTTTACACATCAAATAAAAGGTCAGAAGGGATGGCAGGTTTTCGACACAGATAATAGGGGAGGTGGACTGCATCTGTCTCACAAAAATAGCGGCGTATATCAAATATCACATTTAGTTGCTTCTACACTTAAACAGTCATTAAAGAAATTACTTCGCTACATGAAGCATTTATTAACCCCTATGAGGCATTCCCACAACAATTATTTCAACTCGCTCGTCGCTCAACAAGAAATAATGTGTAATTCATGTGTAATAATGTAATAATAATGTGTGATAATCTTGCTGTGTAATTCAAAACACCTCACTTCACTGGAAAACGTGGGGACAGGAACATGATACAGATTTACATGGAGGATTTGTGTCCCCCCCCCACATACTCCCCCAAGATAAATAAATAAAAACACCCCAAATTTGGGTCACGCTGATCATGTGTAGCAAGTGTAGATGTCATAGGCCCAGAACTGTAGGCGGAGTAACATGACAAACAAACAAACAAACAAACAGACAAACACACATCGGTTCTTCCTCATTTTGAATGTTGATCCACCCCATACCCTTTGGGAGTTTTGAACCTACTGTCCATTGTCGTTTCACTCCTCCGTGAGCCGAGCTCAAGACCTTTCTGTTTCAAGCACACAACCCCAGCAAAAAAAAACCGGATTCTAACCTGGATCGAAGACACGATCGATGATGTGTTTGTTGTTCCATGCTCCTTTTCACGCCCTGCACTGACACCACTACTGGTGGATGCTTCCAATGGGAACAGAAGAACTTGAATTAATGACCTAAGAACTCTGTGGGTCACCGATAATTGTCACTTTGGAAACGGGCCACCCTTGTTTTGCTTGATTGTGCTTTTATTTATTTTTTCACAACATGCTGCAGAGGATGTTGAGTATCTTGTTGCCATTAAATTTAAAGTAAAAATGTAAAGGGTACTTGTCATCCCTCCTTGGCCACCCTCGGTGCTGTCTTGGCTCTGTCGTATTGAGGACAATTTAACACCGAACATTGTGTTCTTTCTTGGGCCAGGTTTGAAAAGAATGCTTCCAAACCTGCGACCGAACAGCATCTACAACCGCACTGTGCAGGCCGACACCAGCAAGGATGAAGTGCCTCCCAGCAGTCGGCAGCAGTTCCACACAGCTGGAGGACCTCTCAGAACCACACATCGGTCCAACACAACTGGAGGGCTTCTGAGCACCACACATCCGTTCAACACAACTGGAGGGATTCTGAGCACCACACATCCGTCAAACACAACTGGAGGACATACCACCACTATGCAGCAGTTCCACACAACTGGAGGGCCTCCCAGCATCACGCAGCAGTACAACACAACTGGAGGGCCTTTCAGCACCACACAGCAGTACAACACAACTGGAGGGCCTCCGAGCACCACACAGCAGTACAACACAACTGGAGGACATACCACCACTATGCAGCAGTTCCACACAACTGGAGGGCCTCCCAGCATCACGCAGCAGTACAACACAACTGGAGGGCCTTTCAGCACCACACAGCAGTACAACACAACTGGAGGGCCTCCGAGCACCACACAGCAGTACAACACAACTGGAGGACATACCACCACTATGCAGCAGTTCAACACAACTGGAGGGCCTCCCAGTATCACGCAGCAGTACAACACAACTGGAGGGCCTCCGAGAACCACACAGCAGTACAACACAACTGGAGGACATACCACCACTATGCAGCAGTTCAACACAACTGGAGGGCCTCCCAGTATCACGCAGCAGTACAACACAACTGGAGGGCCTCCGAGAACCACACAGCAGTACAACACAACTGGAGGACATACCACCATTATGCAGCAGTTCAACACAACTGGAGGGTCTACCAGCACCACACAGCAGTCCCCCACAACTGGAGGGTCCACCAGCACCACACAGCAGTACAACACAACTGGAGGGCGTCCGAGCACCATCCAGCAGTTCAACACAACTGGAGGGCCTCCGAGCACCATGCAGCAGTTCAACACAACTGGAGGGCCTCCGAGCACCACACAGCAGTACAACACAACTGGAGGGCCTCCGAGCACCATGCAGCAGTTCAACACAACTGGAGGGCCTCCGAGCACCACACAGCAGTACAACACAACTGGAGGACATACCACCACTATGCAGCAGTTCAACACAACTGGAGGGCCTCCCAGTATTACGCAGCAGTACAACACAACTGGAGGGCCTCCCAGCATCACGCAGCAGTACAACACAACTGGAGGGTCTACCAGCACCACACAGCAGTCCCCCACAACTGGAGGGTCCACCAGCACCACACAGCAGTATAACACAACTGGGGGGCCTCCTACCACCATTCAGCAGTTCCACACAACTGGAGGGCCTCCCAGCATCACGTAGCAACACAACACAACACAACTGGAGGGCCTCTCAGCACCACACAGCAGTTCCACACAAATGGAGTGTCTTCCAGCACCACACAGCAGTTCAACACAACGAGAGGGTCTCCGAACATTACGAAGCAATTCTACACAACTGAAGGGTCTTCAAACATTACGCAGCAGCTCAACACAACTGGAGGATTGCTTAACAACACAGTTCAATCCAAATGAAGGTTTGTGACCCGGCTATAAAATCAGAATCCACCAACCTTCCCTCTTCTCCACCTTCCTCAACCTTTTTTATTTTTTGTTTATTTTTGCATACCTTGTCGAGGCTCGTATGAGAGCTAACACACAACGTACAGCAAGGGGAGCAGGAGACAATAGGGGCAGGAGAGGGAAGGACAAAACAGTGGATAACAGAGACATGAGGAGATCTGTGGAAGGGAGAGGGATAGGGCGCGGAACACGGAGTAAACAAGATGGACACTTCAGGGACTTTCAGGAAGGAAAGCAGGGAATTTGAAGGAGGTGGGTTTGGTGTGGATTAATGGGGGAAGAAAAGATCGAGGATTTGGATGCGAGAAGATAAGAGGTGGTGGTGAACAGCTGTTTTGAAGACCTGGAGGAAAGAATGGGATTCAACAGAGTGAGGGAGTTTATTCCAAAAGCTGGAAAACGAGGAATGAAAGAGTGAAGGTGAGCAGTGATTCGTGATTTTGGGAGTTTTACCAGAAGGGGGTTGTTGGCGGACTTTGAGCGCCCTGTGGAAATATGGTGGGGACAAATCGCAGAGAGAGCAGGGGGGGGGGGCGAGACCGGAGAGGAGACGGTAGAAGACAGAAAGACCACCGCCCAGCCTGCGGTGAGAGAGTGAGATGCCCAAAGACTCAGCCTCACCGCGGGAGATGCCAATGATTATTAATGTCTTGGTTTCCACAGCGTGAAGCCGAGAAAGGTGAGAGGTGGGAGCACTAGCCGAGAGGGGAGAGCAGCACTCCATCAGGTTGCGGATGAAAGCTTTGTAAGTGGTCAGGAGCTCAGGTGGGCCGAGGAAGGACTTTGCACGACGGAGGATTCCCAGTCGGCGACTGGCTTTGGAGGCCAGGTTGTAAATGTGGCTTTCCCAGGAAAGATCATGGCAGATAGTGAGACCCAGAAGCTTGAAAGAAAGGTCTTCCAGAGGATTGTTGAGAAAGTAGATGGGGGGGGTTCCAAACGGTCCTTTCAGAGAGACCGTGAGATTTTTCAGGATTTTAAGACATGTTCCACGTGTTGGGCCAGTTTGTGATTTTACCCAGATCTGCAGTGAGCGAATAATCTGCTGCTTGCCGGTCTGAGGGATGACAGATGGTACGATAGAGGGTGGAGTCATCAGCAAAGAGATAAAGAGGATTTTCCAGAGAGTCGGAGAGATCATTGATGAAAATCAGAAAGAACAGGGCCCAGAACGCTACCTTGAGGAACTCCAGCCAGGACAGGAAGAAGGGATGAAAGAACTCCATTTAGGGCCACACGTTGACTGCGACAGAAGAGGAAGTCTGTGAGCCATGAGTGGAGATGTCCGGGTGCCAGACCGTGTCAAAAGCACGCGATATGTCTCGGGATATGGCTCTCATCTCATGTCTGGCATTGAGGACCTCCATCCATCATTGCGAGAACAGAAGCAGCCTATCCAGGGTGGAGTGACCTGGTCTGAAACCAAATTGATGATCGGAAATCAGACCATTGGAGAAGAGGAAGGACTTAATGTCTGAAGCGATGATGGATTCCATGACCTTGCTGATGATTCGGAGAAGGCTGATTGGTCTGTAGTTGCAGGGATCTGTTTTTGCACCGTTTTTTTATGCAGGGCAGGAATGTTTGCTGATTTCCAAGCAAATGGCAGATGACCTTGGGCAAATGAGAGGGTGAATAGAACAGAGAGAGGGTGAGCAACAGCAGAGGAGCAGGTTTTTAGGACACGTGGGCTGATGCCTTCTGCACCGGTTGCAGAATCTGAGTCGAGGTTTCACAGCAAGCTCTCCGCCTTGTCAGAGAACCTTTTGTGAAATTTCGCATGATACGCCCTCCCCTTTTCTCTTTGATAAGACAGCAGACCGTGATTACACTGAAAGTATCTCTCCAAGCCACACTGTTGTAAAAAGAAAGAACTCTACAGCAAATGCAAACATTATTCCGCAAACTCAGCAGACATAACCAGAGCCGTTCCCAACAATGGCTTCCTTCCCAAAAAAAAATTTCCAATTTAACATGCAGATTAATATAATAAATCCTGATAGATATTTAAATTGCCAAAATGGACCCACTCGGGGATATGGAGATTTGTTTTTCCTTCATTTAAAAAATATTTTGAAGTTTCAAGCAGCACGTGATAAACTACAGAGATACCGGCACGTGGTGAGTATAATCTTCATGATGATAATGAGCAGGAGACGGGGTTTTATAATCGCGTGTGTGTGCGTGAGTGTGTCGGTCCGGGCCGTGACTTCCCCCCTCCCCCCCCCAAATTTTTTGCTTTTGTCATCAAATTTTCAACTTCTTCTTTCGTGTGGTCCCATCGTCAGCCATTAAATTTTCACCAAAGCTTGATGATGAGAAGGTGGACAAGACAAATTAATAATTCGGTCAAAAGGTCAAAGGACAACGTCGCATGAAATCCTCAATTTTCATCCGATTGACCTGAATTTTTTTAGAATTTGCATATCGGGTCACAGAGTTTGTCCACCAATCAAAAGCTTGATGTAGATTGTTTTTTTTTTTTTTTTTTAGGACAAAAGGTCAAGGTTACCTGAAATCGTCAATTTTCTTCCGATTGACCTGAAATTTCAACAGGATTTGCATATCGGAGCACTGAACTGGTTCATCAATCAAAAGCAGGTTGCTGGTTGTTTTGAGGTCACAAGGTCAAGGTCACAAAATCCTCAATTTCCATCTGATTGACTTGAAATTTGAGAAAGGTTTGCATATTGGATCACTGAAGCCGATTGCTTTTTATGTCAAAAGGTCAAGGTCGTCTGTAATTGTATTTTTCTTTTTTTGACCAGTTTTTGTCATGTTTAGTACACGGACGAAGAAGAAGTACGAATACAAAGCAGATGCGGACGAGCTTTGCATTTTCAGATGCTTTCGAGTGATGGTTTTATTATTTGTTTGTTTTTATTATTCCCATATCACACAACAAAAGCTAACTCATTTATTCACCCAAATTGACTTTTTTACTCCTCAACATCGAACTTCATGGAAGTGGGAAGAGCGCGGTTATGGAGGGTGTGAATAGATAGTACAACGCAGGCATGATAGGCCGAATGACCTTCTCATGTGCCAAAGTTCCTTGTGTATATTTGTGTAATGTTGTTAAAAACAGGAAGAAATAGGGAGGGAGGACAGAGAGTTGTGGGTGAGGGTGCATGGAGTTGTAAGAGTGAGATTGAGACGTTGGGAAGGGAGTGGTGGGGGGGATTGAGGACTTGGGGTTGGAAGGGGGATTGAGGACTTGGGGTTTAGGGCAGTTGATGACTTGAAGAAGAAAGGGGTAGGGGATGACAAAGTTGGCTTCGGGGAGGGAGGGCAGAGAGGGGACAGAGCTGGGATTGAGGGGTTTGACGCTTTCGAGGAGGTGGAGGGGGAGTTGAGGACATTGGGTTGAGAGGGGGTTTGAGGATTTGAAAAAAGGGGGAGAGGGTGCACAGTTTGCGTGTGGTGGTGGGGGGAGGGCAGAGAGAAGTCAGAGTTGGGAGGGGGTTAAGGACATGGGATTGTGTGTGGGTGTCGGAGTGAGGGCGGGGGTGGTTAGGGACCTGAAGTCACATTTTACATGATGCAGAATTTCCTTGGGTCTGTGATAGTCCCATTGTGTCTTTTGGGTCCTCCAGGTATTTTGTGTCCTCTGTGTCTTTTGTGTCCTCGGGGTCTTTTGGATGCCCTGCATCTTTTGGGTCCTCTGAATCTTTTGAGTGTTCGGGGTCCCCCTTTTTATGTCCTGTGGGTCTTTTGGGTCATCTGGGTCCTTTGGGTATTTTGTGTCTTCGGTGTATTTTCGTTCTTTTGAGTCATCCAAGTCTTTGGGGCATTTTTGGGTCTTCGGGGGTGTTTTGGGTATTTAAAGGTCTCCATGGTCGTTGGGGTCTTTTAGGTCTTCAGGGTCTTTTGGGTCGAATTGTCTCAATAATTGTTTACTTGATAGATTCGGAACATCTTTTAAAGATGGTTTGACAAAATGAGGCCTCTCGTGATCATCAAGTGTCAAGTTACTCCACATCATCGATACGTAGATGAACCTTTTAAGATGATGAAAGCGGAAGAGCAAGTCACAAGTAGAGTGAGTCCTCCATGAACACTGCAATGTCTGTGCAAAGCCATGTTGTTGTCTGACCCTCTGTATTTAACCGCAGACAAGCCCACATGGGTGACCTCCTTGATGGAGCAGATCTGGTTCCTCATGATGATTGCAATATTGGTTTTGTTGTTCCTCCTGACTGTCTGCATCATCTACAAAAGGGATAAAGATTACTGGGTAGGCCTTGCACAACCTTCTCACCTGTCAGTTGGCTGTCCTCGACGCTTTGGCAGATACCCAGTTGTTTTGTCCATTGTAACCTGCACATTGTGATGTCACTGCATACCAGTACAAACGTCCAGGTAACTGAGAGATGTACATTATTTAATTTAGTAAACTTAACAATTACATGAAACCAAAATATTCCGGTTAAATGAGGTCTTGGCTACATGGTGAAATGGGGAAACCCCCGCTCTTAACCCCACACAGCCTTATTTCTTGTGGGTGAATATAAACTTCATAGTCCACAAGCTTAAACGGTTTACACCTTTTAAAACTTACAGAGTTTATATTCACCCATGTCGATCTTCCTCGATGACCTCTAAAAGTTACTGATATCGACCATGGGTGAAGATCGACACGTGTGCTGTGTTGTTGATGTGTGTGCTTCATCCAGTGACGACACCGTTGTTGGAGATGCAGCCTTCCAGGTCTTCCCTAAAACATCCCTTGCTGCCTGCAATGAGTGAGGATGTCCCATCTTCGATGACTCCATCGAACGATGCGACAGAGGCTCCAACTGGTGTTGGCTTAACGGTTCAGGTGGCTGGCTCAAGATCCGAGGAACTTGCGTTTCAGCCCCTGTCGTGTTGTTAAATAACATCAGGTGGGTTGACTCCACCTGTCATCCTTCTGAGGTCGAAAAAAATTAGTACTATTGTGCTGGTAACAGAGGGAATTGCATCAGCGACGCAGCTGAACCCCCAGAAAATGATGCAGCAAAGCAGTTACAGGCTGCAAACAAATAAATAAATTAAGTGGACTTGAAATCACAAACACATTTTATGTTCGTTGTCTAATCACCCTCATTTTTTCTTTCTTTTGACCTGATTTCTTGACATGTTTACCAGGAACCACCGTTGGCATAACAACAAATTAATGAATAAACAAAAATCGAGCACAAAATTAATATGTCTCCCAGTTGTAACACAAACATCAACATTGTCTTAATAAAAGTACTGTTCTTCCCTGAAAGTGGGCTGCCAGGATGACCAAGAGATTCACACACTGGGTCAGGTCAGGTATGGGAGCATGCTGGACATTTAAGACCTGAAGACTCGGACTTTCATCTTCCTGCACAGGTATCAGCAGCGCCACACCCCATGATCCAGTGAATCCATGACTCCCCAGGCACGACACAGACATCGATTGACCTTTGCCTCACAGCCAGCGGAAACGTGAATATCCAGCCAGCAGAGAGTGCAGCATTTCCACCAGCCTTGAGAAGTTCAGCATGGATGCCGCAGATCCCTGGAGCTTTACCCCGTTTCAACCGGTTCACCGCAGCCCGTGTTTCCACAAACGAAGGTGGACCACAGTTGATTGGAGGATCAGCAACAGGGATTGTAACACCCCTGACTTCCAACTTGACAGCTGGTGGATCAGCCTGGTACAACCGCTCAAAGTCACCGGCCCATCTGGCCTTCACTTCAGACTCCTCTGTAAAGAGCCTACCACCCTCTGCTCTAACTGTGGTACACCGAGGGATGGGCTTGGATGAACACAATGCGTGAATTTCCCTGTTAGCAGAACGAGAATCACTTGACTACAAGTGATGCTCGACCCCCTCACAGATTCCTCGCACATAGGCCTCCTTGTCCACCCTCAGACACGTACAGTTTTACGCCTCAGCTCCCTGAACAGCTCAGCTCTGCCATTCAGCCTGGCCCTACGACTCTGGTCAATGGTATCCAGTGTCCCTTGAGAGACAAAATTCTTCTTTGCCCTGCGGTGAGTTCCAAGACATCCACCGGTAACATCAAGGACGGTGGTCTTGAAGACACTCCACAACTCTTCAGGATCCCCCAAAGCACCCAGACCCCCCAAATCTCCACTCAGCCTGTTCACAAACTCCTCAGCTACCCTCTCATTCTTGAGCTTGCCAACATCCAGCCTCGGCTGGGATGGTACCATTCTCCATGATTTAAGGTGCAACTTCAGAGTTGCTGCAACAAGCCGGTGGTCAGTATTGAGGAACTGAGCACTCCGGTAGACCCTGCAGTTCTGGATCATCCTCCAGCGACCATCAACGAGGACATGGTCAATCTCCTTTGCCACACCGCCAGCGTTGGAATACCAAGTCCAGCGATGAGCTTGTGGGCGCTGAAACCATGAACCAGCCACCCTCAGTCCATGACTTCTTGCAAAGTTAAGGAACTTAGTGCTATTCTGGTTCACAGTTCCAGACCCATGGGGACCAACACATACCTCATAACCATCCCTATCAGTTCCAGTCGATGCATTGAAATCCCCCAAGACTAGAAGTGTATCTCGTCTGGGGCACTGATCAACCACAGACTCGAGTGTGGCGTAGAATGCATCCTTCACGGTGAGATCACTCGCCTCAGTCGCAGCAAAAACAGAGATCAGGGAAATGACACCTTAGTGGTGACGAATCCTTAGTCTCATAATACGCTCGTTGACCGGTGTTACCTCAATTATCATTGGAGTCAGCTTATTGGACACAGCTACAGCAACTCCTTGGGTATGGTAACCATCAGAGTGACCAGACCAATAGTAGGTGTAACCACCCACCATGATCTCGCCGCAATCCGGTCTCCGAACCTCAGAGAGTGCTGCAATACCGATGTCCAAACGCTTGAGCTCAGGTGATAACAGAGACAGCTGATCATCCTATCTTTGGGATAGGACATTCAAGGCAACCACCCGAAGGGACCGCCTCAGGTTAACCCAAGGAGACCACCATCTGGTGGATGACACCTCAGCACCACTCAGCCACACACCACCGCAATCTGACCAGGGAAGTTTACCCCGTGGTTTTCCTCCTGCAATCAAGGAATGGGCGTCCCGAAGGCTTTGCCCCAATCCCGTCATCCGGTGAGCTGCCCTGCGAAGGGCATCAGCACAGGAGTTACTCCCACGGAGTGGGTTTTCAGTTTTCTTTACGTCTGTGGGTTTTGCGGAATGAAGTGTTTTTCGGTGGCCGGAGCGCAAATCCTGCCACCAACCTCCTCATTAACAATAACCCAATTGCGGGAGGACGTCCACAGACAAAGTTGGGCACTCGATATGGATGACGGTTGGCTCACAAGGAGCTCCTCCACCCTTTGACAGGTTTTGTTCTTCATCCTGCTTGGTGTCCATATTCATACACCCTCCTCACTAGCAAACCTAGTGGGGGAGACGGTTTAGTCACCGACAACCCGACCATGAAACAGGTTAGTACAGGTGTACATGATACCTGCAGCAAGTCACAGATCTAGTGTGGTCTGACAACCATCAGATTCCTGGATTTTAACTCCTGCAACCCAATCACTCACAAACGCAGTGTAACATTGACCTTGCCAGCAGGGGCACGGACTGCGTCATATTCAAAATCTGATGCAATTGAAGAAATTAGATCAGTTCGAGTAGTCCTGTTCAAAAATACAAACAGCAAAAGTATATTGTCTTACTTACCCTGAAAGGACCAAAATGAACAGCTCGGAAGGAGCCAGACGCGCTTGGCCACCATTTACTGCCACATTACCTGGGCCCTTCCAAAAGGATTGGCAATGTTGTAAGCAGTACATGGATTGGTGTGGCCTGCAAGTCTCTCCACACCATCTGTAATGTCATTTTAAAACTAAAGGACCCCATATCAACCTTTGACAAAGCAGTCGTAGTTTACCATTCATCATGCAGAGACTAACCAATCCTTCATCAGTGAAACTGGAAGGAATTTCAAACAAAAGGTTAGACGAACATGATGGAGCAGTTCGCCTTGAAAAGGTGACACAGTTCGCCGTGGCGCGTCATTGTCTGCAATCCAGACGAAATTTGACTTTGATGGGAGCCGTGTTGTCGACACGACGTCCAACAAATGACACATTGATACTGATGATGGCGCGGCACGTCAATAGCCGAGAGGGTGGTCTACCACCAGAGCGGAGCGGAGCATCAACGACGCAATTCGAGGTCCATGTGATTCAGGTTTGGTGACATGAAAGCATTCCTCCGTTGACCGTGCACACCGGCACGTGACCAGAAACGAGGGTTCACTCCTGGAATGAAAGCGGATGCGTGCCGAGACGCGGGGTGTGTCGGCCTGAGAAGGGCCGCCGTGAAGCGGGTGAAACGTCGCTCGAGTGACGCCTCGTCTGCTCTTGATTATTTAATTAGCAGAGTAGATCGAGTTGCAGTTTGATTGGACGCGTATTTCTTCTTTATTTAAATATATCGATATTTGGTTGTGGGAATGACTTTTAGGGGTTAAGATTGTGTAGTTTAGAAATAGTTATTTCTTTAGTGGATGTATTCGCACAAGGGTGAGGTAATTTAATCGTGATAAAGGGTTATGCGTTGATATTGTATTGAAAGCGATTGTCTTCCCTCCCTATTGTTTGTGTTGTACCTCTTCTCCCTTGAAACCTTATTTATTTATTTATTTTTTAATGTCTCCTTTTGTGGGAACTGCAATCTCGCAACGCCGAGAAGGCGCAAGTTTTGGCGACGATGTGCCGAGACGCTTAATCTCGACCAAACTTGATAAAACTTCACGTAACGAGCGACTCAACGTGGCTCCGAATGGGATGAGAGCGTGGCTACTAATAGCAGAGCAAAGATTTAAATAGTTTGCTGGAAACAGGGGGGGGCACTGCATCAGCGGCACATACCGCGCTCCCAGCAACAATGCAACCGGCAAGTGCAGGCTGCATGTAAAATGGTGGTCAATTGAGGGTCGAAGAAAGGAGGAATCTTGTGTTACAAAACTAACCTAACGACACATTGTTCGCTCGGCTTGGCGAGGACGATGGATGAGGATCGATGGCACTGAGGGTGCAGTGCAGTCACAACTGGTCCAAACCAATGACGTGCACTGAATTCTCTGTATTATCATCGGACAATAGAAAGTGGGGGAATTCATGTCGCGAGGAGGGGTCTGTCGGGGATTCGAACCATGGAAATGATGACGTAATCACGTGAATATATAATTAATTAAATGGCTCCATCGATGAATGGTTGGTTGTCCCGACTCGCAAATAAGAATTAATTAATGTGATAATTTCACCACATCCGGTCCACGCCCACAAGAATCAACGAATCATTAAAAAACGAATACAATGACGTAATGATGACGTCCTCACGTTCGACAGTTTGGGCGGTGTATAATCCCAATATATTTACTTACACTCCCCGCTTTTTGAATTGCCGAGCGAAAACATTTTTCATTTTGCGACTGCGATGCTGTGCCACAGGACGTCCTGCTTAAAATATTCGAGAGTTTGTGAAAAGATCATCGGAAAAAAGCAGCAGCCAGGGGATTCTTCTTCACGGATATTCGCGCGTCCATGGAGTCTGAGGCGATTTGCGCTTTTTTTTTTCCTGAAGGTTTTACAGAATGTCCGTTTGCGAGTCGAATTGGATAAGAAACGCCTGTTAAAAACCGCGTTCACTCTCGTTTTCCCATCGTGTTCTCTCAGAAACGCTCTTTTTGGGAGACATTTTGCGATATTTACTTCACACGTCACAGGATTATGAGCGATTCCGTGTGTGATACATCGATTTGTAGCGGGTCCTTTCCCTCCCGAGACCGGACGGCATCCTAAAGGGGCGGAGCTTAGAGTGAGTGACGAGGGGTTTGGGGCGTGGCTTAACGTGAAGGACGGACTCGCTGTTCTTCTTCTTCTTGTTTGCCATATTTGGAGTGTGCCGTAAATATGACGTCGAAAACATGCTCAAACGCGGCGTTTATTTTTTCTCAACATTTAGAATGCTTCATAGCAACGTAACCCCATCGGTTCGTCTTACTGTTTCACCTTTTGGTCTAATTTCGAACGTCAACAACAACGACAACAACAACAAAAAATAATCACTCGGCTCATCAGTGAGCGAGGTGGCGCTGCATCACGGAGCACCCCGTCTTTCCAGGTGGCCGTGTCTCCAAAAGAGTAGTAGGCCGCCGTGTGCCGTTAATTGTGGCTGTGTGCTCGGGCACATCAGAGCTGTGGTGCATTTACAGCTTTGCGCGTTGATATGCAGCGTGGAATAAAGTAGTTCCGTGCGTGTCTTGATATTTTTGTCGAGCTCCATTTAATCCTAAACTCTGAGAGGCACTAAAGCAAGGTCGAGCTTAAAGACTAAACAGTAAGCCAGGTGTTTCACAAGGTTAGGCGAGCTCCACATGCATTCGGTCCAAAAAATAGACCCCGAGCTTCAACGATTGGAACTAGGCACGTGAAATGGCGGACTAGGAACTACTTTATTCCACGCTGCATATCAATCCGCAAGAGGCTCGTGCGCATGCGCACCGCTTTACCCCCCCACCCCCCCCCCACTTGGGCGGATTCAAACGAAATCGGTGGACGGGTCGTGTGTGTGATGAGGGAGGATTGGTTCGATTTTGGTGAAGATCCGAATCCGGCGACTCAATATTTTTTTTTAAGTGATTCTTCACTTAAAAAGTGCCCACCTTTTTTGTGCCAGTTTGGAGTTCAGTTAACTGTGAAGCCAAGAAAGTGTCTCCATTGCTGATCACATGACTCTGTTAACAGTTTGAACTTCTTTCACCAACACCTGTTTTGACGTCATGTTTAAGATTAAAAAAAAAATTCTTTGAGCCTTTCTTATTCCTCTTCTGTCTTCTTCATCCTTTTTTTTTCTTTCTTCCTGATGCCAAGAAGGCCTTAAAATTGGAATTCATAGCAAAGTGTCCAAGTTTTCAGAGTTGGTTAATGAACTGCTGATCCACTGCTGTTACAAACAACCTTCAATTGTTCGGACCCGTGGGTGTTAAAATAAATAAAATAAATAAAGAGAGAAATGAAAGGCGTTGGTTTGAAATAATTATTTGTTTTCCAATTGTGACGTTGGCATTGTTTGTCATACGTGCTCGTCCAATCGACGGAGGCACGGTCGGAGTACGGTTTCCCTGTCCCGACGCAAACGAGGCGCCGCAGCACCTCCATCGCTCTTCCAGGTGAACGCGACGACCTGAAACCGGGCACCTTGATTTCAGGTGAACACCTTTCCCCATCCGTTGTGGATGTGCCGTTCACCAAGTACCGATTTGTGTTAAAAGAAGAGGAAGATGTTCGTATTTGTTATCGTTACCATGGAGCTGCGGTGAGGAGTGCAGAGCCAATCCATCCATCCATTGGGACCATATCTGTGCAGAGCATCTGTGCGGCCGAAGCAGTCTCCTTGGCTCATGGGTACAATCCTGGACGGGTCGCCACTCCGACACAGGAAACCAGCAAGCTGGGTCTCATTTTGCCCACCTCGGAAGGATGAACCCACTTGTTGAAGAAGAGAACCCACCAGGAAGAGCCAACCCACCTGTTGTTATTTAACAGCGCAACAGAGGCTCAAACTCAAGGACCTAAAGATATTAACCCAGCTACCTTAACCGTTAATCCGACACGAGGTTTAACATAGTAGATATGAACATGTTAATTCGAGCGGGTCCTTAATCAAGCAAAAATGTTCCATGAGATTTTGTTCAGTGAAAGGACCCAAAGACCCTTTTGGACCCTATCTAAGAAGTCTAAAGGGTGTAAAGTCTCAAAAGAGTCATAAAAGGGTCTTTAAAAAGACTATAAAGGTCAAAAGGGTAAAAAGGGGGTTTAAAGGGTCAGAAGGGGTCAAAAGGTCTTTGGGGTCTCAAGTTTTAGATGGTACGTTCCAAAAGTAGTTCCTGTCGAAAGGGTATTCAAAGGTCTCACGTTTTAAAGGCTCTTTAGGGGTCTAAAGGTTGATGGTATTGAAAGGGTATGTTCCATTAGTAGTTAGGGTTTAAAGAGTCCAAGAAGTGTAAAGGGTCTACATGGGTTTAACGGGTCATAAGGGGTCTAAGGGTATGTTCCACAAGTAGTTAAGGTCTAAAAAGAGATGAAAAGGATGTAAATGTCTGAAGGGTCTTCAAAGGTCCAGCAGTCTAATGGGTTTGAAGGTACAAAGGGTACATTCCAATAGAAGTTGGAGTCTGAAGGGTGTAAAGTGTCAAAAGGGACTAAAAAGGACTGAAAGTACCATCCCCTTTCTGTCACCCCAAACCCCAACTCTCTCTCCCCCCTTTCTTTCTCGTTCTTCAAAGCAAGAGGAGATGGATGACGTTCTTACCCCATGGAACTGTCTTCTTGAGTCCGTTGGACCCGAGCTCTTCCCTCCAGGTACTCACGTCTACTGCAGAAGACCACCACCTCATGGTCTCTCTCATTCCCACTACCGAGCATCAGTACACACATCGATACCCTGTTCTCACCATTCTCCTTGAGTTCCCTTCCGACCCACCCTCGGCTGCTGTGGATGATCCATCGGTTGTTATCCCATTGCTCTCCTTTGACACCATTTTGTCCGTCATCCATTTCTCCCTGTCGTTCTGCTCTTCGATCCACGAGTCTATCAACCTGTATAGTGTATATCTAAATACTCCCTTCCCACTAAAGATGATCCCTTGGCCCAGATTCTCGATCGTTGGACTTCTCGATCCCCCCTGTTGTTCCACGATCCAATAAATCTTGAGAACTGAATTACGAAACACACCACACAGGCTTTCTTTTGGAGAAAAAAAAAACTCTATTTCACAAAGTTGGGCAAAGGCAAAGCATTTCATGAAAACAGGTAACAGGTGATAAGACAGGTAGGGGTGAGAATTCACATCGCAAATGTCGATGATCGAAAAGTGCTCTGTGGAGGGTTTCCAGGACGACAGTTTGTACATCTTGTGTCTAAAAAGGTCTTGTACATCCTCCACCTCAAGATCATCGCAAAAACACCAACAACAAAAAAACCCAATGAAACAGTTAACAATCGAACTGCAGAACAACCACTAAAAACTGTCCACAGTATCGATGAAAGACGAAGAAGAAAAGGTCTTCCGTAGGCCCAAAGGTGTATAACGAAGAAGGTAAACAATTCGAACATTTCACATTAATTTTCAAAACGTCAACACTTAAGGCTTTCCGTGTAATATCCCAGGAAGGCCAAAGAATATCCCAGTGTTTCCAAGTGTTGTGACCAAGTCTCGGATCAGAGTTGTTGGTCGGTTTTTGTGGTTGAACAGACGAGACATGCAAGCTTGGTTCGTTTCACTCTCCTGCTGTGATGTCGTCCGGCTCAACGATGATGAGCATTCTGATAAGAAAACAGAATTGGGGAGGGGGTAGTGACGTCATAATGATTACAATTATTAAAATAATTCCACAAACACGAAAACGTCACAATTTGTGTGACAAACATCAATGGTTGTGTGACAAAGAGACACGGGTGAAAACATGACCTGCTTCAGTGACGGAGATTAATATAGTTTAGTTATTTCTTCAATTGAACGTTGTAGAATAAGTGTGAAATCATTAAATGTTACTAGACGTGCGTCGCTTTCATGTTATGGACGAGCAAAGGTACCTGACATTGCTAGGCAACGCCGGGTACCTCCTCACACCCCATCCCCTCCATCATCCAAACCCCTCCCCGAGCCTCCTCGCACCTCTTCCCTGTGACATCTGGTGGCTCGTGTGCTTATAAGTCATGAATTGTGAGAAAATGACTGTTTAAACCCCCTCGTGAGATGTATCGTGGTTTAAAATAAATAAATAAGTGAACCTTGGGGACTCAGAGGAGTGTCGTCACAAACAAACAGTCTTCTCATTCACTTTCATATGGAAAACAAGCACCAATTAGTCATTTGTCGCTTCGCTGACGGACCAATTTATCATCCTGCTTGCCAAAAATTGCTATATTTCCCTCAAACGATATCCCGGCTCTCTCTGGTTATTATCCCCCCCCCTTTGACAGGCCCCTCCATTTTGGGCGAGAAGGAGAAGGAAGACAAATTTACCCATGCATCGAGTGCTGTAACCCCTCCCCCCACCACCCTGTCCTCAATCCCCCCTCCCCCTTTGCACCCCGTTCGTTCTGACGTCCCTTCGAAGAACCAAGCAGCTTGTAGAGCACTCACCAAAGTGGCTTAAGCACTCAAACAAAAACTCCATTGAAACGGTTGATAAAGAACGGCAGTCTCGGTCAGTGACTTGCGATCGCCGATCGGTCATCTTAAACACCGTGCACCCGGAGACGCCCGGGATGTCAAACAAAAGTCTGAATTGGACAAATGAACATTTTTATTAGTCAGGACTGCTGCCGAGGTCAATCAAGAGGTTTAAATTTTGAAATTTGGCTTAGTTTAAGAGATTCTTGAGGTTATGACATGTGCGGAAATGAAATAAAGTCACGAACTCTGGCGTCTCCGGGCGTTTATAAGCATTGCAACGTGTCCAGCAATTCGTAGGCATGATGACCAGGCATTCGAGAAGATGAGTGAAGATAAGAATATTATTTTTTAATCATTGAGAAACCGTTGTGGCCTGTTCCAAGTCAAGGCATTGTTGAGCAGGCCAAAAAACATGGCGAATTAAGATCCAAGCAAGGGAGAGCATGGTGGAGGTGTTTAAATTAACCCAAACACCCAGTTTTCACCCATTCACTCCCTTGGAGGTCCCTTAGTACGCATGCAAAGTTTCAGGCTGCTCGGTTTCATGGTTTTGGAGTTATGGAGGAGACACACTGACACACTGACATTTATTATTTTAGAAAGACACGTCCAACCTATCCTAATGTTTGTTTCTGAAACCGCCATCCCTTTTGACCGATTTGTTTGGTGTTTTATCCTTCGGAATCGATCATTTTTGTTCTTGTCCAGTGTCTGCGAGGCCTGGACGTGGCAGGTTTGGCACGACAATGGAAGGGCTAATTACAGTGCCTTCACAAAGGATTCACACCCCTCGACTTTTGTCACATTTTGTTGTGTCACAGCCTGAATTAAAAAAAATAAAAATTGTCACCAATCGACACAAAATACCCCAGAATGACAAAGACAAAACCTCACCTGGATCAGGAGCAACAGTCACTCAAACCCCCCCGCAGACCTCCTTCGACCCTCAATTTTTTGATTTCCTGAACAAACTTTGGTACATCACGGGTGATGAAGGTTGTGGTCAAGTTTAATCGAAGTCACGTGTGTAGGATGTTGAAGGCCACGTGGGACGTTTGTGCAATTTATTTTCGTGGGCCTTCCAGGCGAGGCCGTTGGCCAAGAGGAATGGTCCTTCGGCCATTCCGTACACTGTGTATTTTGCAGTAATCGGCCATCGAGTGCTGTTTGTTTGAGGAGGAAAAGAACGAGTCAAGAAAAATGGAATGTCCAAACCTGGATGATTTTGCCGTTATGATCAAGTTGTCCGAGATCTAGTTCATGCTCTCCGACATTGGCTGCAGGAGAGGAATGTGATCTGATGGGGATCAATGGGATGAGAGTGGCGAGGAGGACAAATTGGTTCGGGATGATGTTGAGGACAAACGAGGGAGGAAAGAGAAAGCAAAACATGGTTTGAGAAGAGAACGATTGAATGAACGAGAGATTTGTAAGAATTGTATTTCATAATCCAACATGGAGTGGTGGATGTATCCAACATACATGTATCCATACATTGGATGTTGCACAAGATGTATCCACCGCACGTGCATCACATTATTAATAACCTTGAACTTGATGGGTACATGTCAGCTTCGACTCCACCTTGGTGATCTCATCGAGGTGAACGAGTGACATGGTGGATGAGGAAGGCTTTTCACCCCCGACTCCCAAACGGTGGTTTCATCCCCGACTACTTCATGAATTTGTAATTGGTTCAGTGTTCTGGTGATAACTCACCGACTCTACGCGGAAGACTGTCAAATGGTTAACGTCCACCAATGACCAGTGCCATCAGGCGGGCCCTCCGGTTATGGTCCGTCTGAGGGACGGCGGTAAACATCGATACCTCGTCCTACGTGAGAAAGTCCAGGATGGTAGTTTACAGCTGGGTCAGGATTTGAACCAGGGCTAGACAGCTCAGTGCAAGTTGGCAAAACCCTAATGGATGACAGGTGATGTGATGATAAGGTTTCTGGCACAAAGTTTCTCCAATAAATCAGAACTACCAACAGCCAACAAGGTCTTTCTCCGTTTCTCAATATGGAGCACCACTCTCCCCTATGGGCTGGCACTCCAGCATCATATCTATCTCTCTCTCTCTGTCTCTATCTCTCTCTCTCTCCCTTTCTCTTTCTGTCTCTCTCTTTATCTCTCTCTCTCCCTCTCTCTGTCTCTATCTTTCTCTTTCTGTCTCTATCTTTCTCTTTCTGTCTCTCTCTCTATCTCTCTCTCTCTCTGTCTCTATCTCTCTCTCTCTCCCTTTCTCTTTCTGTCTCTCTCTTTATCTCTCTCTCTCCCTCTCTCTGTCTCTCCCTCCTGGTTAAACTTCTACAATCCAGGCTACAATTGTACAATGTCAGTGATAGGCTGACAGCACCACCTCAGCTTCTCTACTTCTTGTTTCTCTTGTCTATGAAACCACCTTCTGATGGCAGATACATCTTCCCCCCCCCCCAGGACTTCGAGCAGGCCATGCACCACCATCTTGCGTCTCCTCATCCTGAGCCGTAATCTTCCAGTTCATCACCTCGCTCTTCCATGAGTCTTCATCTTGTATTTAAAAAAAAAAACCCTTTCCCCATTATCCTCCTAAATCCTCAACCCAATGCCCACCTCCATTCCTTTATGCCCCACTTCTCTCACCTGTGGAACTACCTTCCTGAATCAGTTGTCTCGACCTATTCCCTCCAGCATTTCAAGTCCGTTCCTCATCTTCCCCTCAAGCTGTCTGCCATTTCCACAACTGAGTCAAACGAAACCCAGTGAGACCCATCCACTCCATTTCCCCTTCCTTGTGCCATGGATCATCCGTTCGTTGTCCTCCCACCATGTCCCCCATTCTGTCTGCCCATCTATCCACAAACTCGATACCTGGGCAAAAGTAAAGTATATAAAACGTCATACCTGCATGTGCCATTCGAACATCCTCCACGTGCACCACTCGATGATGATGATGAGCGCATCCTCTATTCTCGTGTGAAGGAGTGTTCCCAATCGCATTCAACTCCACCATCGTTTCATTGGGATCATCATTGTCTTCATTTTTCTGTGAAGGAATGGTCCTCTTAGTCCAGCCTCGTGAGCCCAAAACCACGCACCTTTTGAGACAGGTGTCCTGCTTACATCAAGTGTCCTGCTTACATCATAATGTGCACAATTCATACCCCCACCCTCCCCCCGCCCTTCCCAACTTGCCCCCTTCCACAGAACGAGGTAGGCCACTCCACTGACAGCAAAGTGTAGCTCAGGTATCATCAGGTAGTTCAGGTATCAGGACATCATGGGGAAGAAACAAATAATTTTGGCCACGGAGCACATGGCGTTTCTTTAGAGAAATCGTTTTCTAAGTCAAGTCCTCGGGCCCAGTCATGAGGGCATCAAACCTCGCCGGTTGACGGTTCAGTCGTTTCTCGTGGGAATGATGGGAGACCTATCTCAAGCATCACGAGAGACCGATGCGTTGCTATTGCTGAAAGGATGAGCCGCACTGAATGTTGGAGAGAAACGTCGATGAAGAAAAAGGTCATTCGGCCCATCCTGCCTGCGCTACATTCCCAAAGCCAACTTTTGACCATGATGACGGACGCGCCGGACGACGTTGGAGTCATGAAGAGAGCCAAAAGTTATGATCATGGTTCGGGGTTTTTGTTTGAATGCGTCACCGAAAAGCTTTCCCAACGACGGGTCCAAACCTTTCCACTCCCAGAGAAATATACACCATGTTCCCAATGAGATGCAAACAAATCCTTACGAACAGCGCCCATATGACAAGAGCAGCTGCGATGATGCTGAGGATGGGGACGAGAAAGGTGATCAGGGCGATAATCAGAAGTAGTTCTGCAAGAAAAGAAAATGAATAAACACAAATCAGCTCTTCATGATGATGGACATTTACATTTTGTGTACCGAAGGTATTGATGAAAAAGAACTGTCACCACAATGTCACCTTCACAATGTGGAACAGCAAGGATCGAAGGGGTTAAAAGGGATTTCACTGGAAAGTTTCAAATCAGTTCAAAATACAGAAACCCCCCCCCCCTGAAATTAACAAGATGAACACCTTGAATGACCCCGACGTTGAATGAAAGCCGATTACCAAATGAGGTTGATCCTTGTTCTGCTCGGATTTAACGAAAATGATCGGCGTGAAGACTTTAGCTCCACCAGAAGGTCCCAAAAGGGAAAACAGGAATCGAATAGAACTTAAGACAGCCTCGTGATGAGGCATGGATGGCGATGGAAGCCTGCGATGATCAGATGCGATGATCCTCCCCCTCGGTGCAACGCATTCCACGCAGACCGAGGATACGAAACATTCAAATTTCACAAATCTTGATGCGACCCGAGTGTGAATCAACCTGGGTGACTGCGAAAGGTGAAAACAGAATTTAAATTGAACTTGAAATAAAAATAAATAAAAAAACAATTTGAAAACCCCTCCTATTTACAGAGATAAACGTCGGGGTAACAAAAACACAAATCAACACAACTCTCTTGAGAATGTTAACGGGTTTCCTCCCGGGTGGGGTGACAATCAGGGTTGATAATAATCGTTGTGTGACGTCACAGGCAGGCCCTCACTTTTCAGAATCGAGGTGGCAATTCCAGGCAGAGAGCCCACACCTGTCGAATTGGAACCCGTGGTGTTGTCCGGGATGATTGAGATCCTCTCGATGGGGCCGATTAAAGTTGTTGGTGTTGTCGTTGATACTTTTTTGATTCTTGTCCAATTCCTGTTGTCCGTAGTCTGCCCAGCACAGAGTGTCACTGCACAACAGGTGCACACAGGTTGTCTGCACGAGCACACCGTCGCTCGAGACACAAATCAAACAAACTTTATACTTGATACAGCGGAGAGTAATAAGTTCTACAGTCGAGTCTCTTTGTAATGAACAAGGAAGGATTCACACCCCTCGACTGTTGTCCCATTTTGTTGTGTTTCAGCCTGAATTTAAAATGGATTAAATTGAGATTATTTTTTCGTCACCGAATCTGCACAAAATTCCCCAAAATGACAAAGAGAAAACATGTTTTGAGAAATTTTTACAAGTTCATTAAACGGAGGACCACCTGTCGAAACGCTCACCTGGATCACGAGCAAGTCACTCAAACCCCCCGCAGACCTCCTCGGACCCTGAATTATTTGACGTCGTGAACAAACTTTGGTCCATCACGGGTGATAAACCCATTTTGGGGGGGGGGTTCGAACCCCGGCCCACCCGTAGACCCCTTAATGAGTGCTGATTTTGACGCTATCCTAACCTAACCCTAACCCTATCCCTAACAACCACACCGTCAACTGTGGGACCTCATCCAGAAAGGTGTGCGTCTCTCTAAATCATGTCCAATCAATTTAATTGGCCACAGGTGGACTCCAATCAAGTTGTGGAGACATCTCAAGGATGAACAAAGGAAGTTGTATTACACCTGAGCTCAATTTGGAGCGTCGTAACAAAGGGGGTTGAATACTTACTGACTCGAGACATTTCAGATTTTTACTTTTAATTAATTTGTAGACATTTCTAAGACATGTTTTCACTTTGACTTGATGGGGTATTTCGTGTCGATCGGTGACAAAGACATTTGAATTTAATCCATTTTAAGTTCAGGTCGTAACAACAAAATGTGACAACAGTCGAGGGGTGAGAATCCTTCCTGAAGGCTCTGAATGTTCAGAGGACGAGTCGTTGTTTGAATGAGTTCGTAGACCAGGACTATCCACCTCCCCCCCCACGAGCCCCCCCACCAGCCCGACCCTCCAAATAAATAAATAAAAAACGAATAAATAAATAAACATGTCCTCGAGCGTTCAGACCGCGCAGGTGAAACAAACCTCCGTGGTATATCTCACCTGCGCCTGTTTCACCTGCATTTTCCATTTGGTCCGAGTAGTGTTCGTTGAACCGGTCACAAGAGTAAATTATTTATTCAGGGAGCCGGAGATAGCTCACCTGCTCTTGGCGAAAGACACCGTGGGGTCTTTTACGTCCACCGACTCACGTTAGCAGATTGGACAGCCGGCTAAACATGCGTCTGAAGCACGATGATGCAACACCCCGCTCACGAATCACCAATCGGACGGTTTACAGGTGAATCGGGAATCGAGCACCGACTGGAGAGCTCCAAGGTGAGCGCGCTTCCGCTGCACCACTCTGTCGGACACCTGTCGGACACCTGTCGGACACCTGTCGGACGGTAAATTATAACAGGAAATAAAACTTACCTGTGAGCAGCAGAAACAGCAGCATTCCCATGTTCACAGGGCAGGTGAACCTCCCCCAACACCACCGGGGAACAAGGACTGCGGTCGATACTCGGAGAAAGTCCGATCACGATCCGGGACTTCACTTATCACGGGATCATCCAGCTCCTGGAGGAGGAAAACCACATCTCTGTATCAACCACATCACGTGGTATCTGTAGCAACCACACCACGTGATCTCTGTATCAACCACATCACGTGGTATCTGTAGCAACCACACCACGTGATCTCTGTATCAACCACACCACGTGATCTCTGTATCAACCACATCACGTGGTATCTGTAACAACCACACCACGTGATCTCTGTATCAACCACATCACGTGGTATCTGTATCAACCACACCACGTGATCTCTGTATCAACCACACCACGTGATCTCTGTATCAACCACACCACGTGATCTCTGTATCAACCACACCACGTGATCTCTGTATCAACCACACCACGCGTTTTGTTTCAATCCCGAACATGTTCCCTCATCCCCGTATTCCCAATGTGGAGCGATGACCCCAATGGTGTTTATCTCATCCTTACAGGACACATGAACCACCACGAGACCCCATGTAACACGAGTTCATCTCCCATCCCGAATTCGGCGGCCATATTGGTTTTACGTCACGATTTCACTTCAATTTAATTGAACGACATACGACACGTGACCTCTTTGTCTCCTTTTACTGTTTGTCCACCATTTGTAATCAAATCTAACAACATGAGGGAAGTAGGGACATCAGGAATGGAGGAATGGAGGAATCACTCACCGCTGGGTGAAGAGAATCTCGAGGTCGAGGGGCGGAGCTTCTCGTTGGGAGTGCGTGACGTCATCGCGCGCATGCGCAGTTCGATTCCCGCCCCGAGTCCGGCACATGGAGCTCGCGAGCCTGTTTCCTCACAATTATATAAATATCGAGCACGGACACAGAACCACAGGTTGGTAACCATAGCAACGGCTTTGATGAACCGAATCTCCTCGTATTGAAAGATAACTCTAATGATTAATTATTATCATCCGTTGGACTGAGTCCGAACCTCGTGCGTGCGTGCGTCCGTGTGTCCGCAACCATATCTCGGACATGTGTGGAACCATGAGTGGTTGGATGTGTGACAAGGACGAAGTGATTCGGTTTTGGTGATGATCCGGATCAGGAGACTCGAATTATCTATTTATGTTTAATTGAGAGGATTGAAGGACATCATGGACTATTGGGTGAAGTTCCTTGTGAGAGAATTCCTCGATCCTCCTTCCCTCTCACTGATATTCCTTCATCTTGTCCTCCCTCCCTCCCTCCTCTCACCCTCCCGTTCTCCGTCGCGGATTGATATCAGGACGGGAGGGCGTGGCCAGCGCGAACGAGTGAGTGAGACGGCACGAGTTGTGTAAAAGGGCGTGGCCAGCGCTGGTCACGTGGGCCAATGAGAGCGGAGGTGCACATTGGGAACGGAGCCGTGAGGTGAGGGTCGTGTCGTGTTCAACGAAGGGTCCACGAGAGACACGGACCATGGAACGGGCACGTTCAGTCCACCGGCCTCGTTCACACCTCCTGGGACATCCCGGTGAAGATGGAGGATGCTGAGAGGGCTCGTTACGGTCAGACTTGTCCCAAACGGATGTCTCTGTTCCTGTCGCCATGTTCTCCCCTCTCCACCTTCCCCAGTCAGATTAAACCGACAAAATTATCGATTGTTTAGACCTGGTGTTGATATATTACAGGCTCGATGGGTGAAATGTTCCCCTGTATCAAAGATCCCTTGTGTGAGGGTGACGAGACGCTGTAACCGCCATTTTGTATTTCCCTCCTCGGTTCCTCGTTTCTCTTTAGACCGTTTTCCCCTTCGTGTGGTGTTTAAATAACGAGTCT
>NC_140979.1:2662328-2799503 GCF_056783735.1 Eptatretus burgeri
GTTCTGGGCCCAGTCCTATTCCTGATCTTCATAAATCATCTCTCTGACTCCCTGGTAAATCCTCTTTATCTATTTGATGAAGACCTGTGTCGTGACATCCCTCATCATTCAGACAGACAGGATGCAGCCGCTTCTCTCTCTTCAGAACTTGGGGTGGGGGGGGGGCGGGGGGAAATCACTAATTTGTGAAAGATGGAATTTGTCTTTCGATCCTAAGAAATGTCAAGTGGCAACCACACTCTCCCCCCCACACGACCCCTCCACCTCCTCAACACTCCCCATATACTTTCGTAACAATTCTCATGAGGATGTTCAGTTGAAGTTGTCATTCAAACTCATGGGTCTCACTATCAGCTGTGATTGTTCTTGGGCAAACCACATATCAAAGTTGGCGTCCAAAGCCAGCCGTCGAATGGGCATCCTCCATCATACAAAGTCCTTCTTTGGCTCACCTGAACTGCTATTCACTAACATGGCCATCATCCACAGCTTGATGAAGCACTGCTCTCCCCTCTGGGCTGCCCTTCTTGCTGCGGAAACCAAGGCCTTCAACATCATTGGAATCTCTCGCAATGAAGCTCACTCTGTGGGTCTATCACTTTGCCATTGCCCACAGGTCAATGGTCTGTCTTCTTCCACATCCTTTCTGGCCATGCACCCCTCTGCTCTTTGTGCTTCCCCCCCCACCCCTTCGTCACAGGTTTCTGCAGGTCTCACACAGCCCACCATCAATACTCTTCTGGTGCAACTACGTAAATCCAGGATTACTGCTCACTTCCACTCATTTGTTCCTCTTTCTGGCCATCTTTCGAGACAACTCACTCATTCTCTTCAATCTCATTCTTTCCCCCCTCTCTGACACATTCCCAAAAAATTAACCATCCACCCCCCCCCAACTCCTTGTAAAGCCTCGTGGAGGCCTTGGTCATCATTGTTGAAACCAATTATTGGGATCCTTTAGATTTCCTGCTCATTATAAAAAACCTTTTCATTCGTCATCCTGTTAACAAAACAAAATCATATCAGTGTTTTTAAACTAAATGGAAAGTCCAAAAGAAACTCCATACCCAGTCAATGTTGCTGGCTTCTTTCTTCAAGAGGGCAAAAACACCATATTTGTATCCATCTCCGGGTTGAATGAATCCAGTATGAAGTGTAATCCAAAAATGTTCTTGCAATGCAACATATCATGGATAAGTTGCATTTCTGCAACACAGAAAAAAACAAAACAAACACAGACACACTTTCGAGTTCGGCAATGGAAGAGGTGATTTAGCTCTTCACACGACTGTTATATCCACATCTCTACGTATTAAAACAGCTGCCGTGCCGGATATTTACCTCTGATTTACCCAACTCTTGCTCCTCCAATGGCGTCAACTTGCATCACATTTCCTCTTTAACTTCGCATTTAATATCTCTGCCATTTACTCTTCTACCAGTTTACTTCACCGTAACATCACTAAAAGAGCCTACACTTTTTAAATAGCCCATGGGATCTTATTCATGAACGGGGTCATCACGAGGATGGATGTTGGGGCTGAAAATGGTGCAATTATTTTTTCAGAACCGTTTCCATGGTAACACCAAAAATTACGAAATTTGTTGTAACTCATATCGCTTTCTTTCAAGAGAAGCTACAAACACAATTCTGGTGTTGAATGAAACCTGCGACCGTCCTCCACACAATGGTGTCATTTATTGTCATTGTGAAGCTAATTTGCATGCAATTATGATGTCACAAGTATGGAAAATAGTGTTAATTTTTCAGTGTTTATATATTCGCTTATATATTTTTGGTTCATCTTCACATCTTTTATTGTGCCATTTATTAGCAAATGTATCTAGATTATATCGAAAATGTACATTTTATGGAGTTTAGGGTCTGAAAAATATTGATTAAGCCCAAGTTTGATTAAGCCGGGTATAAATATTAATTATGCCGAGCCCGACGGCCCATCGTGCCGTCATGGCCTGCGTACACCAGCCAGACAGATCGTGATCGGTCGTTGCAAAGCACGCAATTCTACCATCTGTATGGAAACATCGAATTCCTCACCTGGCCTCGCCTTAATGTAGGTCAGATATTTTCCAACCTTACTCTGTCTACCTTTAATTTCACACTCACTTCCTCCACAGTGCACGTTTTACACGATGACTTACTGGACCGTCAGTACTTGCGAAGGTAGATGCCACACAGTGAGGCTCAGATCCAGTCGGGTTTAACGCAGACCATGGACAGCACTCAGTCAAGATGGAGACTCATCATGCGCATGCGCAAGAGCACCCTCCCACATGCATGTCATTGCAGTACAAGAACCAGTCCAGTCTGGTGTGATTGTCTCCTTGGTAACATGGTAACAGAGCTTTTGGAGCCACCACGCGGTTATTCGGTGACCTCCATAGCTGAGACTCATCATCAAATTTGCATCCAGACGTTTTCCACAAATCTCTCTCCGCTGTACTGATCATTCGTTATCTGGTGCTCGAGGCATTGCTGCATTTCTCTGTTGCCGCTCATGTTGCCGTTGTATCTCTGCATCTCTTTCCTGTTCCAACAACGCAAGGCACCCTCGCTGTTGCCTCTCATGTTGTTTTTGTGTTTCTTCGTCTCTCTGCCGTTCCATCAACTCGAGGATTGTGGGAGAATGCAGGTTGTATTTTTCCCTCCAGGGCTGGTTCCTGAATGCAGCCATTCTTGTTACGTTTGCCCCTCTCATCCTCTTTCCTGCTCTTGGGGAGTTTCAGCTGCTCTGGATGCCACCACTCCTGTTGCATTTTCCTCTCGTCTTCGTTCTTGCTCTTCAGGAGTTGAGGCTGCCTCTCTTATCTTATTTTCCTCTCTTATTCCTTCTTGCTGTTAAATATATTGCTATTTGTACCGAAGTTATCGGAGCATTCAAGTCTGTTTATGCAAATAAAATAATTATCTTTAGCATAGTTGTGCGGAAGCACAACAACAACCTCGCCTGGTCCCCTGCCCTGCATCTGACGGGCGAAAGTAAATTATGACCTCGGACAAATTTCAAATGACTCGGTTTTTTAATCTCTGCTTTAAGAGAATGACGCGTAGCTATTTAGGCGGTGTATAAGTTTACAGAACGCTGTCTCGATCTTTACAAGGCCGGAACACCGATTGGCTCAAAATCCTTTCAGCTGTCGCTTTGGTTGTTTTACAATGAAGGGAACACGTACAGGGAGTTCATCGCGATTGTGGAGATGACGGCGAAGAGGTGTCTTTGCCTTCACATTGCAACGAGCACCAACATGGCGATTGTAAGATTGAAATGTGTCTCTTCATGTCACCTCACTTCATGTCACCTCACTACCCGAAGATCTCAACCACACATAACACTCTCTTCTCTTCTTTATTCATCTTCTTCAAAGCAAAAGAGGAAATTGTTACATCGTCGTTACATATTTCTTCATTACCTCATTGAAATAGCAGAACATTTAGCTCTTCATGCCATTAACGCGATTCACGGAAAGCCAAATCCAAACAGGAAGTGGATGTAATTGATGATGAATTAATTATATTCTTTGTGAAGCATCGAAAATATGCATCTCAGTTACAGTTGTGGGTGGAGTCTCGGCAGCTGTCCAATCAGACACGAACAAGCATATTATTATGTTATGTATCATACAGCTCTAGAAAAAATTAAGAGACACTGCAAAATTGTCAGTTTTTTCTGCTTTTACTATTTATAGGTATGTGTTTGAGTAAAATGAACATTTTTGTTTTATTCTATAAACTACTGACAACATTTCTCCCAAATTCCGAATAAAAATATTGTCATTTAGAGCATTTATTTGCAGAAAATGACAACTGGTCAAAATAACAACAAAGATTCAGTGTTTTCAGACCTCAAATAATACAAACAAAAAAAGTTCATATTCATTTTTAAACAACACAATACTAATGTTTTAACTTAGGAAGAGTTCAGAAATCAATATTTTGTGGAATAACCCTGATTTTCAATCACAGCTTTCATGCGTCTTGGCATGCTCTCCACCAGTCTTTCACATTGCTGTTGGGTGACTTCATGCCACTCCTGGTGCAAAAATTCAAGCAGCTCGGCTTTGTTTGATGGCTTGTGACCATCCATCTTTCTCTTGATCTCATTCCAGAGGTTTTCAATGGGGTTCAGGTCTGGAGATTGGGCTGGCCATGACAGGGTCTTGATCTGATGGTCCTCCATCCACACCTTGATTGACCTGGCTGTGTGGCATGGAGCATTGTCCTGCTGGAAAAAACAAATCCTCAGAGTTGGGGAACATTGTCAGAGCAGAAGGAAGCATGTGTTCTTCCAGGACAACCTTGTACGTGGCTTGATTCATGAGTCCTTCACAAAGACAAATCTGCCCGATTCCAGCCTTGCTGAAGTACCGCCAGATCATCACCGATCCTCCACCAAATTTCACAGTGGGTGCGAGACACTGTGGCTTGTAGGCCTCTCCAGGTCTCCGTCTAACCTTAAGACGACCAGGTGTTGGCAAAGCTGAAAATTGGACTCATCAGAGAAGATGACCTTACTCCAGTCCTCTACAGTCCAATCCTTCTGGTCTTTTGCAAACCTCAGCCTGGCTCTTCTTTGCTTCTCATTGATGAAGGGCTTTTTTCTAGTTTTGCACGACTTCAGCCCTGCCCCTCGGAGCCTGTTTTGAACCATCCTCGCCGTGCACTTCACCCCAGCTGCCGTTTGCCATTCTTTTTGTAGGTCACTTGACGTCATCCTACGGTTGTTGAGTGACATTCGAATGAGTTGGTGGTCATCCCGGTCAGTGGAAAGTCGTTTTCGCCCTCTGCCAGTCTGTAGCTTTGTTGTCCTAAATGTCTGCTGTTTGACCTTGTTCTTATGAACCGCCGATTTTGAAATTTTAAGGATGGAAGCAACGTGACACTCACTGTATCCCTCTGCCAGTAAAGACAGAATTGAACCCTTCTTTTCCTCACTCAAAACTTTTCTTTTCAACTCTTTTGGCATGGTCAATAGTTATTTTTTTGATTCCAATTACTTTTGAGGTACGACTCGCACTGTTTTTGCCATCCAGCTGGTCCTATTGCAAGAGGATAGTGATGACCACAGCAGTGGTTTTTATACTTTTCCTTGTTTAATAAGATTCGGTTCAGGTGATCACCTAATCAGTACCTCACTAAGTAGAATGAGGTGTGCCTGTGTTGAAATTCAACAGACATTGGAATGGAATGGCTGCCATACATGTTGAGATGCTGATTTAAATTTTTTGGGGAGTGGTCTCTTATTTTTTTCCAGAGCTGTATATACAGCTCTGTGTAGAGTCTCGGCTCTCTGGAAAGGACAATTTCGTTCCGATTGGACATATCTTAGTCAAGTTATTGTGAAAATGTTAAAATGTCTTTCATCGGGTCATGACCTTAAAATTAGGTCAAGGTCAAATAAAATGATATCAACCCAGCATACTTTTTATGCCATGATTGATGCAAAATTTAATTCCGAAAGTCGCAGCCGGCTCCGAGATACAGCTTGGAAATTTCGGAAATTATGAATGCAGGAAGAAAAATTTAATTTCTCCATGGTGGTTTTGTCCTCTTAAGGGTCTAATAAACTCTGTGGTACGATGAAAAATTGGGGGTGCTAATTGTAGAAGCAAACCCGACAACAGCTGTTCGCCTTCCTCTATTCTATAGAGTCGTTAGAAGGAGGCATAATAATAAGTCAGCCAGGATTTGAACCATTTGAACCATTGACGTTCCATAATCAGAGCAGACACTCAAACCAGTATATCAACAAGCCATGATATATTATTCATATTATTTTCCGGATTAGATAGCCCTTCCCTTATGTCCAATGGGTTTTTGGGGTAAAATGTGTTGTGAGGGTTTCTCGGCATGTCTTTGTTCACATTCTTAATCCTTTATTTTACTTTACTTCACACACGAACCTTCTCTATCACGCAGGCCACAGCAATAAGTTGCTCATTTGCTTGATGTGTTTGTTTACTTTGTCAACTGACCCACCAAGAACGGAACTCTCGTCTTCTTTTTGTTGGCGGCCCATCTGGGCGGGTGCAGACTCCAGCCAAATCCCCCCCCCGCCCCACTTGCGAATCATTGCTGTGACGTCCTGCGATTATTTCTGGCTTATGATGCCATGTTCGTGGTGCTGGACGAACGGCAAAAAGCAGGCATCTGTCAGAATTACTGAGCGAAAATGTGAAGCGCTCATAAAACATCAACAACAATTATCGCCTGAATGTTCAGCCCGATGTGAAAAGGAGCCAGTTGGCGTCCATAGAGCTGCTGAACAGGGCACCAAACGTCGACGGAAAAAGGCGAGCGTTGGCGTCGGTGAAAGAAACGGGTGTCTGGCATCCATTAGGCGAACGCTATCTCACGTGCATGAATGTGTCTTTTGTGAAGAGAAAAAGGAGTTTTCCACAAGAGATGGAATCTATTCTTTACCCTTCTCAATGCATCACATTTGGAATCCCACCAGACATGGGGCTTGGTCTATCCTGGACATGCATTTAGGGAAATAACTATCTGAGGACCGAGATCTTGGTATGCATTCGTCAGATCGGATTCTGAAATCCGTAACAATATATTGTAGATAGGGACATATCGTCCCTGCCATCTGGGCACTTGATCCCACACAGAGAAATGCTGGGAGGCCCAATGCGTGCTCCGTGCGAAAACCGTAATATCAATCACCTCCCCTCCCCAATCAGGTGAGCCAAGCCGTCATATCAGGGATGGGAAAAGAGCAGGCGCATTGTGTGGCCTTCCACACAATTCCCCTCAGGCGCATTGTGTGGCCTTCCAGCCTCCTCTTGCAGTGTGCTTACCAAACAGCCCAGTGTGTGCCACACGGCATATACACCCGACCCTCCCCAATCAGGTGTTGTTGACCTTGGCGGAGATGAGGAAGGGATGGCTACTCCCGCAGGTGCACCGTGTATCCCCTCTGCGCACACTCTGCCCTTCATATGTCGCTCAGCTGGTTGGACCACAGCCGACCGAGCAACGCATCTCCTCGTAAGCGTCCAGCCGTACGTCCTAATTGTGATGTAGCATGATTCTGGAGTTGAGATGGAACCCTTGACTGATGCCTGTTGGTAGTGCGGTATGCGTGGATCGCTTAAACTCTGAAAATCAGAGTGGTCTTCACAACCATCACAGAGATGAGCTTTAGGTCGGCTTGACTGAGGCCAAGTCCGCGGAGCATGGCAGCCGATTCCGGTGCCCAGACTCTACGCCAGCTCAGAGTAACGGTCGAGACAAGTGGTGTGTTCTCGCTCTTGAACTTTCTTTTCACCCAGTCGAGGACATCCGGAGTGTCGTAATATCTTCGCTTCCTTGCATGCTCGTCATGGGATGTCCCAAGGTGTTCATTCGCTTTCTGGGGTTTAAACAGTCCTTCGTATTGAAATACATTCACAAAAAATTGGGTCCAGGTGGAAGCCATTTGGCCCATCAAAGCTGTGCCACATCGGAACCCCATTATTAACAATCAGTTTACGAAGTTAAATTCACTTCTGGTGGGGATGTCATGGTGGATTGGGGTTAAGAGTGGAGCAAGTACACAAATCACCATCAGGGTGTCGTATCTTTATCACAGGATTCAGTGTTTGTCCGTCACTGAGCATTTCTTCCCAAGAAATGGTTTTCACAAAGTTGAGAAGTGGGACCATGTCCATCAACAAAGGTGATTGAACACCAGGTGGGGCTTGTATCCACAGGCTTGCTTGACATTGTATATAACCACAATTGTCATGGAAATAACGAAGTAGCACCTTCAGGGTAAATGAAGTACCGGCACTAGGCACTGCCTCCAACGAAGTGGTTTTGCGGTCTCCGTGCCACAAAACGGACGCCACTCACGATCGATTTAAACCACACCAACACCGAGTCTGGCATCATTAAACCATTAGAAAGTATCTCTGGTTTCCTTGAAGGGGTAACTCATCAATCGTAAAGAAAAATATCAAAATCCGATGTTAGTACATGCCCCCCCCTCCCCCAATCTCTGATTTGGGACCGTAAACCAGCTGACTCACTCACTTCAAGAAAGGAGGACATTTTACGTCTCAATTTTCTTACAAATTGTGAAATATAAAACCTCAATCCACAAATCTTTATCTCAGTGAAGTCCAACTAATGGAGAATTCAACAATTTTTCCGATTTGTTGAGATTCGAACTGTGACGTATATTTATCTCAGAGACCACAAGTAACCGTGCCTGGTGTTGGCTTAATGTTCGGGTGGTGGGCTTGGTATCTTGGGATCCTCAGTTCAAATCCTGCTTTGTTGTTCAATAGAAACCAGATGTGGTTGACTCAGCCTATCATCCTACTGAGGTCGGAAACATGAGTACCAGCTTGCTCGGATGATTGAGCCATTCGAGTGGTGACCTGTCCTTTGGACAGGAGTGGTGGCCTGTCCAAAGTGTAAAAACTCGACAACCACTTACACTGATACTCCACACTGACAACCACTTATACTGATACTTACACAGGGCCACATTTACCTGATACTCAAACACTCTTCTCAAGACAAGTCAACACCGATTGGTGGTAACACTTGTCGAATTATATTTCCAAAGATAAGAGCTCATACGAAAGTGCCTTCAGGACCTCAATGTAAATATAGCTCAATGACGAAAGTGGGAAATGAATGAACCACGTGATCACATCGCCTTACGTCACACACGTCGCCTCCAAGCTGCCACCTCTCGTCAGAATGTTTCCTCAGTCCTGAATACACGTTCTCACAACACCTTCTGAACAAGTGCTCAGTCCCGAATAGTTTTTGAGATTTCCCAGCATTCAGGAAGCAATATCTCTCATGTGTTGGAGTACTTCAGCACGGATTGCCTCGTGGTGGTCTTCAGAACCTGTCACAGCATATGACAGCGAGCGGAACATGCAGTTCCCATCTGGCGTTGTGCCTTTGATCTTACGCGTGTCTGGACGAGTGAGAGGCAAGTCATTACCACCAGCACTCACTCCATTTGGTTTCTTAAACGGAAGACATAAAGCCGCACAAGCATCGCGCTGCCACTCTGCATCGAATGAGTGGAATCGAAATGGCCAAACTCTCTTCTCCTCAGGCTCAGTGTTTCCTTGTGGCTTCTCATCCCACAAAGTAGATTTACCTTTGTCAGTTCCAGTCTTCGTGGAGATCGAAGTCTTTCACTCTGAAACACAGGCATGAAGCTTCATCTTGGCTCTAACCCCTCACAAATTCCTCGCACATCGACCTCCTTGTCCACCCTTAAGGCACGTACAGTTTTACGCCTCCACTCCCTGAACAGCTCAGCTATTCAGCCTGGCCTTGCGACTCTGATCAATGGTATCCAGTTCCCTTGGGAGACAAATTTCTTCCTCACCCTGCGGTGAGTTCCAAGACATCTCCCGGCAACATCAAGGACGGTGCTCTTGAAGGCACTCCGCCACTATTCAGGATCCCCCAAAGCACCCAGATTCCCCAAATCCCCACTCAGCATGTTCGCAAACTCCTCAGCTACCCTGTCATCCTTGAGCTTGCCAACATCCAGCCGAGGCTGGTATGGTACCATTCTCCTGGATTTAAGCTGAAACTTGAGAGTTGCAACAACAAGCCTGTGGTCCTTATTGAGGAACTGAGCACTCTGGTCGACCTTGCAGTTCTGGATCAACCTCCAGTGACCATCACCAAGCACACGGTCAATCTCTTTTGCCACATCACCAATGTTGGAATACCGAGACAAGCGATGAAACCATGAACCAGCCACCATGATCCAAACAATAATGCCTCTTGACGATGTGTACGTGCATCACACACACAGTGTGCATGATGATGTCGTGATGCTCAGCTACATGTGGCAAAAAGCAAAAACTTAATGATCATGTTACTGAATGATTATGGTTGTCAGGGAGAGAAACTATAAGTGAAGATATACATGAACAGGGCGAGGTACACACCGTCATCGCCATGACGACAGCAGGTAGTTGACCAAGGGTGCTGTGTATGTCAGACACTGGAGCATGGCATTCAAAAAACAAGTGTTGCCACCATTCTTCAAACCTGCCCCAATGCCTCGACTTCCTCGCCACTGCAAAGAGAGCTCAACCGGTGTGTGAAGGTAAGGTGTGGGAACATGTTTCCCATTGTAATCGTCATCTGCAGGAAGCAAAACTTAAATATGGTGTCATATATTTGGCATCAACACCATGACATCACGATATGAGTTCAACAATACACCAGTGCAGATCCAGAAGGCCAAAAGGAAAACAACATTTTCCCTTCATTTGAGAGCATGTCCCAATCATTCCTCATCACGCACTTCACAGCAACATTAACAATCCAATGATGTGTTGCAGATGAAGTGCACCACGGGGGCCAACTGGACAGGCTCACGACGGAGGCCCAAGTGGCCTCCATCCCGTGCGGATGAGGAGTCTGACCGGGATGACATACCCCATTTCGCATCGGTGGTATGAACCGGCCCCGATCTCAAACGATCTCTCTCCTCAGCTAAACGGGTAACCCTATCGCATCTTGGACAATCTCCCGTTTGGTCAGATTGTAAAGTGATGCATCATGGGAATCTCAAGGATAACAGTGGACGGTTTCTCAAGTTCTGCACCTTATAACTGCCCACCCTCCCCAAGCATCCAGGAAAATCACCCCCCCCCCTCCCACCGTACAAAAGAAAAAAACATTAAGTTTGATAATTCAAATACAGCTCTCAAAATTTAAATGGAAAATAATAGTCTCGATAATTCATAAATATGAATTACCTGATAGTTTTTTTATTTTGAAGAACCTCCGGAAGGAACCCACTGTCATGCCAGAGCTTTCCCAAAGCCTTCAGCATACAAGTTCCCCCTGTGCCATCTGATAGCTGACATGGGGTGTCACTGTTGTAGCAGACAATATTGAGATCTCGAGTTGTTCTGTGGGCAGCTGACTGCTTCCTCATATGTTGCATGTTTTTCTTTGCCTTCCTTCTGATCCAAACACGACGCCGAATCACCTCTGCTTGAGTTGGCAAATGATTGGGAGAAAAGTGATGAAGAGGATATCCCAGTAACCACAGCCTTCTTCTGTCTGACCTGTGTCCTACTTGGAGAGGTTGTAGTAGAACTGAGTGTGCTGACTGTGCTCTCACTGCTCCGGCCTTGCCCGTCTTTTCTTCTTCGTTTAGGAATCATGATGGATTACAATCTCTCTTTGTTATCTATCTGGAAATGAAGCAATTGTTTAAGAACATTAATGTGATGCATAATTACCGAGACATATCGTCATATATGAGCGACATACATATACCATACACAATTGAATAAAACTAAATAATTGTACATTACAATTTTCATTTTAAAATTACAAAAGCATTTATGTGTAATATCAATTGTAACACAGAGTTTATAAACAAATTTTTGACAGGTATTAATGATATTTATTCACAAAAGCCACAGAAGACAGTTAGTTTTTGAAATAAGGACACAATAAGGCTGAAATACAATTTCAGAGGGAGGTCATCTTTGCATTTTATTAAAAGCGAAGAATCAAATTCCACATCTATTGGAAATACTGAGTTTTGGATGAAAATTTTTTTTCACAGAATGTCTTAAAATATCATTTCTCAATAATTGGAACTAAGTGTCACGGAAACATAAATTTGACGTGTTGTTGTGACTGTCTGTTGGTGTATGTTGTGTGTGATGTGCTCGGTGCATACCGACCCGTCAAAACGCACCGGACGTACATGGAGGCCACCTTTTGTGGCCATGGTCTCACCGGCATATGTCGTGTGGGTCGCGGGCTTGTTCGCACCACTAGAACCGATCCACACCGAGACTGTAAACTTGCTGGGAATGCCAGCGTTTTCTCATCGTGGTGTGCCAACCGGTGGTCGAAACATTCCGGGGGGCGTCCACCTTCAGGCCTAATCTGGTGAAGCGGAATTGGAGGGAGGCACCGGTGGAGGACCCTATAGAAATGGCGTGGGTCACACTATCGAGAGAATGGACCAAGGCCCAATGTTTGGCCGCTCTAATCCGTGGGACAGCGATGGCTCGACATCAATCCGATTCCTCTGTCCCATGTTTTTGTGTGCAGAAAACCGTCCAGAGTCTGTGTTGGCAGGTGGATCGCTCGTTTAACCGCCATCCTGATTGTTCGGGTAATTTCGTGAAGCTGATTTTTGGGGGTGTCACTGTGTACTAATTGGTGGAGGAGCCTTGGGACGACATGGTTTTTGATTAAAGCAGCACGTGTCGGAGCTCTGACAGGAGCATTTTTGATATTGTTTGGGTTGAGGCCAAGTCTTTCAGGCAGAAAATTGATGCTGGGTTAATCATGGTGCCGAGGTAACTGATGTGTTGTTCGGGGGCCAACGTGGCAATTTCTTCCCCTTGGAGGGAGGTGCCGGTGGAGTCAAATTGTCACAGTCGTTGTTCATCGAGCTGCGGTCACGACCGTGTTGTATGGAGAACCCTTTGGTTTGGGCTAAATTGAGGTCTTATCCGGTGTTATCGCAAAACTGTTTGACGATGTCCAATTTAACTTGCATGCCCTGCCAGCACCCACTGACTAGTGTCAGGTCATCAGCGAATGCTCAGCAAACCAACCACACCAGACAAGTCCACTCATTCTCCGCCATTGTCTTCTTGCCTGTTTGCTGGTTTGTCGTCATCCTCCTCCTTATTTCGCTGCCTATCTCTCACCTGGTGCATATTGTTCGTATTTGCGCACTGAGTCTCATGCACCCCAACATTCTGTCCGTCGCCCCCCGACTTCTCTTGTCTCTTTCTTCAATAGAACTTGATTCTGCTCTCATTTGTTGCGCAGTTTTCTGGGGCGTTCCTCACGTCCGAGTCGCCTGAGCCCCTCGCTCGGAACATGTACGGAATCCCCGTCCTCTCGAGCTCACTGGTGAGGTGATCGAGCACCCAATTAAACAGAAGAGGAGATAGTGGGTCTCCCTGTTTAACCCCCTTTTGCAGCCAAATTTTCCTTTCCCCTCTTATTTCAAACGCTGTGGAGACCCCGACGAAAGTACTGGCGATCAACTTAATTGTGCCTGTCGGGATAGATTTGGAGAGTAGGGCTGTGCAAATGTGATTGTGGGAGACGGTGTCGAACGCTTTGGCAAAGTCGATCATGACCATGGCTGGCGCCTTTATATTTTGCTTAGCCTCTCTCATAATGTTGGCCAGTGTGGCAATGTTTTCACTGCAGCCTGGTGTCTTGATAAAACCTCGCTGGTGCGCCTCGTTTGACAGACCCCACTAAGCCTATTTACAAGAATACAGCTGAACGTCCTCGCTATTGTCGAACCGATGGTAACTTGGTAAGGGGCCTCCAATTAGTCAGATACATTAGTTGATCGGGATCTGTGGTTTTCGGGATTAATGTCGATCGGCGCTCTTTCACTTGTGGGGGTATGACGCCGTCGCTAATCCAGCTGTTGAACACTTTTCAGCAATTTGTGTCTGTTTTCCACGTCGAGAAGATCCCTCGGCTTCACCCCGTCTGGTCCTGGTGCACTTTCCAAATTGAGCTGGCCCAGCGCTCGGTCAATTTCTCCCTGTGTGATGTATCCCTGGAGCCGACAGCAAAGCGTATTCTATGGATGAGGCACGGGGGATACACAAAAAGGAGAACGTTTCATGAACTCACTGAAGGAGTTCTGTCTAACTTTTATAAAAGGATTATTTGGGGCTATTCTCAAATTTAACCCCGTGGAGGCCGGCACACAATGAGTGAGAGGAAAACCTGCAGGGTGGGGGCACTTACCCGAAGGGCGCAGATTTCAATTCTTAATATTGTCATGCTTTCAAACCCACCAACAGAAACAGCTTAACCACTGTCGGGAAAAAAGGCTGACGTGCCAAGACTCAAGCCTGTGAATGACTATTGAGTTACTCCAACCACAAACTGGTCGCCAACGGTGTTCTATCAATCCATGCTTCAGCATGACCCAAACCGCGCCGGCAACTAAATAAGATTATCTTTAATTTCTTCCTTCCCCAGTCGATCCGACGAGGCCCGAATGCTACTTGGCAAAATTCTGGTGAACAAACAGGAATGCAGCTCTTAGAAATAATAATTTATGGGGATAAAATTACATCAAATAATGCACTTTCAGGATGTAAATACACAATAAGAGCAACACAACAAGGTATAACCTGCTCGTGGCCACGACAAGCTGTTCGCAACAATGCACACTGACACGGATGACGAAGATTTCGGAAATGAGGATTGGGCGAGGGCAGGGTGAACAAGTGAGCAGGGCACTGTTGAGAAGGCAGGTTCGGAGCTGCAGGGCACGAACAAGCCTGTGGACCCATTGAGAATGAGCTCTCTCCCTGTGCGATCACAGAGTCGTCACGAACGATCTCCATCTTCTAAGCCAACAACCGCTATTATCTTCAAGGGGGAGGGGGGTTTGGTTGTGGGGAGTGGTGTCCGGCACCTTTTCCTCGGCGTCACTCGGACGTCAACGAGACGACAACCAGCCATTCTGCACCCTGAGATGGATGTTCCTGTAACTCAGGGCATGCAAATGTACCCCTGGCCACTCACGGGGAAAGACTAAGTCTGCAATGTTACCGAAAAGTGTGCAATGTGCGCACCACCGTGATGCCACACAAACATTTATAATTTCCCGTTCAGACAACAGGGAAAAACAGGAAAAGACATCTTTGTACCTCACTAAAATCGAAGCAGACAGCGTTGCCACCCCTGAATTTATAAATAACTTTACACAAACAAATCCAGTACCAAGGCGTTCTTTCCAATAACTGATACTAAACAATCTGCTCCCCCTCCTCCTCCGCCCCCACCAAAACCTCATAAACATAACGCCACATCCAAAAATCTGGAAATGTAAACTGCAATTCACATGAATTAAGAGTACATTCCTGTTGGTGGAGTGTAGTGGGGGTGATGAGTGAATGTTATCCCACCTGGTTATCTCATGTTATGTAGCCTTCGTTTTTAAGGAAATTCAGTCAACGAGGATTCTTGAAATGATTTTCAACACATGGATCGTGCAACATGTTGTACTCTGGCTTCATCAACAAAATCTGAGGATCCTCAAGGTTGAACTCTTTTGCAGTCTTGTGGAGCTGTAAAGTGTGGAAGAGGTACAATTAAAATGATTCACTTTTAAGTTATTCTGCTATATAATTATTTTAACATCAGGACCACAGGTCATGCAGGATCATCCAGGTCTTCAATCGGTTTCTTGTTTCCTCGGGAGAAGACAAATCCGGTATTCCTCCTCTGGAGAAGGCAAATCCAAGTGTGCCTCCTTGAGAGAAGGAAAGTCCAGGTGTGCCTTCTCCAGAGGCAACTCAAAGGCCTCAGAAGAAAACTATTCCTGTCCTGCAAAGCTCTCATCTTCACCACTTGTCAGCTCAGGTGCGTGAAGTGAGGGCTCTCTCTCTCCTTCTCCAGACTCTGCCTCACCGAACCCTTCAATACAAAAGGCACCAATACACATTGGTTTCATCATAAAATGCTATGCACTGTAAAGTAAATTACATCAACAAAAAAGGAATAATAATAAAATAACAAAATATGATATATGAAACATTGTTCACCAGTGTTTCATAATAACTTCATAAAATGTTACGCAATGTCTTATCGTACCTTCTCTTTGGAGAATGGAGCGCAATTTTTTTCAAAAATATTTCAACTTTATCCCATTCAGTGTTGTCATTTTATCGATTCCTCGATCACCTTGTGATGTCTTATGTGGTTCGTCAGACAGTTTTGACACTTTTTTTATTTTGTCAACGTCTCTGTCCACATCGTCGTCGTCCTCCTCCTCCATATCCACGTTTCCCTCCTTTTTAGCGGGTGTGTGACTTTGCTTCTTTGGAGGTGATCTCTATTTATCCTCCATCATGCTTACTCGAACATCCTTCATCAATTTTCGATATTCCACATCTCCTTTCGAAGCAAACAAAAAACATTCAAAACGACAAATCAATTACAGAATTAAACACAACTGAAAAATATGAAAAACAAGAAAAAACATAAACAACATGAAAAAATAAATAAATAATCCAGATTTTCATTCAAATTTTACTCTTATGTCATGTACGTTCACAACGTGCTTGTCAATCCTTTTAAATTGCCCTTTACAGCTCAACACTGGGAAATTAACAGCAATGGCATATCTGGCAACAGAAAAAACAAAAAAAATTTAAAAAATTTTTTCACAAAAAGCATTCATCTAAATGATAAAATCAAACGATGATGAAACCGAGCTGTAATTACAGAAAAAATACCTTCTTGATGGACATGGCAGTTGTACTCTCGCATGACGTCAAACCATGCACCCCACATAGGAGCTGCACGAGGTGATTCGTAACACTCCCATATTTTTGCAAATTTTTGGATGTTTTGTCTCAGGATAAGGAGGGGTTAAACAAACAATTGAAACCAATACTTCTTTAACAACATAACCAATTACACACACACAAAAAAGTCAGGAACACAAGTAAACACTGAGATGCGATGGACACAGTACTCCCACGTAGTGGTCCTGTGAAGGACAGTACTCCCACGGATTGGGCTTTCAGATTTTTTCATGCTTTTGGAATGTTTTGCGGAATGAAGGGTTTTACGGTGGCCGAAGTGCAAATGCTGCCACCAACCTCGTCATAAAAAGTAACCCGACTGCAGGAGGATGTCCGCAGACACGGTTGGGCACTAGATATGGATGGCTGTTGGCTCATAAGGAGCTTCTTTGACCTTTGTTCTCACACAAGGATCTGTGGATCATTTTTAATGTATCAATGTCATTCTTCAACAAGATCTTTTCCCTCGCCGCATCCTGAGATGTGATTGGTCGCACCAGCTGCCACAATATTGTGGTGTCCTGACGTTCTGCAACCGCTTCTGATTCCCTGTCAAAAATGCCTTTTCAGAAGCGGTGCATCTCTGTGGGATCCACAGAGGGTTTGCTTCGAGCCCAAGACCCAGGAATACACTGCCTGGAAGCAAGGCCCGGGTTCACACGAAGAAGCCTTTGAACCACAGCGAACTCAGTTCTCCGAGCACGCTTCTTTGTCACCTTAATACCCTCACCCCCGGCACGGGGCATGTCGGGTTTACTTATCGGCACAGTCCCATGTGCTTGGCCATCCACTCGTTCCTCTCTCACGTTGTCTCTTCGGGTTCCCTTCGCCTTACGACCTCCGGGACCCCCGACTGGGCGGGCATTGTCTCTCGTGCTGGATACCATCAAGTTCGAAAAGGTTCTCAAGCTCGGCTTGGAGGTCCACAGGACTTTCCAAATACAGGCGACCGATGAGATCATCTAACCGGTGCTCGCTCCAAGCTCTTGTCCCTTTCGGTAGCCCTTTAACGTATCTGACAATGTCGCTCTTCCACCTGTCACCACCATACTCTTCACCAAAGTCAGCCGGGTCAACTTCCACACAGGGTGAGGGAGCCTGGACCCCCGACACCTGTGTAGGAAAGGCCGTTTCGTCCCTCGGTGCTTGTCTCGTCTCATCTCCGGTAACTTTGTTTCCTCTCGGGGGAACCCACAACGTAGGGAAGAGGCCATCCAGCGTGGTATTTCCCTGGACTCGCTCCGTCAGCTTAGAATCGAGAAGAGCTTTATAAACGGTCTGCCTCCGTTTCCCCTTTATCGCTTCCAATGACCGTCCAGACAACAACTGAAATAACACTTGATTGATGAATTTAACTCCATTGTGTATCAGTTGAGCCTCGTTGACAGCCATGACATACACCTCCTCCTCGTTCCAACGTGCCTTCACCCACACAGGTCGGTTAGACACATGGATCTCAAAGCGGTGCACCTTACGCCTGTGCCAAGACCAGTCCGACTCCCAAAGGATCTTCAACAATCCTCACACACTCACAAGCACCCTTGAGCCACCTGTGGCTCCGGTGCCGCACTATCAGTGACAGCCGTAGCGGTGGCGTCCTCATCTCCTCGGACTATGCTTTCAGCAAGCACTGCAGAGAGTGTCAACCGCGGGAAGGGAGAGTGCACCCCGGACCCACGGCAAGCCCGACCTCTACTTGGTACACCCCTACTAGAGGAATGCTCCGACTCTCGCGGCGTGGACGCGGGGATCTTAGGCACATTGAGCCCAGAACCCAAAGACATAACGGATAGATTGACAGCAAAGAATATACAATGCAGAATCGCTGACACTTTGAACTCTGGAACCAAGCGTTAGCCAACACACTCAGACACACACTAAGACAAAGAAACCCCAATGAAAAGAAAAGGACTTTTGCAGCCAGAGAGGAAGGGGGTTGAGGTTTTAGTTTTTCGGTACCTGAGCGTTTCGGGGGAAGGGATGCTCCATGGTGCGGTACCCGACAATGGTTGCGTAGTGCGGGCCAAAGCCGCACGTGTCAATATCGTGTCTGTCGGAGGAACTTGAGTGGAGAAGGGCGGAATCCAGAGGGCGAGGGTGGAGCAATAGGTAGGACGCTTGGTCGACGTCGTGTGGTCGGAGACAAGTAGCAGGAACACACACTTCACTCCTCCTTCAATTCCTTCAATTCTCCTCCATTCTCTTCCTCAATTTTTTTCCTTTTCCGACTCTTCCCACATGAGTCCTTCTTCTCACTCTTCCTTAATTGTTTTTCCTTTTCCGACTGCCCACAACACGAATGGAAGGGGTCTATTCGCGCGTACACTAATGGAATAACTGACTCGGGACAACTATCTGTTATATGCATGCAGTTCCGAGAACCGCAACACTATATATACACATATATACATACACATTCATACATACATACATACAAAGATACATGCATACATACAAACATACATACAAACATACATACAAACATACACACAAACATACACACAAACATACATACATACACACATATCAGTAATTTTACTCAGCGGTTTTTTGTTTTTGAAAATAAAATCGTCAACTTCCATTACTTTTGCCACCGTCACATATTTCATTTTATGGACACGCATACGCGAACACAATATTGTGTGTGGTATGTTCCTTTGTTAGGTTCCTAAAAATGGGCTCAACAAATTGATGTTATTTATGACCCCTTCATGACCCCTAGAAAAACCCCAAACGACCCCCAGGTTAAGAATCTATGCTCTATAATAACAACATGTTAAAGTATTGTCTGATTATTGTCCAACAGAAATTAGGAAAAACAATAGATCATCACTTTACCTCTGCCCTGTATCTCTATCCAATGGCACAAATTTTTGTGCTGATGCTGCAATTGATGGTCCTGGAAGTTTAAAAAGAAAGTAAATAAAATTTTGGAATAAGAGGAGCATGAAATAAGTGTTAATAAAGGATGGTCAATGTGTTAGGGTGAGTACGGATATAAAAGTAACCACGTGTGCACATCATTACACATTGTACACATGCTATGAACATGTATCGACGGCCCATCAGCATCACTGATGTCCACCTCGGTCAGTACACATATTACTCGATGATTTGTCATGCCTTTCCCTGAATCACATCATTTTTAGCTCGCCTGTTCGAAGAACAGAGAGCTATAGCGATACCCCCGGCGTGAGCTTCAGCGTCAGCGTGAAAATGTTAAAGTTTTTGATGCAAATTATTTTTTCCTTTCGAATGTTTTTATCTACCACACTATTTTTTATACGCCCGATATATATGTATATGTATATATATATATATATATATATATATATATATATATATATATATATATATATATATATATATATATATATATATATATATATATATATATATATATATATATATATATATATATATATCGGAGTGTATTATGTGATACCGGTCGTCCGTCCGTCCGTCCGTCCGTCCGTCTGTCTGTCTGTCTGTCTGTCTATCCGTCTGTTCCTGTCCGCACTCTAACTCCCAAACTTTTAAACTTTCACGTTTCATATTTGGTACATAGGTACAGACTGTGTAGACGGTGTTTCGCGACATCCGTTCATCATCTAAAGTGGTTTCCATGGCAACCAGGATGATGTTTCCATCCATTCATGTCTGCACTCTAACTCCCAAAGTTTTCAACTTTCACGTTTCATATTTGGTACATAGGTACAGACTGTGGAGACGGTGTGTCGTGACATACGTTCGTCATCTAAAGTTGTTGTCATGGCAACCAGGATGCTGTTTTCCATCCGTTCCTGTCCGCACTCTAACTCCCAAAGTTTTCAACTTTCACGTTTCATATTTGGTACATAGGTACAGACTGTGGAGACAGTGTGTCATGACATACGGTCGCCATCTAAAGTGGTTGCCATGGCAACCAGGATGCTGTTTTCCATGTAGTAGCACAATTCTGTATATACCTTCTTGTTCAGGCGTATATTGTGCTCACTTGCGCTCTTGTTACTGATTTCAATATACAAATACATATATTGCTTTAAAATTATACTTCACTGCAATGCTTTATAAAAATATTAATTATTAGACGTCTTTTAAAAACGATAAATGTATCAACAGGTGAGCATTGGGTGGCTTTGACACCAACTCTGGTTTCCCTTCCATTTGCTCCAGCTCTTCCATGAGCCTTGATCATTTATCTAAAAAATAAAAAAAAAATTTTTTTTAACCCTCACTTTCATCTGATCTTTGTTTTGTAAATTTTCACCAACTATGAATAAACTTTTAACAATTTATTCACGTCCTGAAAATCAGCTACCCTGTTTTATTATGATGCAATTTTCACACAGGTTAGTTATCATTGTTACCTTTCCTCCTCTTGCTGCACAGTATACATCTTTCACGCCTTACATTGTACTAAATCCTGCTTTCTATCGCACATATCTCACTGCATTGGGAATGTTTAGTGAAATACACCTATCATAGCCATTCATCATGATGTCTGACCAGAAGTCTCCTTTGACACTTTTTCCCAAAACCAGAGCAGCAAAGGGATAATCAGTAGCACCATGACAAACATCACCAGCACCACCATGATGGAAACAATGAAGTAACTGATCAAAATCCATTCGGTGGAGTTTGCTTGATAACCAGCTGGTGCTTCCGTGTGAAACCATTCGAAGAAGGTTTTCTCCTGTGTAGACAAAGCATAAAAAAACAAGAATTAGAGCCCAGTCAATATACTGTTGTGGTTGAGGAAATTCGCAAACCACCATTCAGGTCCCGTAGGTGAGATATCTCTGTAAGTACATGTGTAGTTAGCCCCAAACCCGTTGTTTAGAGGGAATAAATGTGATTCATTCAGGCTGCGACCCTTTAAGATATCCGTTTTTCTGTTCTATCTTTATTTTGAACCAACCACGTCTCAACCGCCATCACACAACAACCACCAACCGCAACGCCACTTCACAACAACAACCACCAACCGCAACGCCGCTTCACAACAACAACAACGCCAACAGCCACGACCTTTACCGTCACGGCTCGCTCTCGCAAACATCGCATCACCGCCATTCCAAGCGTCACCGTGGCCAGGGACCGCCACTTTAGACCCTCCACCACCTTCACCTCTCCTGCAGCTATTCCCGCACCACTTGTGAACGCCGAGCGTCAGGCTGTCCTGGCCTCGTACAGGGCGCGCGCTGAGCCGCGGGTACAAAGAGCGGCCTTTCCGAGGGGAAGTCGGATCAGGAATGATACACGCCCACTTCCGATCCGTCCAATCATTAAGCGCGGGGCGATTTGGCCCCGCCTCCAGGCGCGTCGGAGTAGAATCGATATATGCAAATTGGAGGATCAGGGGAGGTTCACGCCCACTTTTCCTCCGTCCAATGGGCGAGCGTGGCTCCGCCCCGAGCTCATCCTGATCCGGAAATTTGCATATGGATTCTCCTGCCGTACTATAAAGCGCCGAGTGCGGGGCGAATTCAGTCAGTTTCTGTTTTGGGCTCGGGCGAGTTGGAGAAGTGTGGCGGCGGCGAAGTGTGGCAGCGGCAGAGTGTGGCAGCAGCAGAGTGTGGCAGCAGCAGTCATAACGGGTCTGGAGGAGAGTCGGAGTCTGTCGGGGTTCGGAGTCTGTCGGGGAGCTGCAGAGAGGGGAAGCCGGGAGCGTGGTCGAGGTCGCAGTGGAGTCGCTCGTCGCGGGACCCAAGCAGGCCGGCTGTCCTCTTTCCCCATCAACAATTCCCCCCTGCTTCCCCCCGCGCTGAGATAATGCGAAAAGGGGGCCCCATTCCCACCCCATTCCAAGCAGTGCCAACGAAACCTGCGGAGGAACGCGGAGTCGGGGCACCGCCGCGGCATTTGCGGCTCATCACAAGACGGGTAGGCTCCACCCGGTCTCGCGCCACAGGTCTGCCCCCTCGTCGTTGAGGGTGGCCCTTTTTCTTTTGCTTTTGAGTATATGTGTTGTCGGCGCCGTCTGTAAAGTAAAACTGTGTAAGTGTTGTCGTGTGCTCGCGTAGTCAGTAGTAGATCTGCATTGTTGTGTTCCTTTTGTTACATTTGCTTTTGGTGCATAATTGTAATTGTATCTGTGTGCTATCCGTGTGCCGCGGAACAAATGTGCCTTATGTTGAACTGTTTTTCCCGTTTCGCTTCGTCTTTTCTTTAATTGAATCTCCATCTTACTTCACGTAAAGGGTTGGTAGTGGGCTAAATATGCCCGATAATTAATCGGAACCGTCGAGGTTGACGATAACACCGCTCGGTTATCCCGATAGTACGGAACGGGTCGCTTAAAGTGGCCCGTGTCCGAAGTCGACCTGCGGTGAGGTGCGATCGCCCGGTCTACCCTCCGCGTGGGTACTTAGGTAGGTCGAATTTGGCGAACAACCATATCCCACGCGGGGGGCCGATTGGCACGATTGTGGTGAGGCCGAAAGGCCCACCTGTGACTAGTTCCCAGCGTTAGTCCGAGAGGGTCACGACGGAATTGTCCGTCCGGTGTGCGACGTGCCGCGATTCGAGTTACGTGGCCGCTCGCACGCCGGCGGGCGCGAATTCGCAACAATACAGTGCCGATAGAAAGTCCACACCCCCTTTCAAATTTTTCACCTTTTGTTACCTTAGAGCCTGGAATTGAATTACATTAAATATCAGACTTTTTCCACCTTCAATAACACATCGTAACCCACAACTTCCAAGTGCAAAACAAATTCTACAAATTTCAGAAAATTAATAAAAAATACAAAACGAGAATATCTTGGTTGGATAAGTGTCCACCCCCCTTATAATAGCAATTGTATGTTACCTCAGGTGTAAGCAATCACCTTCAAAATCACACACCGAGATAATTGGCCTCCACCTGTGTTAAACTGCAGTGATTCAGATTATTTCAGAACAAAATCAGCTGTTCCTGGAGGTTTACTCTTCTGGGGAGTGAATTTCACAGCAAAGACTCAACCATGAGGACCAAGGAGCTTTAAAAAGACCTCCGGAGCACAGTCAAGACAATCATTAAGAAGTTGAAGGCATATGGTACCACCAAGACCCTACCTAGATCAGGCCGTCCCTCCAAACTGGGTGACCAAGTCAGGAGACTGATCAGAGAGGCCACCACGAGGAAAATGGCAACTTTGAAAGAGGTACAGGCCTTTATGGCAAGGACTGTTCACTATGTGCATGTGACAACAATATCCCAAGCACTCCACAAGTTGTGCCTGTACGGTGGTGTGGCAAAAAGGAAACCATTACTCAAAAAAGCCCATCTTGAGTCCCGTTTGAGGTATGCAAAAAAACACTCTGGAGATTCTGAAGATATGTGGCAAAACGTTTTGTGGTACCCCTTGACACCAAGGATTGTGTCACACTCGGTGTCAGGTGTTCTGTGTTAGGTGTTACACCTGGTGTTACACCAGATCATCAGTCAAAATCAAAATGGCAGCCATTACTTTTTCAATAACCTTTTTAGATGGACGTATAACCCCAATTTATGGGGCCGAGCTAGGTTCATGAGCTAGGTTTACTAAAAAAAGGATTGTATTTGGATTATCTCCATTTGAAGGAAATAGGTGGTCGCACCACACATCACAGTAGAGGGAAGAGATTCACAGAATGTGGCAGATCAGCTCTTGGCCTACATGTGAACCATTCAGTTTGTTTACTGCAGAAAAATGTAAGTTTTGACAGCAAAATCACATGGTTTTATTGGAATTGTTCTTTTGTTTGGCTAGCACCTGGCTGGCACTCCAAGGTTGCAAATAACTTGCAGATATGCTGGATAAGTCTGAAAATGTAGTGAAATTAGGCCCAAAACTTGGGCTTCAGAAACCGGGAAATCCCCAGTTTTGGCATGGCCAGCTCATGCATTTGTGAACCCATGGCTCAAATTAGTCAGGGATTTTGCCTCGGCCTAAAGCGTCATTTTCCATCACTTCCATGGGGCTTTCTCTGGATCCTGACGAGTAATTGAGGTGAACCCATGGTTCAAATTGGTTAGTTTGAGGCCTTTCTGCTGGTTAGGTTTGTGATCTGCAGCTGACAGATACATGCAGCCTGAAAAAGAAGGTCTTTGCTAGGTTTCATTATTGTTCATCTTCAGCTCTTTTGAAGTGAACTGGCTTTCCCCAAATCTGTGTCCTGGGCCTAGTTTTGTGCAGGCTGTGATGGTTCAACGGTGAAATGAAATAGTCTAAAATTGAATGAATTTTTTAAAACTTGTATATATTTTATTTGCCAAACACGAATCCGCATAACAGGCATACAAGATGCAGAAAACAAAGACGGCTGATCTGGAAGGTTGTGACCTCCAACACCCTTGATCTCGAGTGATCAAGTGTTAAGGCAAATGGAAATGAATACAGAAATTCTGATCGCTAACACTGAGCTGGGTTTATGGTGTGACACCTGGTGTGATCCTTACACCCAACACTGGCTCTGACCTGTGATCACACCTGGATCTAGTGTGATCCAGGGATCACACCTAGATTCTGTAAGCAGGTCACAACTGGTGTGATCTTGAGTGTTAGGTGTCAGGATCAGGTGTTAGTGTGATCTTAACACTGGCTGTGACCTCACCCATTGTATGAAATGCTGGTCCAACTCGACCATTATCTAGTCTGCAAAGTAAACCAATAAGGCCAAATGCAACTTATTCTAAATTTATAGCAAAATCAGATTGATACCAGGTTACAATTGAACTAATGAGTTTATTTCAGCATTGGCATACCATATGCATGCATGTTGAGAAAACTGAAATTGGCATGTCATTGAAGGCCTTTTACTAATTACCGGTACTTTACTTGTTTTGAACTTACCTCGCCAAGGGGCTCTGCAGTGTCCTTTTTACCTTAAGATAAAGCAGCCCTCATTTGTGTTGGATAGTAAGCAACACATTGTCAATTATTGATGAAGGAACTGGTTGCTTTGTTTTAATGTTGGATTAAGATTGTTAATAGATGGCAGCACTGATATTATCTCAGTATGTGGAGCCAAATAGGCCAAATATTGACTTGCCTAACAACAAGCTCATCAGTTCGTGTTAGTCCCGGGAGGTATGGTAAAAATCCACCAACATTTTTGTGACCTGTCTTCATCCAGTGCACAAAGAATGTGATCTATACTATAACAGGTATGCAAGAATGCAATCCTGAAGGCTAGCTTCATTGAAATGGAAGACAGATATTACAATATAACCCTATTAGTGATTACATCTGACCTCATCTTAAGTGGACTTTCCCCACATTTTTCTTCTTAAGTTGGTGATTCCAAATCAGGGGACTTTACTCTACATTTTGCATTTGGTTCCAATGATGGATCTTTAAGAGCAATTAAATGGCTAATTAGCCCTAATTAGCATGCATCTTAAATGGCCTTTCCCACAAAATATTTTTTCTTAAGTCGGCCTAATGGATTTGGGCTCAGTGAGATGTCCTCTACCAAATAGTAAAGGAATTATGCTTGGATCTTTCAGAATAATTAAACGGATAATTAAGCCCTAATCAGCAGAGAGCCCCTAAGGAGACCTCTCGACGCTCCAAACCCGGAACCGGAAGGATAGGAATATGTTTTCCTTGTGAGAGTGAGGGGTGAGGGGGTGAGTTGGCACTGAGGTTGGAAAAAAGAATGGTTGATGGAAAGCGAACGGAAGGATAGGATAGGAATATGATAGGAAATAGGAATCTTGATGAAAATGTTTGACTGTTTTTGTGACGTCGTTGAACTTTTTTGTGACGTCATTCACCTCACATCTCAATTCTTGAGCTGTCAGCTTCACGTGAAATGACGAGGGCAAAAATATGCAAAACAAGGATACTAACACATCGTTTGTGTTACCCTTTACAGCGGAAATTGTGATATCGTGATGTACAAACGATCGGACCAACCATGATGCGTTCAACTCCACGAAGGTTTTATTGACAACGCTCGGCTCCATTCTGGTCACGTGTTTCGCACATGTGCAAACGGCACTCACATCAAACTCAAGGGACGTCAATGCATCACAGAAATGTAAACGAGTCAGCTTTATATTTTATATTTTAAAAAATACAAAAAATAGATCTGTACTAACAGGAATGTTGATGTTATTTATTTTTTCTTCTGCGTGGCTTTGAAAAATTTTTTTTTATGGTCCAATTACGTGATGTTGAAAACGAGGTGTAAATAAACTACAACGAAGCCGCTTAAAAAACAAATTCCATTTTGTCTGTATGTTTGGAAGAACAGCCAAGCTGCCCATAAATACTATATATACACCTCAAAAGTGTACTGAAGGACATCACGGCTCTCTTAACACTTACAAACCAAATGGTTAATTAATGAGGGTCTCCACACAGGGTGTGTTCAAATGTTATGTTAAGATGTGTTCATAACTGAAATGAATGAGAGAGAGAAAGGCCTTCGCTTTTAATTAGGCTTTAATTTGCTTGATTGAAGCCATCTCCACAAACACAAACAAAAAGGTACATCAACAATCGACGACAGCGAAGTATAATAATAATTAACCAGCAAACACACAGAGCCAGGTACACTCTCAACTCTCACCGTTTAAGCCTCAGTAGACTACAACGCCAGTCAACGACAAGAACCGAGGGACCATCCTTTAGTCAAAGCAGTTTTCCAGCTCTCGCTCCACAAGCAAGTCACAAGTCACGAAGTGCGGCTTTGTCTTCTTCTTGTTTAATTTCACCACAATAACTGTAATGTATCAGGCAGGGAAAGCAGTTTGAATGCACCATCAATCTTTTGTTGCACTCCACACACAGAAACCTCAGATCCATTCACGAGCCCAGCCTCCTCATGCCGCCATGTTCCCGCCTCGCGATGACCGCACTTCCCGTTGATCTCATACATGAGTACATGACATCTCCCCCCTCCCATTAAGTGTGAAAATGCATGAAAGATGAACACAAGAGTGATGAAGACACTCGTAAATAATACAAAGATCATGAATATATGAGTAACGGCTCCAAATCGAGGCGGAGAGGAGACTTTGGAACTCTTGATGATCGTCGGGGTACAAAGCCAACTGACGCTGGTCGTGCTGCTGCTACGGCGTTATTGGGGTCAGCCTCAGGGAGTGGTGCAGTACCATCTGCAGCACCAACTTCGCTCTTCACAGGTTCAGGGAGTGGTTTCTGTGAATTTGTGAAGATGACATCATTTGTGAAGATGACAGGATCGCAAGACCGATACCGGACATGATCAAGGTGTCTCCGGACGACTCAATTATCCTCGAGATTGATCTTGTCGGACAACGGTCCCTCGTTCTTGTGAACCCTCCTCGGTAGCCAAGCCTTTCCGCGACCAAAGTTTTTTTCACAAACACCGGGTCCCTGATGTTTATAGAGTGCTGTACTGCATGTTTGTCATGATGAAGTCTCTGTTTCCACTGATTTTGATGCACGACCGACGCCACGTCTGGTCTTCGACAATCCGGTCGTGTACTCAAATGTCGTTTCATCAACAGCTCAGCTGGTGTCACCCCCGTTGTCGTGTGGGGAGTGATGCGGTGAGTGAAAAGCAAACGTGATAGTCTGGTCTGAAGGCTTCCGCCGTGTAACTTATTTCGACCAGACTTGATGAAACTCACAGAGCTTTCGGAGAGTCCATTTGAAGCTTGATGGTGGGGGCTCACAAACTTGTGGATTATACCGTTCAGGTGAGTGAATTCAGTGAATTCGGAGCTTGAGAAACAGGTTCCATTGTCAGTGACTATCACGCGTGGCAAACCATGAGTGGCGAAGCACCGGCGCAGCCTCTCTATCGTCGCGTGTGAGGTTGCTGCATATGTTACAAAGGCATCGATCCATTTCGTGTGAACATCCGTAACAACAAGGACCATACGGCCGTCGATGGGTCCAGCATCGTCAAGATGAATCCTCTGCCATGGTTCAGTGGGCCATTCCCAGGGATCCAGTGGCGCCTTTGCAGCGGCGTTTCGACTGCTTTGGCACGGATAACAATGTTTCACGCACTGTTCTATGTCAGAGTCAAGGTGAGGCCAGCAGACGTAGTTCCGTGCCAGTGATTTCATTCTTACAATGCCTGGATGACAATCGTGAAGCTGATCCAAAATCTTTGTGCGCAAGTTTGGGGGAATGACCACTCGGCATCCCCACAGCAAGCAGCCATTCTCGACACTTCGTTCATTCTGCCTGGCCTTGCACGAATACAATTCAGGGTCAGCATCGTGTCGAAGGCCCCACCCTTGCCCAGTCGCATGAATGACCTTGGAAAGAAATGGGTCATGCCTGGTGTAGGTCCGTATCTGGTTGGCTTCGATTGGGTTGTGATTCAAAAATTCCATCAGAGATATCATGCTGCTCGGTGCAGGGGGGTGAAACACTTGTGTCCGGAAGTGGCAGGCGACTCATGGCGTCTGCATTTGAAATTGTGGAGCCAGGTGTGTACGTCATGTCGTCGTCATATGCCGAGAGTGAAAGTGACCAACGTATGATACGAGGCGGTAAGACCTCTGAGGGAGCTTTTGTTGAACCAAACAAACTAATCAGTGGTTTGTGGTCCGTGTAAATCGTGAAATGTCGACCGAAGACGTACTGGTGAAATTTCTTAACTCCGAATACAATGCCAAGTCCTTCTTTGGCCAGTGACTGTAGTTCTTCTCAGCTGGGGACAGTGTATGAGATGCGAATGTGATTGGTCTATCTGTGCGATCTGGCATGATGTGTGACAAAACAGCACCAACCCCGTACTAATCGCATCACACGACAGGACCATGTCTTTGTCTGGGTCAAAGTGAACGAGCACATATGAAGACTGCAGCATGTCTTTTGACTTCTGGAAGGCTGATGACTCTGGAATGTCCCATTTCCAGCTGATGCCTTTTTATCCCTCAGCCGGAATTGGGCTGAAAAAGGGGTATTGTCGTCATAGGCGTTGTCTGGGCGTCCGTCCGTCTGTCAACTTTTGGTTTCCGTCAATTTCGAGGAGAACGCCTTCTCCGATTAAATGCATTTTTGTGGGGCGTGTTGGGGTTGAGTCGAGGAAGGTTCCTTTAGAAAATGGGCGCGCTGCGATTTTCAATGTGGCCTCCATGGCAGCCATCTTGAAATTGGTTTCCGTCGATTTCGAGGAGAACGCCTTGTCCGATTTAATCCATTTTTGTAGGGTGTGTTGGGGTTGAGTAGAGCAAGGTTCCTTTCGAAAATATGCGCGCTGCGATTTTCAGTGTGGCCGCCACGGCAGTCGTCTTGAAATTGGTTTTCGTCAATTTCGAGAACGGCTTGGCTTGTCCGATTAAATGCATTTTTGCAGTGTGTGTGTTGGAGTTGAGTAGAGGAAGGTTCCTTTCGAAAATGGGCTCGCTGCGATTTTCAGTGTGGCCGCCACGGTAGCCATCTTGAAGTCTGATTGATTTTCAATATGACGTCCAACGTGCTCTAACTGACTGCATCATCGTGATATCACTGCTTCCTTTTACAATGCATGGGCTGAGGGGTTACGCCCGCTTTGCAGAGCTATTTTTTATTTTAACCAGCAAATACAGTGGGCCAAGCATGGCAACAATGTTTGGGATATACCTGCTGTAGTACTGCAGCATGCCAATGTAAGCCGAGAGTTCAGAAATGTTGGTCGGAGATGGGGCGTCTTTGATTGCTCTGATCTTGTACGCCTCCCAGCTTGCTTCACGCGGGTTGAACTCGTCAATACGGCCGAGGGACGTGGTGATCGAGTAGCGTATGCAGGGAAATAACGAGTTGGTAGGCCAACAGCTAACTGCAATAGCTCAGCTTACTTTCCATGCACTCACCAGAATCCCATCCTCGTCGCCATGTAATGTGTCAGGCAGGGAAAGCAGTTTGAGTGCACCAACAATCTTTTATTGTGCTCCACACACAGAAACCTCAGAACCATTCATGAGCCCAGCCTCCTGATGCCACCATGTAATTAGTTTTCTTGGACAAGGATAACTCAAGTATACAGCTATAAACTTGTCTGTTTTTTATTTTGCAATCCTCGCAATAAATGATCTGAATTCTGAACCAGAGGAGTTTATTCCATCTATCTCTAATTCCAGCAATCTTTGTGTGCGTGTGTGTGTGTGTGTGTGTGTGTGTGTGTGTGTGTGTGTGTGTGTGTGTGTGTGTGTGTGTGTGTGTGACCGCTGTTTCTCGACAACCACTGGTCCGATGTAATTGAAACTTGCCAGATATATTGCTGGGGACCTGAGGATGTGTCTTTTCAAGGTTTGATATTAATCAGACAAGTGCCTCCCAAGTTATGGCCATTTATTTACCAACCAATGACAGGACACGTTGTTGCGTGGGCGTGGCCGATGGGGGAAGGGAACCTCAGCCGCGCTCCCCATTACGGGTTACAACGTACGGGCTTCCGGATAGTGATGACTTCCTGTATTCGAAAATTTCTCGATTTCTTATGCGCATTTATCGTTAAACACAATGCCCCAAGTTATGATCGTTTTTATATTAGACGGTGCATAAATTTCGGTAACATCAGAGTGAGCTGGTATGCTCCGAACCAGGAAGTACAAAAAAATTTCTCTCTCTTCTCTTCTCTTTTTCTTTTTCCTTGCGACGACATTGCGAAAAGGCAAAATACGTTGGCGCTAATTGAATAATTGGCCATTAAAACAAAATTGTGAATAATCGTAACTGCGATATGCGAACTTCCGGGCCACGCACGTACGGGTATGCGATAGCGAAGAAACGGTCTGTGTGGTTGTTGTTTCTTGCCCGCGGTTTGAATTTTTTTTTTTTTTTACGGGCACGTACGAGTCTGAGGAAATAAATTCTATGACAGTTTTGGCGTAGTCACGGCAGGGATGCAAACCTGAAGGAACAAGAAACGGTGGAGCCACAGGAACAAGAGGTGAACGCTGACTCGCTGAAAGGACGAGGACCCTGGGTACCTGCAAAGAATTAAGGTGAGGAGCCCTTTTGATTATCCTCAGACAGAAGCTGGAGGACTAGTGATTGTTGGATGATAACAAGGAATTGAAATATAGAGCTCATGTACTTGTGTTATGCTTGGTGTTGGTTTAATGGTTGGAGTGGTGGGCTTGGGATCCTCGGATCATGAGTTTGAATCCCACTCGGCCGTTGAATTAATACCAGGTGTGGTTGACTCTGCCTGTTATCCTTCTGAGTTCAGCAAAATAAGTGCCAGCATGCTGGTATCCCGTGTCAGAGTGGTTACCCGTCCAGGATTGTGCCCATGAGCCAAGGAGACGGCTGAAGCTGCTTAAGCAGCACCAATGCTCTGCACAGAGAATGGTCCTAATGGATGGATGGTACTTGTGAATTTTTTTTTGTATTAATTTGCATATTGTACATTAAGTGTGTATGCCTGGTGTTGGCTTAATGGTTCGGGTGGTGTGCTTGCGATCCTCGGATCCTGAGTTCAAATCCCACTTGGCTGTTGAATTAATATCAGGTGTGGTTGACTGTCTGTTATCTTTGTGAGGTTGGCAAAATGAGTGCCAGCTCTCTTGGTGTCCTGTGTTCAAGTGGTGACCCATCAAGGATTGTGCCCACTCGCCCAGGAGACTGTCTTGGCAGCACCAGAGCCTTTCTGTGTGGTCCTGATGGATGTGTGGATGGAGGTTAAGTGTTTGTATTGTTTGAATTTTGTTTTTTTTCATTTAAGTTGCATATTGTTTTTTTTGTTGTTTTTTTTTACACTAATGAGCAAGATGGGTGATAGATCAGAGAAGGTGAGTAAAGTGGATTTACCTTAGAAGGAAGGGTATGTGTGCGAGTTACGTGTGATCATTATGGAGAGGGGTCATCAGGTGATATAGACAAGTGGTATGAGTTGACAAAAGATTTTTGAGGACAGGTTTTCCAAAGAATGGTACATTCGAAAGAGGTAGGCGAGAAAATCTGAGGAAGGAATTGGACAGGAGAAGTGGTGAAAAGAAACTCACAAAGGATGTGGATTGGAGAAAGTTTTCCCATGGGGAGAGGAAAGCAGAATAAGAGATGACAAATCAAAATTGGCTTAGTCTGAAAGATAGCTGACAAAGAGCACAACGTATGATGTCAGAAGTGACAAGGCAAATCGCCATTAGGACAGATGAGGGAAAAGATAAACAAAAGGGGAAGCCCAACCTCCAAATGGTTTCAACACAGGGCTGGAACAGAGACAGTAACTGAGGAAGTCGATGATGAGGAAGAGGTGCCTCCGGCATATCATCATGTTACACCCAGTATGGCTGAGGAACCTTCATCCAGGTATGAACCAGGAGCTCTCAAGGGGGAGCCTTCACTCCGCTTGCAATGCAACCCGATTTAAAAAAGGTAGGTAGTGTTCAAGGTGCAGTGGAGTGAGAAGAATCAGTTACCACAAGTATGACCGCTGAGAGACGAGAAGCAGCGAATCAAGGAAACGATAGCTCCGTTAAGAGCATTCCCAGGGCCGTGAGTGGGACAAGTTAGCTATGTGTCCCGACCTTGGTCATCAACAGAGTTACAAACAATAGCGGAGGAAATATCATCGATTGAGGAATATCTGAGACAATTTGGTAAAGAATTGGAATGAATCATACAATGCCATTGACCAACGATACGCGGCCGAGACATGCTGTTAAAATTGACAATACGAGAGGGATTATTTCAACAGTTGAAAACAACTGCGGAATGGGAAGCTGTGCCATTTGGACGGGATGATTTTCCAGAAGCAGCTAAATAGTGAGAATTTCAAGCCTTCAGACAAGTTATTGGGAATTTGCCAATACAAGTGGACTGGGATAAGGTTCAATCGTGTAAGCAGAGGGTCGGTGAAGATCCATCCGATTATTTGGAGAGGTTGAGAACTGCCTTTAGATCATCTTCTGGAATGGATGACAACAACATAACATTTCCATTGAAATGAATGGGTTGACTGTCAAACTCCAAGGAGATGTTAAATTGTGTATCGGCTGGGAGGCGAAGGAAATGAGAGAAATACTGGAGGAAGCTGTTCATTGCACAGGACAAATGGAGCGAAATCAAGGGACACATTTCACAGGGCAGGTAGTGAAAGAGTTGTGCTTTGGAGTTGAAAATAAAACAACATTTCCGTTGCCCACATCACCCACAAACTACAGGAACTGTACAAAGACATTATGGTTTCCTGAAAAATTAGTTAGCCAAGATTTGTGAACAAACTAACATTAAATGGCCGGATGCTATACCATGAGCACTAAATGGCTCTGCGATCAACACCGAGCAGCAGAACAGGTCTTTCTCCACATTAAAGCTTGATGGGTAGACCAATGAGAGTGCCATCCTCAGCCCCCTTAACGATGAAGCAAATGGATATCCATCAGATGGACGACACTATGCTTGAATTCTGTGTTGCATTAACATGTGTTGTGAAAGCATTTCGTTCACAGTTAAAAGAAGCATGACCTGGACCAGCAACCAATGAGTGCCATGGCTTCGTCTCTGGAGACTTCGTCGATATCAAGTCCCATAAACGAAAAAAACGCTCCAGCCAAGGTGGAATGGACTCCACCTGGTGCTACTGACAATACACACTGCGGTGAAATGCGAGGGTCGACAAACATGGATCCACTCACTCCAGCCACTGCAAGAGAGCCAGCGGAGTGGATGGCCAAAACGAAAAGACTTGAACTGTCCGTACACACTTTCATGGCTAATGATAACCCTCTCATGTACCTTCATTGTTTTGTGATAATCAACTCGATGGGGGCTAAAGGTGCTGTGCCACCAGCTGATTTAAGTCCACCTTGTGGTATAAATGTTAACTTACCAAACAAAGAAGCTTACATACTTGCTAAAAATGGGACAAACACCAACCAAAGTACACACCACCAACACGTTAAACACCTGAATAAGATGAAGTATACCATTGCACAAACACATGAGTAAACATCCACTGAACACTTTCTTCGCAATATCTTCACACCATGCTCACAGTATGAACAAGAGTAAGTGTTGGGTTTGTTCACAACTTCCTCACTCATCCAAGCATGGGTTGTCCCTCTTAACAGTCCCACTGCAAGGGGAAGACATATGTGGATTACTGGAACGTAGACAGAGTAACCCAACTTTGAGGAAAGAAAACACCAGGGGTAATTCAGGAAAAAAGGGGGATAGAGGTGTACTGATTATAAGGAATGGTACTTTCCAAAGTATAAAACAAATACAGTCCAATTAACAAATATGTAAGAATTGAAGGTACACCCACCTCATTTTGAAGTTATGAATAGATAAACGGGGATGGTTTGTCTCATTCGGCGGAAAGGCGATGGACGTTACTTTGGTAACTCAACATGTAAACATGATGCTGAACAAGGGTGGCAATTAAAGGACTGACCACCAGGGTAAGGATAGATATAAGAGTAGATTACCTCACCAAACCCCAGCCAGCCTGAAATAATACCGACTTCATATGTGGATACAGGGATATCTGTGGTTACCATTTGGATGGGCAGGCTCTTGTTATGCAGGAGCATAACAGATGAAGAGAGCTAAATACCATAACAAGGGTTGGGAATTTGGGTCTTCGCTGAGGGGTCTCGCTTCAAAATAAAATAATTCCTCTTTTTTCCACCTTTAGAATAAACTCCCTCACTCTGTTCAATCCCAATCTTTCCTCCAAGCCTTCAAAACAGCTGTTCACCACTACCTCTTATCGTCCCCCATCCAAATCCTCGATCTTTTCGACCCCCGTTAATCCACCCCAAACCCACCTCTTTCAAATTCCCTGCTTTCCTTCCTGAAAGTCCCTGTAGTATCCATCTTGTATACCCAATGTTCCCGCCCCATCCCTCTCCCTTCCACAGATCTAATGTCTCTGTTCCCCACTGTTTTGTACTTCCCATTCCCACCCCTCGTCTCATGCCCCCTTGCTGTGTGTTGGCTCTCATATGAGCCTCGACAAAGCATACAAAAAAAAACGAATATTTGGTGCGATAGGAGCAAAGATTCGATAGTTTATTTTCATTGGATTAATGTTAATCATTGCTGTTATTGTGATTGTGAAGTGCTTGTCAATATTATTAACAAAATGCAGAATGAAAGATGTGACCCAGCTCATGGTTACAGAACCTGAAGGGGTTGGAATGACCCAGGAAACAATAGAAGAGACCTTTGAGGGATTTCACCACATTGAGATCGAAGATTTGTCTGAGGATAAAGAGAAAGCTGAAAATGACGTGACCGTGATGTGATTGAAATGATGGAATTCTGAAAAAAAAAATATTTTGCTTTCCCTTTTACACTTCAGACACAACCTTCCCTTTTATGTTATTATGCTTCAGACATGTTCTACATTTAATGTGCTTCTATTAATAGGCTCTGTGCTCTCTGAGTACATTCATACTGCTTCGACTCCCCATGTAAATTACATTCAAAATTGAGTAAAAATTTAATTTAAATTGTAAACTTATGTCGTTTAAATCCGACATTCAAACAATTCTTAATAATGATGATAATTATGATTAATTGGAGGCCAATGATCTTGTCTAACCCAAGTTGGGGTTATTGGACATCTCTTCTGTAATCAGGGCATGACACTTCCTGGGAGGATTGATAGTTACAGTCCAAAGAGCAAAGAGCGGTCTATCCACACTGGTGGTCCAGTCCTGACTGCGTGTCTTCATCTTTCATCAAAGGGTACGCCACGACTGACAAAACGACCAGTGACGGGCGAGATCTCAACGGAGAGGCGGCCTATGAGGTTTCGTCATGTCACGACCCTGCTCCCAGGAAACACCTGGTGAAGGCTGACTCGTCTCAATTCCCCCCATGAGGATGGTGTATGCTCTTGATGACAGACAAATTGATCCTAATATCAATTTGAATTGAAGATTTCCAAATTTTAAAATGTGATATTGTCCTTTATAGGACAAGAGGAGGAAATTGTAAAAGTAAAATCCAATTTTTGGATCTTTGTTAATGGAAGCACATTAAATATACTCTGTTCTGAGAGTTTATTGAACTTCAAAGCTAAATGTTTCTTTTAAAAATAAAACAACTTGCTGACACTCAGAGCCACAGTAAAAAGATCCTTGTAAAACTGACAGCTGATCAGATAAGCTGAGCTAAGTAAACATGGGTTGTATGTCACAAGAGTCACCAGAATATGCTGAACTATATTGTTTAACCGAGCTTTATCAAGGCAAATAAATAAGTACTTTAAGTTCATACACAATTGTTGATACACTTTGCAGTCGCAATAATAATTATAAGAAATATATTCCTTTAAAGTTCATTCGAATTAATTACAGGAATTTAGATTCATACACATGTATCGATCATACAGTGTATATGAAGCTTTTAATTAATTGATAATTGGATGGACAATGTTTCACTGTAACAATGGCTTTTATTATAATGTGTTAATTGATTCATGACTGCGAAATTGTGAGTCTTGCAGTTGTGTTCGGCAAGGGTGACATCTCGTGCCAAGCTTCGTACATTACATCGAGATCACCCAAACTAAAACTACACGTCTCAACCTTCTCTTACCATTTGAGATTCATCTGTGGAATGAAAATGCTCTTCCTCCCTTTCGTTATCGATCTCACAAGAGAAGTGAATTCTGTATTTTTTCTGAGACCCACTTGGCTGTGCCTGGATGGGTTTGAGGGGAGGGGAGTTGTGGCCGAATGAAACCCGAATCCGATCTTGGTTCCTCCTGACTCCATCTTTGCTCTTTACTTCTTTGGGTTCCTTCTTGGTCTTCCCTTTCATTATAATATGAATACAAGTCTCTAATAATCTGCTAAAAAATGTTTTCAGTGTTAATTGTACAAGCAAGCCTCTTTGGAGATGTTTTGTTTATCCCTCTATTGCAATGAAAAATTTGCAAAATCTTGAGGTTTGAAAAACAACTTGTAATGACAAAGATGGTAAAAGAAATTTCCACAACCATTTCTGATTAAATATGTTGACAACAGATATCACTTCACAATGTATAAATATGGATTCTGTGTGGCTGTAAAAGTTTTTTTGAAACTTTTCTTGGACAAGGATAACTCAAGTTTACAGCTTTAAACTCCTGTCTGTGTTTTTCTTTTCCTGTCCTCGCAATAAATGATCTGAATTTCTGAACCTGAGGAGTTTATTTGATCGGAGGAAATAAATTCCACAACATCTCCCGCATGATTGTGCGTGCCATGACAAACGAACTGTTACCCAAATTGAATGGAAATGTATTGCAAAAAAACAACAACAAAAAAAGAACCATGATTAGTCAAACAATAGGAGCAAAAATGTTATGTGTGATGTTCACACGAAGGTCAGCAACAGATGTAAGTGCTACAGCCCGATACTGGAAACGAAGTATTATGATTACTTGACATAATCGGTCAGATAAGCAGGCGGCCTACACGATCGAACAGAGGTCAGGGAAGAACAGCCTACGGGTCGTGCTTGGAACCTGTGCTCCAAACGGTCGTCACTGAAGTTGAGGGAATCCTGAACTCCAAACCCTTGGATTATGTGTCTTCAGATGTTGCTGACATCGACGCTGTTATGCCTGGCGTGCTATTGACGGGATGCCATGACGCATCACCAACCCGAGTGGTGTATCCTGCTGCAGAGCTGTTCGGACGCCGTCGTTGGCATCACAGCCAGATCCTCGTGGACCATTTCTGGTCCAACTTTATTAATTTATTTCCAGGATTTTGTTTTTGCACACATTGGATTGAAGAATAAGCGGGGAACGAGAGCTTTAATGTGGTGGTTAAAACGGTACCGCAGGAGGAATCCTGAAGAATAAAGCGTCATGGACACGGAAGGAGCACACAAAATGATATCGAGTAATACTTCTCGAAGCAAGAGAAAAATTTATTATATTACAAAAAAGGAGCACACGAACATTATGGGTAGGTTCGGGAATTGTTCAAAGAAAAAGAATGTTGATGCACTCTGTCTGTCGGATCGTCGGTCACCTTTCCAAATATAGTACGAATTTTCATCAACGACGCATGATGTATGTATGATGTACGTATGATGACATGATGTACTTATCTGTCATCATACGTGTACACGGAGAGCAACAAACACCAGGAACACCAATTATGTAATTGAGGAAGCCCGGAGGGTGCCCGCTCTGCCAGAGTCGGCTGGGTCACACTCTTATATTCGGTTCTTATCTTTGACAAATGCTTATTTCGCAATTGTCCTTTGTTTCAACCTAACCAGCTGCAAGCAGCTGGCTTATTCTTATTACCAACTGTGAATAACAAAGATAAGAGGAAGTAAAAGTCACTCCCTAATTCTGCTCGCACAGCGTTCCTCTGGATCACTCAAGGTTAACCACAAATTTATCTTTTACACACACTGTTCCAATGTTCTCTTTTAGAAGCAGCCAGCAAGAGTATATTTGATTAACAACAAGCCTTTAAAAGCTTGCAATGCAAAAAAAAAGGAAGTTGGGAACAAGCAAAGTTAATAAGGAAAGGTACAAATCCCAACATTCCCTCCTATTGTTACTTTAAGAAACAATGTTTATTAAATCACAACCAAGCATCTTCTCAATTCAGGCTGGCAGATGACCCAGCTCCGTGGTGCAGACAGACCGCTCCCTGGGAAGAGTTCCATCCTTCGGGGCAGCTCCAGATGGTCTCCATGGCGGTCAAGGCTCCCCCTTCACCCTTCTAACCCAAGGAGAGAGCTACCCGCTCCACAAAAGATGGAATCGCATGCCAACCCCCGATTAACAAATCACTCAGTAAAATCTCCATCCAAAAACTGCTTGGGCTCAAGGTCTGAGTCTGAACTCGTACTTAACTGATGCACATCCAGTTACATTTTAATAGTTATTCCAGAATCTGCAGCATCTTGGTCCACATCCATATCTGCATTTTCATCTTCCTTTCCAAACATTACATACAAATCATCATTCTCAAGTTTAGCTGCTGCAATCAATTGAATAAGTTCCTCATCTTTAATCACAGGTGTCTGGTGCACAAAGGTATACATATTACAAGCAGGTGATACATTGTGGGCAGGGGGGGGGGTGTACAATAGTGGTCGTGGGAGGTGCAGGGAAATTGTCTCTTTCATTGGAAAGTCCCTTTCCCGAGCTCCAGAGAAAAGTGTCATCTCAGGTTCGGGCTTGGTTTCGTGCTTCTTGGGTGTTGCCTTCAGATGCCATTCTGTGATGCACTTTCGCAAGCCAGCCATAATGGCTGCTTTGATTTTCGACAATATAATGAATCACAGTCATCACAGCCAATCCTGTCAGCAAGAATCTGAGAATAGTTTCCTGCTCAACCTCCAAACAATCCTGCAACCTTGCTCAGATCTTCCACCCGAGATTGTAATTATGATATTTTGCAGCCTTCTTTCTTATGTGTCCTCCCAGGTCACAGAAATATACCATTTAATGATGCCTGGGGATCCACGACATTATTCATTCGTATCCTTATATCTATCCTTGTCCCAGTTATCCCTTCATGTCACACTATGCCTCGTTTCAGGTGTACAGTGCCTATGTCCCCTTTATCCCGTGTCACACGAGGTGCCTAATGATATATAAGGGTCATATAAGTGTTTTCCCATCCCACGCCTTTCTCATGGAATTGGTCCCAATCTTTACCTTCTTCCATGATTGGCTTACCTTCTCACTTGACAGCTGCGTGGGTAACTAGTAATACCTGGAAGGGTCCGGTTCAACGTGTCTTCAGGACGTTCCTCCGTTTCAACACCTTGGTGTTCACCCAGTCGCCGGGCTGGATGCCACGGTGTTCCTCTGCAGCTTGGTCCCAGTCGCGCTTGTCTGACCTGCTGTCAAACTCTTTCACAACCTTTGTTAGAGCAGCACAGAAACTAATCTTCATGCACATAGGTCCATATATTTTACAGACATTTTACCAATATTATAATCTGGTGTTGGCTTTGCGCTTGGAGTGGTGGCTTGGGATCCTAGAGTCCTGAGCTCAAATCCCATTGACCACCGAACCAACCCCAGAGGGCTGACTCAGCCTGTCACTCCTCCAAGACTGGAAAAAATGAACATCAGTAATTTGACCTTTGGCACCTCATCGCCTTTGGCAGCAAGTACCCCCAAAAAGGGTTAAGATGGTCCCATAAATCATCCCCTAGTGTCAACCAAATCAGCAAATCATCCACACACTGTACCAGTAACGCTTCTGGCAAGTTGAAATTGAGCCTCTGTCCAAACAACTGACACCCATCTTTTAAATAACTTCACCATAACATCAGCACAAAAATGCAACCCAAGCTCGTTAATCTTTCAATTAACAAATTATGGCACCACATGAAAATTACAACTGCACCTTCCTTGCTTTCATTGATGCAAATTGGTCTATGATGTGTTCAAAGTCAGTTTTTTTCAGTTTCTTCTCTTTCTACACTCAGCAGAGCAAGATCACAGAGTCTGCCTTGACCCATGGAGGCTCTCAAATACGAATGTATTAGTTTTAACTTGCTGAATGATCTCTCACAGCTGGCGATGGAAACTGCGATGTTTAGCATTCTCTGAAATAGCAATGCGAAGATCAGGGAAAACGCTCTCTTCACTTGCCAGGAATCTATATATTATGTATGCGAATTTGTATTTTCACATCACCTGCACCCAGCACTTGCTCACCTAAACAAGGCTTGCCCGAAACACGGAAACAAACCCAATTTTGATTCATGACTCATGTCCCATCGAAGCCCTGCACCAAGAACTCTCGAGACAGGCATGCATTCTGTCCGCAGCCCACAGCCGTCACACACAGAAAATGCTTCTCACCACCGTGTGGTTTAAATCATTCTAAGCTCGTTCACATTGACTCATTCCTCATTCAAACATGTCGTACAAACAAAATAATATTTCTCTTCCAAAACCAGTTTGTCCACAATCTCAAAGACGAGCTCACTCCAGCCTCCCTCCAGTCAGGCAAATGTCGCACACGGCCCAAATCATGCCGGGGGTTGGGGTGTTGAAGGTACTCTCTCGGTGTTAGAGTACCCTTGCCCCGGTGCTGCAGACACCGGGGCAGATGATGAGCCATGTCCTGTTATTTAGCTCGGGGTCGGTGCTGATGCAGCCGCATCCTTAGTTTTCCGCTCTCCACCTTCGAGTTAACCCTGAAGCTTTCGCACTCTACCCGCCAAGGTTGCTTGCTTGGCTGTGCTTGATCTTTTATTCGCTTCCTCCTGCCATATTCCGGACGTCAGTGGCGTTTCCTTCATGGACAATTTATGGTGTTTTATCAACTCTTCCTGCAGATTCTGCACGACCGGCAGTTCAAACGACCCGCCATTTGGCCACGGTAAGTCATCCTTTAGCGTCCATTCCGCCCGGCAATCATTTTGTTTCACTGCTACCATCCCATGTGAACATTTGGGAAGCAGGTGTATCCCGAGGAGGGTCTTTCTTCTCTCGTTTTCCTGATCTGTTTCCCATCACTATTGCTGAACCCTTCCCTGGAGTTGTTTTTGGGGCCGACTCGACGTGCAGGCCACCCTCTCGTCGTTTCTCCTGCCTCCTTCACGAAGCAGATCGCAGACAGACACAGCCGTCCCCTACACAGCACATCACGACCCCCACCAGTCGTTTGTCATCCAGCCGAGGGCAGACTCGGCGCGCTCAGGTTCAGTTTTCTCTCCCAGCAGATTCAACACTGCCTTTCCTTTTTTCGCTGCCTCGACGCCCGACTGCCCAACTCAGTGCTCTCAGTTTTAGCACCTTTTCTTTTTGGGGCGCGCCCCTTCACGAAGCCAACGAACTCCTCCCTTCAGTTTCACTTCCTTCTCTAGGCCACTCCCCCTCTCAGCGCTGGGCGGGGACTATTGTCCGGAGAGAGGAAGGAAGAAGAAGAACCTCTCGGTCCACCACCAATGTGCCAATGATGAACAGCCTCTTGCACCTCCCGACACACATGGAGCGTCCATTTACCGAACAACCTGGCGAAACATGCATTTAATGGGGGATCTGGGCTAATCCTATATTTAGAAACACACTGAGGGCCATTTCCGCAACAATATACTCCATTAAGCTGTTAATTATTTGATTATTGAATGGACAATGTATCACGATAATCAGTGCCAAGCTTCGTGTATTACATCGATATTTTCCAAACCACACATCTCAACCTTTTCTTACCATTTGAGATTCATCTGTGGAATTATAAATGCTTTATGATATTAACACAAGTCTCTAATAAACTGCTGTTATATTCAATTATATTAGGGTTGGGTTGGAGTTAGGGTTAGGGTGAGTCGTATCTTTCCTTTGTATTGAAAGATGCTTGACCTGCCAAGTTACGATATAATAAGCAGGCTGACCTTTCAAATAACTTTAATTCAGTTGCCTGTCAGTTAAAAGCTATCTTACTTTCTGAGATTTTTTTTTAATAAAAGGCACCAACAAGTTGGACAGGGAATATAAGTTCAGTACAAACTGGAATGTGGGTCGAAGGAAAATGTCCGGATGTATTCACTCAGCTCTAATTGTTTCAAGATGGTATATTTCTCCAGTGTGGGAGAAGCAGACTGATTTTTAACCTCCATCTATCTTTCATTCCAGCAATCTGTGTGTGTGTGTGTGTGTGTGTGTGTGTGTCTGTCTGTCTGCAACCACCATTTCTAGACAACCATTGGGCCGATCTGATTGAAACTTGCCAGGAATATTGCCAGGGCCCTGCGGATTCAAGGTTTGATATCAATCGGACGAGCGGTTCCAACGTTATGGCCATTTATCTGTCAATCAATGACAAGACACGGTGCTATGACGTCAAGATATGACGTCACAATTAAATTTTATTTATTTCTTTTTTTTTTTTGCACAATTGACGTCACAATTCTTTTTCTTCTTCGTTTGGTATGACGTCACAATCAATGCTGGGGACCTGAGTATGTGCCTTTTCAAGGTTTGATATCGTTCTTCATCCATTTCAGCTGTTTCCCAAGGTTTGAAAGCTGTTTTTTTCCCAAGGTTTGAATTAATTGTTCAAATTATTAATTATTCCTCAGGTTTGAATTTTGCCAAGGGAAAGAGCTGTTTCCCAAGGGTTTGAAAGCTGTTTTTTTCCCAAAGTTTGAATTAATTGTTGTGCTTGGTCGACATTTGTGAATACATTTACAGAGAGAGGGGCGAGAGAGGAGTGGGGAGAGAGGGTGGGCAAGAGAGGGGGCGAGAGAGGGAGGGCGAGAGAGAGGGGCGTCACAATTCAAGAGAGGGGGATAGAGGAGAGGGCGAGAGAGGGGGATGGGAGAGGGGGTGAGAGTCGGGGCAAGAGAGGGGCGAGAGAGGGGACGGGAGAGGGGGGGAGAGTCGGGGCGAGAGAGGGGCGAGACGAGGGGAGAGAGAGGGGGGGGCGTCACAATTCTTCTTCTTCTTCGTTTGATATGACGTCACAATTGACGCTGGGGACCTGTGTATGTTTCCCATGTGTTTCCCAAGTTATGGCCATTTATGATACGGTTGGTTAGATCTAATTGAAAAAATGCCCCAATCCAGTCGTCATTTACGAGAGCGAAGGAACGAAGCTGCACATACTGGCACGCACCTTCGGGCCCACACCAGTACAATATAAATCAATTAAAATACTCAAAAGAGTTGAAGTTTGACATAATTCTGGCAATCTGTGCATCATTCGGTGCCGGGAGAGGATCAACACGTCTGGATTTGAAATATATGTTTCAACCATTCAACCAGGTCAAGCTCGGGCTGCACGAAGGCTGAAGCTAAGCCTCACCTGGGGAATGTCAAGACCTGCTAAAGTTGGCGACTGCAGATAAGCTCCAACCAAGGAATGTCAAGACTTGACAAACTGTGGCGCCAGTGTTTGGAAATAAAAAAAACTACTTTAGCTTTGTCATGTTTGGAAAAATATAAAAGGACTTGGAAATAAATAAAAGGACTTCGCTTTCTCACGCTTTTCAGAGATCTGGAACGAGTCTGTATTCCGATCACTCCTGTGCGCATATGTATGTGTTTGTTGATGCTTTTTGTTCAATAAATGCTCAAATGTGCAGGATGACTTAGAAATTTCTTCCACAGATGAAACCTCAAAAAAAAACAACCAAACAAGCTCGGAATGACACCACATTATGAGAACACATTATGATGCCACATGAAAATACCACAATCCTCTAATGGATTACCATCACAATCCTCTTATGGATTACTATCACAATACTCATGGATTACCATCATAATCTTCATGGATTACCATCACAATCCTCTTCTGGATTACCATCACGATCTTCATGGATTACCATCACAATCCTCTTATGGATTACCATCACAATACTCATGGATTACCATCATAATCTTTATGGATTACCATCACAATCCTCTTCTGGATTACCATCACGATCTTCATGGATTACCATCACAATCCTCTTCTGGATTACCATCACAATCCTCATGGATTACCATCACAATCTTCATGGATTACCATCACAATCCTCTTATGGATTACCATCACAATCTTCATGGATTACCATCACAATCCTCTTATGGATTACCATCACAATCCTCTTCTGGATTACCATCACAATCCTCTTATGGATTACCATCACAATCCTCTTATGGATTACCATAACAATCCTCTTATGGATTACCATCACAATCCTCTTCTGGATTACCATCACAATCCTCTTATGGACTACCATCACAATCATCTTATGGATTACCATCACAACCCTCTTATGGATTACCATCACAATCCTCTTATGGATTACCATAACAATCCTCTTATGGATTACCATCACAATCCTCTTCTGGATTACCATCACAATCCTCTTATGGACTACCATCACAATCCTCTTATGGATTACCATCACAACCCTCTTATGGATTACCATCACAATCCTCTTATGGATTACCATAACAATCCTCTTATGGATTACCATCACAATCCTCTTATGGATTACCATCACAATCCTCTTATGGATTACCATCACAATCTTCATGGATTACCATCACAACCCTCTTATGGATTACCATCACAACCCTCTTCTGGATTACCATCACGACATCTTTTCATGTTGTGGGATTGCGATGGATACACACGTACAAGGAATCACAAGGATATTAAATACAGTGGAGGCCATCCAGCCCATCATGCCTGCGCCACATCAACACCGCTCCAATTTATTAACACCAGATCAAAAGAAGAAAAATGCAAAAACATTTATTGAAGTGGTTTTTTTTTGACGTTGTTCCATCACAATCCCACAACAAAAGTAAGTCGTCAAAAGATATCGTGATGCTAAACCATAAGTGGATTGTGGTGTCGTATCGTGGCCTCGTAATGTGGTGTCTTTCTTCATTGTTATTCTTCTTCTTCATGAATCACAATCCCACAACAAAAGGAAAATGTCAAAAAAGATATCGTGATGCTCATCGACAAGAGGATTGTGGTGTCGTATTGTGACATCATAATGTGGTGTCATTCCTCCCTTGTTTGGTTGTTTTTTTTGAGATTTCATCCCTCCATGTTTTAACATTTAAAAAAAAAAGTTTTTCTTGTGTAAATATTTTCAAGTGTTTAAGTGTTTGTTAGCTCCACCACCAAAGGTGGACGGAAGTTATGTTTTCACCCGTCTGTCTGTCTTTCTGTGAACAGAATATGTCAAAACGCTGTCAAAAAGATTCGGAGGAAATTTTGACAGGTTTTTATTTTTATTTTTACACATTGTCGAGGCTCGAACGAGAGGCAGGCCGACGATGACGTCATTTCAACAACAAAATGTGGTTTTATGAAGATGCTGGCAAGGTCCAAGAGATTTCGATGTAAAAAAGGTTCCAGAAGCAGCCAGAATCCTGACACCGAAGCACAGGCGGTGGATGATACTCATCATCAGTTAAGGGCGACAACAAGTACGAGCACACCTGTGATCAAGGAATCGATCGAGGAATCCGCGACGAGTTTGGTCACGTCCCTGAGTTTGCCATCTTCGGATCTGAGCAGCAGTGACCAACTCAGTGAAGAAGTAAAATCTTTTCTGATGACAGATTGCCTGAAGAGTTAAAGAAGGAGGCCTGAGATGAGGCACCTGCACCGGTATCGTTGGTGCAGGAACCGATGCCGAAGGAACCGTTAAAGAATAAGATTAACTTCTCAAATGAAGTCCGTGCTTTAATCACAGCACCACGACATGGTACACACGTCACCAGGCAGGGATCTTCTTCATGTTAAACCGTAAAACCGTTACAAGACAGCCGAACCGCATGGCAACTCTTCTTCCCTTTGTCCATGGCGTTGGGAACAGTCGGAAGTTGAGAAACACAAGACGTCGCAGGTGTCCTCGTGTCCCCGTAAGACGATAAGAGCAGGTTGAGTTCTGTTTCTCTGTTTCACGTTTACCTGTTCATTCTCGAACCATTCATTCCCACAACAACTTCCGGTATTCCTTCAACCACGCCCCCTCGTGATCCACCAATCACATTCTCCCAGGGCGTGTTTTCCCCGCCCACGATGACGCTGCTCAACCGTCCAATCGCAGAACCGCACGAACCTTTGATTGGATGAACGTCCAACGCGAACGTGAAAAGGAACAGGTGTGAAACTGCAGAGACAAGGTGGAAATATATGGAGAACTGAATACAGAGCGTAATACCTGTCTGATAAATCCACCTGACATTCCAATCGGCACAGGTGAGAACCGGATGTCACGAGGCAGCACGAGATTTCACCTTGACCTCTCGGTCACGTGATGTCCACGAGCCAATCGAACGGCTCGGCAAAGAACACTTACAAGGCAATAATTTCATTTATCCACCAGGGGGCAGCACATAATCAATTAACAATAATGGTGAATGTATTACAATAATAACTAGAACGGGCACTCATAGAGCGCATACCTTCGCCGCCACAACTTTTTTTGTTCTTGGTATGAGTGTGGGGAACTGGTTTCATATGAATGGTCTTATGACACAAACCACATATCTATAATGTCATGACCCCCCCTCCGACTTTCGGGGGCTACGGACTAAACAACAATCAACTCACGTCGTTTTGGCGAGTCTTCACTCGCAAGCTCGGTGAATACAACGTTTCAACAAGAGAAGGTAATCTCGTTTGATGCTGGTTTCATGCAAATCGAATAAGAATTGACTGAGTTATGCCGAAAACCGCATATTTTTCAAGGGCGTGACCCCCCCCCGACATTTTACCCCAACCGGTGACATGTGTTATGACGTCATTGTGTCACAAGATTGGGCATTAAATTCTGAACATTTTGGTGCTGGGTTCATGTAAAGCGGACAAGAATTGACCGCATTATGACAAAAACCGCATATTTTTCAAGGTCGTGACCCCCTGACCTTTGACCCCTAACCGGTAACAAGAGTATGGGCGTCATTGTGTCATATTGCATATCACAAGATGAGGTGTTGAATTCTGAACATTTTGGCGTTAGTTGCATGCAAATTGAATAAAAATTGACCGTGTTATCGTAAAAAGACGATTTTGACCTTTTCGTGACCTTGACCTTGACCTTTGACCCGAACGATCCCAAAATCTAATCGAAAGCTTCCTGGCTAATAACCAATCATCCCACCAAATTTCATGCAATTCGGTTTAATACTTTTCGAGTTATACGAATCACAAGATTACAAACAAATAAATAAATAAATAAATAAATACACGCCGACCAAAACATAACCTTTCGCAGAATGCGAAGGTAACAATTTTTAAAGTGAAATATGTGGACACCTTGACAGACAGACACAAACGCACACAGACACATCAAACACATTGGACAAATACAACAGTTCAGGAAAGGAAAGAGAACCACCCCCTCCCCCAAAAAAATATATAATTGGAGACAAAGACCTCAAGTGCTTGGGTGTTGAAAACAAACTCAATCTGGAAATGATAGCAAGGAAGATTAAAAAAAAAAACACCAACGTATGAGGAAGCAAACAACAGGAGAAAACAAAATCACATGTTTGAGAGTGACCCGAAGAGATTCTTCCACGAATTAGGGAAACAAAAGGAGAATGTGTCAACTCCCCCTGAAAAAGAAAAGATGGGGAAGCATTCTGGAAAGGAATTCTTGGAGATCGAAAGGAACATAACAAGAAAGCAGAATGGATCGTGGACTTTGAAAAGAAGCACCATGAAAGTCGAGGAAATGTCCAGAGGTATTATTGATGAAGAAATAAATAATTAAAAACAGCTTCAAAAAATGCCACCAAACTTTAAAATCCAGGCGCAGACGGAATTCCAAACTTCTGGCTGAAACAACTTGATGCTCTCCACAATCACAACGCGAGGACATTCAAACAACTGATCCAAGAGGAAAAGGAAGTGCGTGAGTGGTTTGTCGAAGGAAACACATTTCTCTTCAAAAAATCTGAAGAAACCAACTTCCTCACCAATACCGGCCAATAACATGTCCACGGACAACGTACAAACTTCTGACAGGAAGCATGAGAGAAATGATGTTCCAGAACCGAACCCAACAAGGACGTTTAGAGGTTGAACAAAAGGGCCACCACCCACGACTGAACAAGGCCGTACTTGAAAATTTCAAAGTGCAAAGAACCAAATTGTCCACCACCTGGATGGACTATAAGTAAGTTTTTTTTACAGTGTTCCACATTCATGGATGATAAAATGCATGTAAATATACAAAATCAATCCCCAAGGAATCAAACTGATTGAGAAAGCAATGGAACTCTGGAATACCACGTTGACAGTACAGCACTCAGAAGGAAATATCAAAATACCAGATGTGAAGATATGGTATGGGATCTTCCAGGGAGGCAGACTTTCCCCCCTCTTGGTTTGTCTTTCTCTGGACCCACTAAGTTACCTCATCAACAAACAAGGACTGGATACACCCAAACAACCGATAGAAGAACATCCAAATAAACAGGAAAGGTGACACACCTGCGATACATGGATGATTTAAAGCTCTTCTTGACCCAGCTGTTTTAGCTGATGAAAGTCGAGTTGGTTCCCAATAACACCAACCAAGGAATGAACTGGCCAGAGCAGATTATAAATCTTTCCCTCACCTTTTCAATGCGGGCTGACTTTCCGACCTCCGGACCAAGGAGCCATGTGTGATCCATCCCAGCACCCAAAGGGCTGCAGTCTTGACGCCATTTTCTCGAGGATGATCAAAACATGGTTGGATGATCTCACCCCCTCTGAAAACTCCTATCAACCTTTTGTTCAAAAATATTCCTCATCCCTGCAAAATTAGGCTGACCCCCAGATGGCTGCTGCAACAAAGCTGCGAGTGATTTTTTCCTGAACCCGCAACAAGTCAGCTATGGCGTCAGCATGTTTGGAGGGTAAACAGACCTCGTCTCACTGAAAACTAGATAAGAAATCAAAGTTTCTATGTTCTGCAGAGTCGGGGAAAGAGTGTGTTGCTTGTGATGCCACGATTCTCCATATTGATGTTTGTGTTTGTTTTTCCTATTTAAATTGACTCAAATGCACAGGAGGAATTGAGAATTTCTTCGACACACGCTTGGAACAAGATCACCCGTTGGATACAGAAACACTGTATATTGTACAGAGAAGTCCCCCAAAAAACCCCAAAATTTCTCCAAAACCAACAACTTTTCCAATCATGAATTTCTAAATTTTTTTTGAGGCACTCGTGGGAGACCTTGAACACAGAAAAGACCCGAACATAACAGAACAAGAACATCATGGAAGGGGGGGGGCGAGGACATAGCAACAACAGGATGAAGGTACAATGGAGGGTCACTTGGATTAAGAATGGGCATGGGAAAGATTGAGATCAGAGGGAGGTGGGTGGACAATGAGGTGAACAAGCTGAATGCAAGCTCAAACACAGCAAGAGGGGGAAAGGAAAACTAGAGATGGCATAAGAAAAGGATGGTAATGAATAAGGGGGAAAGCACATTAATGTGGAAAGGAAGAGGTCGCTTTGTGGAGGGCTTTTATTTTGGAGAGGGCTTCGGGAGGAAAGGAAGGCTTGTAGAGGGAGAAAATATCAAGGGAATGGATTGGAGGGGGGGTGGGGGGTGTTGGTCAGCAGAAGACAGAAGAGTCAGATTAAAGTCTGAGGAAGTTGGTTCCACAGGCTGGAGAAAGGAGTGAAAAATGAGTGGAGGTGAGCAAAGAACCTCGATTTTGGGAGTTTCAACAGAAGTGGGTTTCTGTAAGACCGAGAAAGCCCTTTGGAGCAAAATTCGGGGATAGGGGTACAGAGCAAAACAGAGGGGTGCAGGACCAGAAATGAACCTGGAGAAGACAGAGAGACCACAGGTGTGAGGGTAAGAGAACCAGAGACAGCTTCATCGCTGGAGATTCCAATGATTGTGACGGACTTGGTTTCTATGGCATCAAGAAGTGCAAGGTGAGGCAGTGGTGCCAAAATTTAATGAATCGCTTCTACTTTTCACATTATAATGTCATTGTTTGTGTAAAATCATTTGTAAAATTACTGTAAATACAAAACGTATGACAGAGAAGTACATTAGATGCGGAATATGTCATCGTGCTGGGAAAGAAACTCGAAGACCAAGCAATCAAATGAAGCCGAGAAGTGCAAACACCAAACAAGCACCAAAAATTGGGAATCCCATGGAAAATCCTGAACACTATAACGACGACAACTACGACTACATCTACCACGACTACTCGTCAGGTCAGGCCAGATTAGATCTGTGACTTGCTACAGGTATCTTGTAAACATGTACTAACCTGTTCCATGGTCTCCCCCACCAGGCTTTTTGGTGAGGAGGGTGTTTGGATATGGACACTCAGCAGGATTAAAAACAAAACCTGTCAAAGGGCGGAGGAGCTCCTTGTGAGCCAACGGACATCCATATCTCGTGCCAACTATGTCTGCGGACGTCCTCCTGCAGTTGGGTTACTTTTTTATTAAGAGGATGGTGGCAGGATTTGCACTCCGGCCACCGTAAAACCCTTCATTCCGCAAAACACAAAAACGCAAAGAAATCTGAAAACCCACTCCGTGGGAGTACCTCCTGTTCAGCTTCCCTTCGCAGGGCAGCTTACCGGATGACGGGATTGGGGCAAAGCCTTCGGGACCCCCAATCTTTGATGATGGGAGGGAAACCACGGTGTAACATTCCCGGATCAGATTAACTGATTTAATGATGTTTAATTTCAGGTTAGTAGGCATCAAAAGGTGAATATTTTGAAAGGAATGTAGATTTTCTGTAAACACTGTACTCTGACTCGTTCTCCATCCCAGTTCACATGACGTCTTCCAAGCCACTGCAAAGGTGCCTTCTTTCTCTCTCCCCAACTCTTTCCAGATCTTTTTTACAATCTTCCTGCTCTTTTCTCGTTCTCCCAGTTGTCTGTGTATATTTGTAGATGTATCTTTTTGTATTTTAAATTTCTCTTCTTTGCAATCGATGGCGCTGGATTTGCTGTTATTTACAATCCCATGTGTGACATCATCCTCACACCTGTTCATGGAAAATTTTTGCTTTGAAGTATTCTTGGATGTCCAGATGCAAATGATGGATGATGAAACGCTTTGTTGCACACAGAACAATTGTAAGGTTTCTCTCCGGTGTGTATTCTTTGATGTTTATGAAAGTTAGATGAATGATTAAACGCTTTGTTACACACAGAACAATTGAAAGGTTTCTCTCCGGTGTGTGTTCTTTGATGTGTTGATGCAGATGATGAATGTTTAAACGCTTTGTTGCACACAGAACAATTGAAGCGTTTCTCTCCGGTGTGTATTCTTTTATGTTTATGAAAGTTAGATAAATGATTGAACGTTTTGTTGCACACAGAACAATTGTAGGGTTTCTCTCCAGTGTGTATTCTTTGATGTGCTGATAGATTTGATGGATTGATGAAGGCCTTGTTACACACAGAGCACTTGTAGGGTTTCTCTCTGGTGTGTATTCTTTGATGTCTCGATAAAGTTGATGAATGAGTGAAGGCTTTGTTACATACAGAACAATTGTAGGGTTTCTCTCCGGTGTGTATTCTTTGATGTTTATGAAAGTTAGATAAATCATTGAATGCTTTGTGACACACAGAACAATTGTAGGGTTTCTCTCCGGTGTGTATTCTTTGATGTCTCGATAAAGTTGATTGAAGATAAAAGACCTTGTTACACACAGAGCAATTGGAAGGTTTCTCTCTGGTGTGCATTCTTTGATGAGTATGTAAGTTCGATAATTGATTAAACGCTTTGTTACACACAGAACACTTGTAAGGTTTCTCTCCGGTGTGTATTCTTTGATGTGTCGATGCAGTTGATGAACGAGAAAAGGCTTTGTTACACACAGAACACTTGTGGGGTTTCTCACTGGCGTGAAACGTTTGATGTGTCAACAGATATGAATCAGAAGCAAATCCCTTCTGACACACAGTGCACCTGTATGACGTCTCACCTGTGCATATTTCAACACATCCTTTTAAACACGATGAGGAGGTGAAGTTTTTGTTGGTAACAGCAAAATTGTTTGTCTTCTCACCTCTTTGGCTCTCCTGTTGCAAGACAATGATACACCTGTCACAGTTGTTGTTGTTTGAAGACACACCCCTAAACTTGTCAACTTCCTGACAAAAAGTATCTGTCAGGTGATGATCGAAAGAAACTTCTTTGTCCAATGATGAGGAACAGTTGACACTTGAAGACGTATCACTTTTTTTCTCTGCAAATTAACAATGGAACCAAAACATCAATAAATAACTTTTACAACTTAAACAGCACTCGGAGAGCACATAGTCTCACCTTGCACGTTCATTCTGTACAAAATTACCATTATTAACTGAACACCCAATATCATGGCCACGACTATCATGGCCCACATGCTCGTATCATCCATGCACCCTATTATATCAAATTGTTTCTTGGAATGGGTTATTTACGTCAAAAATTTAATTATCCACTCACGTCTGGTCAATGATCGGAGCCTGGTGTTGGCGCAGTGGTTCGGGCAGCGGCTTGGGATCCAAAAGGTCCTGAGTTCAAGCCCCATTGAGCCACTGAATTAATATACCAGGGGGTTGACTCAGCCTGTCATCCTTCCGAGGTCGGCGAAATGAGTACCAGTATACTGAGCCGGTGTATACCCCGGTTAAAATAGGTGTACCATATCCCTGTGTCGTAAGAGGCGACCAGGGTTGCGTCAGGAAGGGCATCCGGCATAAAACATGTGCCAAATCACTATGCGGATCATACGGATGATCGGCTGTGGCGATCTCGAATGGGGGGAGCCGAAAGAAGAAGAAGAGGAGTCTGGTCAAAGATCAGATAAATGAAGTTTCAGATTTTTCAGAGAAGGATTTCAATTGAACCAATCATGGCTGGAAGAAGACTTCACTAATGACGTCATCATTATCACTCAACACACCCCATGGGGAGTTGATAACATGCAGTTTCAATTTTTTTCGTTGAGTGGTTTCAGGGAAAGTGATATACAAATGTTCCCTGTAATTCAATATGACTGCCTGCCATACCATGTGACATATGACGACAATGTTAACAATAAAAACATTCTCCATCGGGAGTTCCTCCTATGTTTAAAATTTTGTATCGATCGGACAAGCGGAAACAGAGAAAACTAGAGGGGGAGCACTCGGTAGAGTGCAAAACCTCCGCCGCCAATACTGCTCGGTCACTTAAGTGAACCTGATATCCTATTCATTCAATTTGACATCAACAGTGCTCACAGAGTTATAGTTTGCAACTTTCCCTTTTACTTTTAACTTTTACATACTTAATTCATTCGTCATAACCAGATTCCTTGAGACAGAAATTGATTTTACGTGGGTATATCCACCTGAAGTTCCAAAATCAGCCGCAATTATATTTGTGGCATGCTTTTTTGTTGGAAATCACTTATAACATGTAGAAATGCAAAAAAATAAAAAAAATCGAAATTTTGTTGAAAAAAAATTTGCAAAATTTAATTTTTAAAGTGAAAATATGAAGATGTAGACACACAGACAGACAGACACAAACGCACACAGACACAACAAGCACATTGGACAAATACAACAGTTCAGGAAAGGAAAGAAAAACCCAAAACTAAAAAAGGAGAATTCAAAAAATAAAAAACAAACACAAAATTGGAGACAAAGACCTCGAGTGCTTGGGTGTTGAAAACAAACTCAATCTGGAAATGATAGCAAGGAAGATTAAAAAAAAAAAAAACACCAACGTATGAGGAAGCAAACAACAGGAGAAAACAAAATCACATGTTTGAGAATAACCCAAAGAGATTCTTCCACGAATTAGGGAAACAAAAGGAGAATGTGTCAACTCCCCCTGAAAAACGAAAAGATGGGGAAACATTCTGCAAAGGAATTCGTGAAGATCGAAAGGAACATTACAAGGAAGCAGAATGGATCATGGACTTGGAAAAGAAGAAGCAACATGTTGAAAGAGGAAATGTCTGCAGCCATTATTGATGAAGAAATAAACAATAAAAAACAACTTCAAAAAATGCCACCAAACTTTAAAATCCAGGCACAGATGGAATTCCAAACTTCTGGCTGAAACAACTTGATGTTCTCCACAATCACAACGCGAGGACATTCAAAAAACTAATCCAAGAGGAAAAGGAAGTGCACGAGTGGTTCGGAGAAGGAAACACATTTCTCATCTAAAAATCTGAAAGAACCCAACTTCCTCACAAATACCGGCCAATAACATGTCTACTAACAACATACAACCTTCTAACAGGAATCATGACAGAAATGATGTTCCATCACCGAAGCCAACAAGGAGGTTGAGACGTAGAACAAAAGGGCCACCACCCATTCCAGGCCGTACTTGAAGATTTCAAAATGCGAAGAACCAAATTGTCCACCACCTGGATGTACGACTATAAGGAAGCTTTTGACAGTGTTGCACATTCATGGATGATAAAATGCATGTAAATATACAAAATCAATCCACAAGAAATCAAACTGATTGAGAAAGCAATGGAACTCTGGAATACCACCTTGAGAGGACAGCACTCAGAAGGAAATATCGAAATACCAGATGTGAAGATATGGCATGGGATCTTCCAGGGAGGCAGTCTTTCCCCCATCTTGTTTTGTCTGGCTCCACACTCACTGAGTAACCTCATCAACAAACAAGGACTGGATACACCCTTACAACCAATAGAAGAACATCCAAAGAAACAAGAAAGTTGACTCACCTACAATGCGTGGATAATTTAAAGCTCTTCCTGACCCAGCTGTTTTATCTGATGAAAGTCTGGTTGGGTCATCATAACAGCAACCAAGGCTGAACTGGCCAGAGCAATGACCACCACACGAGGAGACACCGACAACGCTGCCAAAGCGGACTCAGCAATGGCAACAAAACAAGTTCAGAGACACTGACAGCAGCTGCATTGGCCTTGGCAACAATAAACAACTCTTAATAGAAGAGGCACCAAAAGTGAGGAAGATATGAAATACTGACAGTTTGGATCAGGAGACAGAAGAGAGGAATAATGTAGGAGACGAAACGGAAGAGGAAAAGGAGAGAAAGGCTGTCTCCTGAACTGCTCAACTTAATGTGGTGCAAGAAAGGCACATTCTCTGAATTTAATGTGAAAAAGTTAATTTCAAAACTTACTCAAACAGGAAAGGAGGAATCTGGAGTCCACGGAATGCTGAGAGTGGGATACTGTTACGAATTTGGAAGCTTACTGCACTCAACATTCAGGTCCCTATAGAACAGTTATATCGGTAAAGTGTGTGTTTATAGTTAGGGCCCCCTACCTGTGTCTAACGGGAATTACATGTGTGCGCTGCGGAGATTCGCTTACAACAAACCTCCTTCACTTCACTCCACACACCGACGCCATCGCCCACGTGCGTTCGGCCACGTACGTGGGCGGAGATTTCCATCACCTCAGACCGGGACTCCACCCAGGAAGCCAGGGGCATGCCCCTTGTCTAATCAGGCCACAGAAGGCGGTTTTCCCACACACGCCGGCCAATGAGAGTTGACATGGCCATAGAAGGCGGTTTTTCCACGACAGGCCGGCCAATGAGAGTTGAGATGGCCACAGAAGGCGGCTTTCTCACGATACGCCGGCCAATGAGAGTTGAGATGGCCACAGAAGGCGATTTTCCCATGACACGCCGGCCAATGACAGTTGACATGGCCACAGAAGGCGGCTTTCCAACGACACGCCGGCCAATGAGAGTTGACATGGCCACAGAAGGCGGCTTTCCAACGACACGCCGGCCAATGAGAGTTGAGATAGCCACAGAGAGCGACCTTCCCACGACGCCCCGTCCAATGAGGGTGGAGAGCGCCTCAGACGGCGATGTGCTCACCCTGGAGGAGAAAGGAATATAAGAAACGCCAGGCTGGGTAGTTAGGGTGGAAAAAAGGATCGAGGTGGTGGAGGTCGTCGTAGTGGTAAAAGGGTCGTGGTCGTCGTCGTGGTGATCATCATCATCGTGTTGCGGGTTCGAGTCCCGCCGAGCTGGATCATCGTCGCCTCTGATCTTCTCCTTGGCCTTAGTCGATTGGTGCGTGGCCGATTGGAAAGCGTGGTACCTGGTGGTTGGAGCGGCATCGTGTTGCGGGTTCGAGTCCCGCCGAGCCAGATCATCGAAGACCACACGAAGTGGACAGGTCCAAGCACAGGCTCTGGTCTCTCGCTCACCTGTCCTCGAGCTGGAGGCCTTCAATAAAGACCATTGGGGTCCTTTTCTGTGTGTATGTGTGTCTGTGTGTGGGCCCGTCTTTCAGTAGCGACTGTATTAGTACTTGTGTGTAAATTTGCATCCTTTATAGTCGGTTTAACTCTGCCCTTTATGTGTTCCTTCCCCACCTATTGTAAGTAAATATCCATTTGTTGAATGTTTCAGCTTGTCCTCGTCCTTTCCTTCATTGGTTTAGCACGGTGCGTGTTGGGTGATTAAAAAGGCCGTTGCTGCTGTAGTAGTGCATTTGGACCGGTAACTTTTGGTTAATTGGACCGGTAATTGGACCGGTAATTTGGACCGGGACCTCGGTAACCATCCGCTCGGGTTACGCATGGGTCGAGCACGGAAACGGCTCGTCTCGTTTGGAGTCCCTTTATAGAGAGAGTAGCAACATAGAGGGTCCGGAAAAATCTCGTCACGTGATTGCGTAGAGCCATTTTGAGTCCATCGCGGACAGGATCGGACGCATATTGGTCAGCGTTTTAACGTTCCCGCTGTATGGAGCGGGTTCTCATTTGTGTTTTACATCGATTTTACGACAAAATGACAGGTTGTTGCAGCTTTGGGTGCACAAATAGAATGGAGAAGGGATTCAAGATGTATAGATGTCCATCAGATGCTAAAAGACGGAAAATCTGGGAGAACAGAGTCAGTCGTGTTGGATGGAAAGCAACTTCTTGGTCAGTTCTCTGCCAGGTCAGTGTGATGGTGGTAATGGTCCCATATGCGTATATTTGTGTGCTACGAGTGAGACTGGCCTTTGCTTTGGCTTTCCAGGCTTGTTATTCATTGCTCGTGGATTAATTAGCACTTGAAGGGGAAGGCATCTTTATTTAAAATTAAGTTTGAGTTGGAGTCTTCGAGCTAGATCAATTAATATAGGGTCGAGATCATGTCTCCAAAGTCAGACTCAGACTCAAAGTCAAAGTCAAACTAAAGTCAAAACAAAGACGAATGAAAGGAGAACGGGCTAACACGGCTCACTCTTCAAAGGCAGGGTTAGGGTCAACACTAACCCTCATTCTGACCATAACCCTAACCCTAAACCTGACCCTAAACCTAAATCTAACCCCAACCCTAACTTTTAAGAGTAGGTTATACCAAAGATTTAAAATCTATTGGTGTGGGTGTGGACTGCCAGATCTCAGGATACGAAACAGGTCGACACCCCATAGAAGCAGAGAAGGGAGCCCATCTAACTTCTGAGTGTAGAATGGTTGGGACTGGCTTTTACCTTCAGGGAATGAGGAAAACATGAGGGAAACATAAGGGAAATGAGGGAAACAGGGAATGAGGGGGCCGGGTGGGGTGGGCTACTCTATTTTTGGTGGGATTAATATATGATCGGCAACATGCAGCAAAGTTTAGATTAATAATTTAATTATGAAAATTAAACAAACACAAATATATACCCACACACGATAAACAAGGTCAAACAACTGCAGAAATACAAAGATAACACTTAACATTGTATTGTACATTGTACATGTATAAGCAGGGAGGTGAGAGTTCGAGTCTCGCTCTCGCCTCCCTGAAATTAAAACGAGGCTGAAATAAGCAGCACGTGGACTTGTCGAGTTCATTCCTTCTTTCTCATGATTCTAAATGTCTGTGACTGTGAAATTACAACCAGCTCTGTGAATTTCTTCTTTATCATACATGGCTCTTCGTTGTCATAAATCTTCTATTTTGTCATCTTCACATAATTTGTCCATTAACAACATGGAAAAGACCATTCCCATCTCTCATACATAGAGAACATCATGGAATACACCGACACGGTTCAATGAACTAGCGCCACACGGCGGCTCTGCACGCACACCGCACTGAATGGACTCAAAATGGCGTCAAATCGTTAGTTGTCGCAACTCTCTCCATAAAGGAACTCTAGTCTCGTTCGAGCTCCGTCGAGGGTGTGAATTCCTCGGTAGCTCGCCACGTGGGCCTCAAGGTATTTTGAAGTTTGGCAAATAACCCTGGACACGTGGTTGAATTACTGACAATTCACGGACCTGTAAGGGACCCGTCCGTACCTTCGGAGTTATCCGAGGGTAACGATCTGAATTCCGCCCCCACCCCCACCCCATATTTCCGCAGGGCGCTCAAGGTCCGCTAACAGCCCCCTTCTGGAAAAACTGCCAAAACCAAGAATCACTGCTCACCTTCACTCTTTCATTCCTCTTTTTTCACGCCTTTGTAACAAACTCCCACACTCTCTTCAATCCCACTCTTCCCTCCAGGTAGTCAAAACAGCTGTTCACCACCACCTCTTATCTTCCCCCATCCAAAACCATGATCTTTTCTACCCCCGTTAATCCACCCCAAACCCACCTCATTCAAATTCCCTGCTTTCCTTCCTGAAAGTCCCTGTAGTGTCCATCTTGTATACCCCATGTTCCCCACCCCATCCCTCACCCAACCACAGATCTAATGTGTCTGTTCCCCATTGTTTTGTCTTTCCCTCTCCTACCCCTCTTGTTGTGTGTTGTGTGTTCGCTCTCATACGAGCCTCGACATTGTGAACAAAAAAACAACAAACTTGATTGGAGTCCACCTGTGGCCAATTCAAATGATTGAACATGATTTCGAAAAATAAACACACCTTTCCAGATAAGGTGCCACAGTTGACAGAGCAGAAACTCTTCCATGAAGTCGAAGGAACTGTCCGTATAACTCCGAGATAAAATTGTGATGAGGCGTAGATCTGGTGAAGGGTATGAAATCAATTTCTGGTGTTGAAAGGTCCCAAGATCACAGTGAGCTCCATCATGAGGAAATGGAAAGAATATGAACGACCCAGACTCTTCCTAGAGTTGGCCGTCCGAACAAACTGAGCAACCAGGCAAGAATGACCTTTGTCAGGGAGGTAAAGAAGAACCCAACGACCACTCCAACAGAACTACAGAGTTCTTTTACTGAGATGGGAGAACCTGTTGGAAGGACGAAAGTCTCTGCAGCACTTCAAAAATCAAGGCTTTATGGGAGAATGGCAAGAGGGAAGCCACTCCTGAGAAAAAGGCACGTGACAGCACATCTTGAGTTTGTAAAAAGTCACGTGAAAGACTTTGAGAGCAAGAGGCAAAATATTCTGTGGTCTGATGAGACGAAAATGGAACTCTTTGGTCTGAATGCAAAGCACTGCATCTGGCAGAAACTGAGTGAGGCTCCTCATCCATCCAAAACCATCCCTACCGTGAGGCATGGTGGCGGTGGCATCATGTTGTGGGGATGCTTTTCAGAGGCAGGGACTGCAAGACTTGCAAGGCTCGAGGGAACTATGAATGAACCAAATACAAGCAAATCCTTGAGGAATTGGCTGTCTGATGTTGGCTTAATGGTTTGGGTGCCGGGCTTTGGATCCGAGGGTCCCGAGTTCAAATCCCACTCAGCTGTTGAATTAATACCAGGTGGGGTTAACTCGGCCTGTCATCCTTATAAGGTCGGCAAAGTGAGTGCCAGCATCCTGGTTTCCTGTCAGAGTGGCGACCCGTCCAGGATTGTGCCCAATAGCCAAAGACACTGGTTAAGCAGCACCAATGCTCTGCACAGAGTATGGTCCCAATCTCCTCCTCTTTGAGGAGAACCTGCTTCAGAGTGCAAAAGACCTTCGACTGCGGCGAAGATTTACGTTCCAACGGGACAATTACCCCAAGTATACAGCCAAAGCAACACTGCAACACCACAAAGTATTGACTGAGAGGGTTGAACACACATTGACGAAATACATTTCAGCTTTTCAGTTTTCATTAATTTTTTAAAATTTCAAAATATGTTTTCTCTTTGCCATTATTGGGTATTTTGTGTTGATCAGTGACAAAACATTTAAATTTAATCCATTTTGAAGTCAGGCTGGAACACAACAAAATGTGAAAAGTCGAGAGGTGTGAATACTTGATGAAGGCATTGAAGGTTTCACCCATAAAACACCACAAAGGGCACATTGGTGGCTTTATTTTCTTTCTGCCGTGACATCCTCCGGGTGGGTAAGTGGTGCACTTGCTTCGGTGCCTCGAGGTGGAGACGGAACACTGTTGTTTGTGTTCTTTATAACATCTTTAAAAACAGTAAGTTTCCTGTTTGGAATGATTTTCAATTTTGTTTCAATTTTGCAGGCAGATTAAAACTATTATCTTCCTCCTCTCCAAGCATGTGCGACCGGGACGGATGCATCGCCAAAGTACTGACAAACTACAGGTTTGTTTTCCGATTAATGTTCAAAATATAACTTTCAACTGAAATGGAGTTGTTCCTCGAACATAAACTGATGTTTGTCGACAGATTGACGGACAGACAAAGTGAACAAACTGCTTTCACTTCGTGTGTGTGCGGCAATGAAAAAAACAAAATAAAAAATAATTGAGCTTTATGTATTCCACCAGTCGAAGTACCCATCGCTTCCCTGAAGGATTTAATCAAACGACGGAACATTGTACTTGTAAACATTCTGCTCCATTCACTCCATCATTTTCCCAGGGTCACCTTCCCTCTGCTTGGAAGTCAGCTGACATCATCTTCATGAACCATCCTTGCTGCTTCCATCTGCACATGGCGTGAGCAAATTTCACCTCCGCTTCAGTGCGAAGTTCATTCTTGTTTGCTTTGGTCTGAACCTCCGCTTGAAATAAATGAAATGAAACATTCCCCTTCACTCGTGCTGCCTTCTGCTCCTATTGCGCTGCCTTCTCTTCCCCTCAAGCTGCCTTCCCCCTCTCACGATGCCCCTTCCCCCATCACGATGCCCCCTTCCCCTCTCACGATGCCCCCTCCCCCTCATGATGCCTTCCCCCCTCACGATTCCCCCTCCTCCCTCACGATGCCCCCTTCCCCCTCACGATGCCCCCTCCCCCTCATGATGCCTTCCCACCTCATGATGCCCCTTCCCCTCTCACGATGCGCCCTTCCCCTCTCACGATGCCCCTCCCCCTCATGCTGCCATCCCCTCCCGTTGTGCCACCTCCCCATTACCTCAACAGCAATCAATTAGCAGATCACAGCAGGATAGCCAAGAGGTACGTATGATCGCTCTCAAATGTCTTGCCTGGGTTTGCATCCTGACCCAGCTATAAACTGTCATCCCAGTGTTTCACAGGCAGGGTGATTCATAAAAGTGTGTGATGTCTCCCAGATGGGTGTAAAACTCGGCGTCACATCTGCCTGGATCCCCCCTCCTCTCCCCCTCCACACTTTCCTCCCTCCCCTCCCCCTCTCCCTCTATCACCCCTATCCCTCTCTATCCCACCCGATCCCTTTCCCTCTTCCTCACCCCTTTTTGTCTCTCTCCGATCCCATCCCTTTCTCTCCTCACCCTCTCTCTGCTCACCCGATCCTTCTCTCTACTACCCCTCTTCCTCCTTTATCCTTCCCCTCCCTCCTCTCCCTCTTCCCTTGAATATTCCCATCAGCGAAGCGACAGGTAGTATTTGCTGGTAAACAAACACGAATTAAGCTTTAAATTTTACATTTTCACACTTTCCTCAATTAAAAGAGGTTATGATTAACTGTAAATTATTTAATTCGTCAGGTGCTCATGAGAGTTCACGTCCCTGACCCTTCGTGAAGGGTAATGTTGTTAAACGTGTCCTTTATGATCCATCCATGAAGACCACACTGTACAGAGAGAGCATCAGTGCTGCAACAGTCGTTACCTGGGTTATTGGCCACAATCCTGGACAGGTGGCCACTCTGACACAGGATACTCAAACGGCTCAATCACCCAGCAAGCTGGTATCACTTTGCCAACCTCAGAAGGATGACAAGCTGAGTCAACCCCACCTGGTATTAATTCAACAGTAAAGTGGGATTTGAACTCAGGACCCAAGTAAACCAAGTCCACCACCCTAACCATAAAACCAACACCAAGTATACCTGAATGATATTTCACCAAAACAGATAAACAGAGTCGGGACAAACACACCGATCCCATGACAATGGTTATATAACAGTTCTTGCAGCAGGTCAAAGGTCGAGGTCACATCTTCAGGTCAAAATTTCGTGAAAAATGATTTTGGGTCAAACTTTGACCTTGAACTTGTGACTTCAATCCATCGAGCAGAATTAATTAGTTTCCTGGTAAACTCTCACCAACTCTGCTTTACAAACAGCCGACGAGTTTAGTGGTAACTAAGTTCACCCTTCACATCTTTAAATATAATATTGAACATAATTTGGCCTTAAATAAGTTTGTTACAGGATGAGCTATAAACTCCCAACCTGGTGATGCACAGGGAAGGTGTTGCATCAGTGAGCATACCTTCCTCTGAAAGCAAAGGCAAGTCTCTTGTCTTCTCATCCAGTGATTCCTCGACGACGTTAAAGATGCCACTGGAGTCCTCATGAACAGGCCATTGTGTGCCGGTGCAGAGGCCCATCATCACGAGTAAATCTTCATCTGATTTGTTGTAAACAAGATTAAAGAGGAATCGAATGATGAAGTGATGAGGTATAAAATGATGTCATACAAGATGTCATGTACAAGAGGGAGGGTAACATGTCATGGATGGGATTTCGGTTCACAATTCAATTCCGGCTCCGCTCCAGACATAGTGACATTCACTAAATCAATGAGTTCCTGTGTTAGTACACAGCACGGATCAGTACGGGAAACACAAGTTCTCGGTACGGAGTGAACGTCACGTACCGGGTCTGGACTCCTTGTCCTCGGGTGAACCGACCATGGACCCGCGGTCTTCTGGAGAACCTGCTGGACCGACCACGTATCCTCCATCGGAGCCGCTCTGAGATCTCGGGTCATGGTGGACCGCACGTCGTGTCGGGTGAAGGACGGTACGCTGTGGTAACCGAGTGAAGAGCGCGAGCTGTTTGGGGAAAATGCGAACCGCGAGATCGCGGTGTCTGATTGGTTCCCGCCACATCACGTGTCCATGATTTAAAATAAATACAAAGATTGAACGTTTCGTTTTAACGGATTGTTTGTGTTTCAGATTGTGTTGTGAAAGTGGAAAATCAAGTCCGAGTTCGTCGATGATTATTACCTTGATACGAATCAATGTTCTTTATTTTCTGTTTTTGTATTTATCGACAATCTTCCCTCCATAACGGAGTTATATATGGGTATGTGGATATGTGGGTATGTATGTGGGTATGTATATGTGGGTATGTATATGGATATGTGGGTATGTATGTAGGTATGTATATGGATATGTGGGTATGTATATGGGTATGTATATGGATATGTGGGTATGTATATGGATATGTGGGTATGTATATGGATATGTGGGTATGTATGTAGGTATGTATATGGATATGTGGGTATGTATATGGGTATGTATATGGATATGTGGGTATGTATGTGGGTATGTATATGGATATGTATGTGGGTATGTATATGGGAATGTATCATCTACTCCTCCGGGAGGATTTGACCGAGGAAGCTGAAACTTTCAGGGATTAATGAGGGAACCCCGACATTGTGTCGATGCAAGTTCCGATTGATTCCATCAAGTTTTGAGGAAAAAGTTAATTCACCCAAAGGTGTTGGGGGGGGGGAGTGGGAACATAACTGGAATTATCTTAGGTATAGCACCACGATGTGTTATATCAGCATAAAAGCAGTACTCACATGTTTTTTTTTCCTGTATGTTCGCTGGGTTAATGTTAATTTTCAGGAGCAATGGAAGCAGCAGTCCAATGCTTATACACCTCCCAAAAAGGAATGCGTCAGAAGAATGTATTGCACATGTCGACGCAAATTTCTCCAAAATTAGCATAATGGGGTTGAGGGTGATAAAAAGAAACAAATAAAATGTTGCCAATTAAACTTGATTGAAAAGTAAATGTATTGTTGGAACCCTTTCATGAGAAATTTCCTCAAATACATGATTATTACATCGATGTGCTTGAACATGTATCTGTTTTTAGAATAATATATATTTGCATTTTAAATGACCTTATATATCATTTGTCCTGGAAGAGGATCAATCTGCTTGGTAAAAAGTGCCCTTTCTTCCCCAAAACAGATTGGCCTTCCAATTAATCTTTAATTATAATTCAGTGTAACAGAATTACCAATTATTTTATAGACTGTGCTTATTAAGGGATTCTCATGTACAACCAGTAGTTATATTGGTGTCTGAAAGTCTGGTTGGAGACACTATGTCAGTTTCAATGGAATGTTTGCTGAAGGTGATATCCAGGTGTTTTCTTACACCCTTGTCAGCTTCAGATTATATATTGTTGCAGGCCGGGGGTCGGGTGAGAAGACCACGAGGTCGGGGAAGCTATCTCGGCTCCCACCAGACTCCCCGGAATTGTAGGCCGTCACACACGGATAATTCCGTGACGCGGCGGGTCGCTTAACCGACCGTGGACGCCAATAACTGAACCACGTGACTTAGGGTTTTCCGTCGAGTTAATCCAGTTACCTAAAAATAACCACGTGATTTAATTACCGGGGAACACGCCCTCGGTATGCCTTGTCCGAACCGGATCACTCCACCGGACTGGATGCAGCCGAGCAACACTGCCAAGGACGTACCGGCTTAGTGCTAAAAGGAACGGATTGTTGGGAATAAAGTCCCGGGTTAGCTAGGATTCGGACCATGATGGATCAATGGAAGAAAAGACAAAAACGAGCAGGAAACATTCCAAATAAAAATTTATTAACAATGGGCGAGGAAAGGTATGTGGTACGATCAAGATTTATTGGGGTGTGTTGTGCAGCGATAGGGGAGAGAGGTGTGGTGCAGCAATAAACAAGCAACTTATAAAAGCAGACACAGAGCAGACCGAACCCGAAAATAATAATAACGATCTTCTGCAGGCTTACTTACATAGACAGGCGCCAGGACACACACACACACACACACACACACAGAAAATTCGATGAAGAGGGATTGAGGCAAGACAGGAGAGGAGTTGAGGCTACCTTTGTATAACTGGTACCTTTGTATAACTGATACGCGGAACCCGAACAAGCCCGCAATACGTTTGGGGGGAGTGCTCCGTGGTGCCGTACCCCAACTGACGCTTCGCTCCTCGCCACCGTGGGCGTGAAGGAGGGGCTTGAGTTGGAAGGGTGTAGTCAGCGTCATGTGGGTGGTGAAGAGGAAGAGGAGCCCAGTGATGACGACAGAAGGAAGTCGAGGTCCAGGTTGAGCGGCAGGGCAGCAGAGAGAGAACGTGGAGTCCGCTCGGACCTTTATACGCCTCGCAGCGCGGGGTGGGGGGCCACTCCGAAACTCGGTGTCGTCACCCGAATCGGGTGTTCTGATTGGCCCCGACCCCCTGCGCGGCCCGGCCACAATGGCCGGAAACTGCAACACTCCATTTCCGGCAAGGTGACCCTGAGCTATGGGAAGGTCTCACTCCGACCCCACGACATGACACGATTCGCCCACACTGAACTCCACGCCATGAATCGTCTTGCAAGAACCCCCTGGCCTTGCCCTGATGACCGGCCAAGGCCAGCGTCGGTCTCGCACGCCCGCACGCCCCCGACAAGCGCTGGCCAACGCGCCCGCTCCGTGTGCGCCAACGTGGCCCAAACTGTACAACATGCCCCCGCCCGATCGCAGCTTCACTGGTCATAAAGGCGAGGGGACGTTTGCAGGCCGCGAGGACCGAAGGTACGATGTTATGGCGAACCCATGCACAGACAGTAACATGTGTCCATTCGTGCCCGGCTCTGTACGGTAACAGTCGCGAGCGGCGCACGGGTCTGCCTTCAAGCACATTCCGTACAGTGCGCGTGGATCCGCCATGAGGAACGTGGCCAGCGCTCGGGTGATGGACGAAACCCGATCGATATAAGTAGTCCAGCAATGGGTTGAAAAGTACGTGTTTCCCGTATCATGCACAACGTGGTGGGGTGTTGTCTTTCTGTTATCGGCCTCGGTACGCGTTCCGTGCAGCGTGAGCGTCGTGCTGGGTGTGTTTCCTGTGTTGTGGAGACACCATCGGGTGGAAATTACCGCTGCGAGTGCGTTTGGCACGCTGTGTTTTGTACGGAGGGTTGTTGTCTGCTTGGCCTTTGCGGAGGACCCATCTCACAGCGAGGGGCGCACGTGACTCAGATTTACCTCAGGAATAATCAGAGGAGTAGAAATGAAATGAAGAAGAAATGATGGAAGCAAACCGAGCTATGAGATCATCGCAACGCACGCCCCTGTTGTCCCACTAGACAAAAGGGAAGGGACTATCTACACGTATATTAATGGAATAACTGTCTTGGACCACGATCTGTTGGATGCATGCGGTTCCGAGAACCGCAACAATATCTTTCCCTCGCCTTTTCAATGCGGGCTGACTTTCAAACCTCCGGACCAAGGAGCCATCTGTGATCCATCCCAGCACCCAAAGGACTGCAGTCTTTACACCATTCTGTCTTGAGGATGATCAAAACATGGTTGGATGATCTCACCCCCTCTGAAAACTCTTATCAACCTTTAGTTCATAAATATTCCTTATCCCTTCAACATGAAGCTGACCCCCAGATGGCTGCTGCAACAAAGCTGCGAGTGATTCTTCCCTGAGCCCTCAACATGTCAGCTATGGCGTCAGCATGTTTGGAGGGTAAACAGACCTCGTCCCACTGAAAACTACAAAATAATTCAAAGTTTCTATGCACTGCAGAGTCGCGGAAAGAGTGCGTTGCTCCGATTCTCCGTATCGATGTTTGTATTTGTTTTTCCTGTTTTAATTGACTCAAATGTACAGGAGGAATTTAGAAATTCTTTGACACACGCTTGGAGCAAGATCACCTGGTGGATTCAGAAATACTGATTGCACAGAGAAGTCCCCAAAACCCCCCAAAACCCAACAACTTTTCCAATCATTAATTGTTTTTTTCTGAGACACTCGTGCGAGACGTTGAACACAGAAAAGACCCAAACATAACAGAACAAAAAGAACATCGTGGAAGGGGGGGGTGAGGCGGGGACACAACTTCAACAGGGTAGAGGTAGAATGGAGGGTCACTTGGATGAATAATGGGCATGGGGAAGAATGAGATCAGAGGGAGGTGGGTGGACAAAGGGGTGAACAAGCTGAATGCAAGTTCAAACACAGCAAGAGGGGGAAAGGAAAACTGGAGATGGCATAAGAAAAGGATGGTAATGAATAAGGGGGAAAGCACATTAATGTGGAAAGGAAGAGGTCGCTTTGTGGAGGGCTTTTATTTTGGAGAGGGTTTGGGGAGGGCTTTACTTTGGAGAGGGCTTGGGGAGGAAAGGAAGGCTCGGAGAGGGGGAAAATATCATGAATATGGATGGGGGGGCGGGGGGAGGGGTGTTGGTGAATTGAATAGCTATCTTGAAGACGGAAGAGTCAGATTCATCAGTCTGAGCAAGTTGGTTCAACAGGCTTGAGAAAGGAGTAACAAATGAGTGGAGGTGAGCAAAGAGCCTGGATTTTGGGAGTTTCAACAAAAGTTGGTTCCTGGAAGAAAGCCCTTTGGAGCAAAATTCGGGGATGGGTGTACAGAGCAAGGCAGAGGGGTGCAGGACCAGAAACTAACCTGGAGAAGACAGAGAGACCACCGGTGTGAGAGTAAGAGAACCATAGACTCAGCTTCATTGCTGGAGATTCCAATGATTGTGATGGAATTGGTTTCTCTGGCATCAAGAAGTGCAAGGTGAGGCAAGGGTACCAAAACTAAATGAATCACTCCTACTTTTCACATTATGATGTCATTGTTAATGTAAAATCATTCCAAAAATTACATTAAATAATGTTATGACAGAGAAGTTCATTAGATGCGGAACATCTCATCATGCTGGAAAAGAAAATCGAAGAACAAACAAACAAATCAAGTTGAGAAGTACAAACACCAAGCAAGCACCAAAATTGGGAATCCAATCGAAAATCCTGAACACTATTTCCATGACTACTTCAACTACAACAACATCTACTCCGACCACAACTAGTCCGCACGCCCAGCTAAGGGGTGCAGTGATACACTTTTGTGGATTGATCCATTTTCATGTCGTTCCCTTGGGACAGGGGGATCCTGAGGTTCGAGCTGACATTTTGGAATATTTTGCCCGTGGTGCCGAAGATTGTTCGCAAAATCCCGAAGACGCACATAATATTCACTCCCAATTGGAATGTTGTGAAATTCCCGCATTTCCACGAAAAAAGTTGTTATGAAGTCAATAAGACAATAAAACATCAAATTGAAATCTCCATCTGAATTTGGATCAACAATTATGCCGTGAAGTGATGATGTAATCATGACAAAGGTGACCCCTCAAGACATTTCCCTTCGATGTTTTCTGATTCCTTTTTCAGGATTTCAAACCCATCCAGATCCTTGTTCTGCTAGTTTCTCTTCTCATAAATTGCTTTGGATGATTGTTCTAGTTTTTATGTTGTCACAGAATCACTCCCGTTGCTCTGATTAACTGGTGCAATATCAGCGCTCTTTAACGTCCAGGTTCCTTTTTCAGATCCTGGTATCACATTTGGTTCGTACTTGAAAGAGTTCTCTGAGACTGGGATATTGATGTTTTTGCACATGTGTTGGTGGATTGATCTTAACACCTTGTTGTGCCTTTGTGTGTACAGGTGTTCTGTCATGAGGTTTTTACATCCCAAGAGATGGTGATGGTGTTTTCTGTTTCTACCTTACAGAACCTGCACCTGTCCTGATTGACTCCATCCAGCCATCTTCTTAAAGTGTCCATGGTGTTGGGTATTTGCAGTGCCTGCAGAAAGTCTACACCAAATTTTCAAATTTTTCACCTTTTGTTGCCTTCCAGCCCGGAATTAAATTACATTAAATCAGACTTTTTCCTTGTTATTTACCCACCGTCACCGACAACTTCTAAATTAAAAAACAAATTCTCCAAATTTCAGTAAAATTAATTAAAAACACAAAACAAGAATATCTTGGTTGGATAAGTGTCCACCCCCCTGAGTTAATACATGGTGGAACACCTTTGGCAGCAATTACAGCTGTGAGTCTGTTGGGATTGTTCTGTTGGGATCAAGCAATGACAGTGCCAACACATTGATTGGGCAATATTTGCCTATTCTTCCACACAAAACTGTTCAAGCTCAGTCAAGCTGCATGGGGAGCGTTGATGGACAGCAATCATGAAATCATGCCACAGATTTTTGATTGGATTTAGGTCGGGGCTCTGACTGGGCGACTCAAGGATATCTTTTTGTTCCTTCGCGACTCCAGTGTGGCTTTGGTTGTGTGCTTCAGGTCGTCGTCATGCTGAAAGGTGAACTTCTGTCCCAATTTCAGTTCTCCTGCAGAGGGCAGCAGGTTTTCCTCTCGGATCTTTCTGTGTTTTGCTCCATCCATTTTCCGGTCTGTCCTGACAACTCACAGCCTCACCATGTCTCTCCGAAAGGACCGTCTCGAACCCCCCCATCTATTTTCTCAACAATCGTCTTCAAGAAGTCCTTTCATTCAAGCTTCTGGGTCTCATTATCTGCCATGATCTTTACTAAGAAAGCCACATCTCCAAGCTGGCCTCCAAAGTCAATTGCCAACTTGGCATCCTCCATTGTGCGAAGTCCTTCCTTGACACACCTGAGATTCAAACCATTTACCAAGCTTTCATCCGCAGTCTGATGGATCACTGCTCCCCCCTCCGGGGTGGTGTTCATGCCTCACACGGAGCTCGACTTAACGCTGTGGAAACCAAGGCTTTTTGGATCATTGGTAACTCCCTGATCATTGGGATCTCAAGCTGAGTCGTTGGATCTCTCACCGGAGGCAGGTCGGTGGTCTTTCTGTCTTCGACCATCTCCTCCCTGGCCTTGCCCCCGCTGCTCTGTCTGTGATCTGTACCCCTGATATTGTTTCGGATCTGGCAACCATTTGCACACAGACAGCCAGAGTCCCCGTAGTTCAGTTATTTCGATAAGTATGTGTTTATAGTTAGGGTCCCATCCCCTATGTCTAACGGGAATTACATGTGTGCGCTGCGAAGTTTCGTTATAGTTAGTTTTTTTTAGAACAAATCCCCTTCACTTCCTGAAACCACCGACTCCATTGCCCACGTGTTTTTGGCTGATGGTGTGGGTGGAGCCTCCATCGCATCAGATCGAGGCTCCGCTCCGAGGAAGGGCATGGAGCATTTCAGCCAATGGGCGAAGGGCGAGCAGGGCCGAGGCGCTCCGGCCGATGGGAGGCCAGAGTGCCGAAAGCGACGACAGAGCCTCTTCGGGGGTGGGCCTCCAAGACGCCCCTACACCCCCCGAGACGCCCGTCCAATCAGGAGGCTCATCTCCTCAGGGCCGGCTCCGCCCACGCCAGATGTCGTGTTCGCCCCGTCCAATCAGGAGGCTCATCTCCTCAGGGCCGGCTCCGCCCACGCCAGATGTCGTGTTTGCCCTGTCCATAGAGAAAGAGTAGAGTGGTTGTCAAGACCAGAATACGGGAGTCATCGTGGCCTATTGCTTTTGGTCTGTCGTGGTGGCTTGGTCTCGGTCGTGGTCCTTTGCGGTGGCTCCTCGTGGTGGTGGCGGCTGAGCAGCCAAGGTCGTGGGCCGGTGGATGTTGGGACGTGGGTTCGAGTCCCATCGTGGTGGGTTGGAGTCCGGTGTGACCGCACGAGGTGGGAAGGTACCTGGCCTGGCTCTGATCCCCCCAGCTCGCCTTCCCTCTGGGCTGAGGGGCCGAATAAAGACCCACGGGGTCCATTTCTTTTGGGTGTGTGTGTGTGTGTGTGTGTGTGTGTGTGTGTGTGTGTGTGTGTGTGTGTGTGTGTGTGTGTGTGCGTGTGCGCGGCGCCAGTCTGTTAGGTAGAATTGTTTTAGTGTTTCCTTTTCATTGCACATTGCCTGCCTGATATTCGGTTGTAACTCTGCTCTGTGTCTCCCTTCCCGATTACAGTATAAATAAACCCCCAATTGTTAAATGTTCCAGTTCGTTGCATTTCGTTTCTTCCACAGACCCAGCACGGTGCGTATTGGGAATTCGGGAGGCCGTGTGCCGTAAGTTGTCGTTTGGACCGACGGACTTTGGTAATTCCGCTCAGTTGCACCGGACTGAGGTCGCCAGAGCAACCCGGTTCGACAGAGTCCGTCGAGGGTGTCACTTCCCCGCTAATTTGACGACGTGAGGACTTAGCTATATTGAAATTAGGCAATTAACCCAACCCCACGTCGTCGAAATATTAGCGACCACGGTCCACCAAGGAGAAGGCACCCGTGACCTTTCAGACTTATCCAAGAGTCACGACCTAAATTCCGGGGTGTTCGGTGAAAACGACCCCACTGCTCCCCCTAGTGGTCGTTTATCGCCACCGAACCCCGGCCCACAACAAAATTTCCTCAAGGAACTCAAGGTCTGCCAAAACTCCCCATCTTGTGAAAATGTCAAAATCAAGAATCACAGCTCACCTTCACTCTTTCATTCCTCTTTTTTCCTGCCTCTGGAATAAACTCCCACACTCTCCTCCCTCCAGGTCTTCAAAGCAGCTGTTCACTACCATCTCACATCTTCCCCTATCCAAAATCTTGATATTTACTGCCCCCGTTGATCCACCCCAAACCCACCTCCTTCAACTTCTCTGTTTTCCTTCCTGACAGTCCCTGAAGTGCTATCCTTTTTACCCCATCCCATCCCTCTCCCTTCCACAGATATCCTCTTCTCTTTTCCCCCCACTATTTTGCGCTTCCCTCTCCCTCCCTTCTTGTCTCCTGCCTTGTGATATGTTTCTGTGTATTTGTTCTCGCACACGCCTCGACTTGGTACACAAAAAACTATAAAAATTAAAACTGGTAAACCAGTAATCCCAGGCTTCAACCCGTGCATCCGACGTCAAAGGACTTTAATTTGCACTGGGTCTGCAATGGGGTCTCGCTACGGTGTCCCTCATGTTATATCAATGAAGGATTGTTAAGCCGATAGCAATACATGACAAAGAAAGAAACTTCACATTGGATAAATCGAGGCTGGACAAAGTTTCAAGTCCCGAAAAAAGTCCAATGACACATTTGCATATTAATGTAAATGGCGAACTTGTAGGACGTTAAACGATCTTCCAGAATGTGCAGTCACTATAGCTCTATCTTCTTTCGGTTTCATTTTACGACATGTCGAAAATGAGTGATTTTAAACTTTGGGGGGCTCTGGGGCCTCACTGGGGTCAAATACAGACATCGTATACACATATTTGGAGTCCCCTGTTTATGAACTATCTAATTCTGTCATTAAAATTTTTCAATTCTCATTTGCATATTTGGCATATTTAATGAGGCGAATCGGCATCATTTTAATCATATAAATTATGTAACGAGTTCGACCAAATTAACAACTTAACATTCCCATGAAACGTCGGAAATGTGTGCAAAAGATTGAGGCTGTCGGGTTATCCTTTCTGGAGAAGATGTTTTTAGGTTTTGGAGAAAATCCAATATGGCCTCCATACCACGTGACCTACGTCATCGAAATTTTCAAAGTATAAACTTCAGGTGGAGAGTTATTAAATGGACAAGTTTCATTGAATTTCATCAAAGCGTTGTTTTCATCAAAGCATTGTTTTCATCAAAGCATTGTTTTCATTTAACGACATTTCAAAAATGGGTGATTTTAAACTTTGGGGGGCTCTGGGGCCTCACTGGGGTAAAATACAGACATAATGTAAACAGATTTGGAGTCCCCTCTTTAAGGCCTATCTAAATCCATCATTCGATTTTTTCAACTTTCATTTGCTTATTTTGCATATTTAATGAGGCGAATCGGCATAATTTTAATCATATCAATTTAGTGACGATTTTGACCAAATTAACAACTTAATATTCACATGGAACATCGCAAATGTGTGCAAAAGCTTGAGGCCGTTGGGTTATGCGTTCTTGAGAAGATGTTTTTAGGTTTTAGAGAAAATCCAATATGGCCGCCATACCACGTGACCTCCGTCATCAAAATTTTCAAAGTATAAACTTCAGGTGGAGAGTTATTAGGTGTTTAAGTTTCATTGAATTTCATCCAAGTGTTCTTTTCATTTTATGACATTTCAGAAATGCGTGATTTTCAAATTTGGGGGGTGCTGGGGGCTCACTGGGGTCAAATACAGACATAGTATAAATATATTGGGAGTCCCCTGTTTATGTGCTATCTAAATTTGTCATTAAATTTTTTCAACTCTCATTTGCATATTTTGCATATTTAATGAGGCGAATCGGCATCATTTTAAATCATTTGAATTATGTCACGATTTCGACCAAATTAACAACTTCACATTCCCATGGAACAATGCAAATGTGTGCAAAAGTTTGAGGCTGTCGTGTTATCCGTTCTGGAGAAGATGTTTTTAGGTTTTGGAGAAATTCCAATATGGCCGCAATACCACGTGACTTACGTCATCAAATGTTTCATAGTATAAACTTCAGGTGGAGAGTTATTATGGTGTTAAGTTTCGTTGAATTTCATCCAACAGTTTTCCCTCCAGATCCGCCACAAAATCGATCAGTAGAACATAAAAACGCCTTTAATAATAATAATACTAACGAATTCAATAGGGCTTCAGCCATTTGGCTTGAAGCCCTAATTACCCCAGTCCCTGATGATGAGAAACATCCCCATGACATGATGCTGCCACCACCAGGCTTCACGGTAGGTATGGTGTCCTTTAGCTGATGTGCTTTGTTGGGTTTGCACCAAATGTAGCGTTTTTGCATTTTTCCCAAAAAATTCCATCAGACCACAAAACCTTATTCCACATGGCTTCAGAATCTCTCGAGTATTTTTTTGTATTCCTCAAACAGGACTCAAGGTGGGATTTTTTGTGTAATGTCTCCCTTCTTCCACCTGACCGTAGAGCCCAAACTTGTGGAGTGTTTGGGATATTGTTGTCACATGCAAACCATTAATCAGTCCTTGGCATGAAGGCCTGATGCTCTTTCAAAGTTGCCATTGGCCTCTTGGTAGCCTCTGATCAGTCTCCTTGCTTGCTCATCCAGTTTGGAGGGACGGCCTGATCTCGGCAGGGTCTTGGTGGAACCATACGCTTTCCATTTCTTAATAACGACTGTCTTGACTGTGCTCTAACGAATATGCAAGGCCTTTGAAATATTTTTATGCCCATCCCCTGATCTGTGCCTTTCCACAACTTTATCCCAGAGGTCTTTTGAAAGCTCCTTGGTGCTCATGGTTGATAATTTGCTGTGAAATGCACGACCCAGCAGTGGAAACCCACAGGAACGGCTGATTTTACTCTGAAATCATCATAATCACTGCAATTTAAACAGGTGGAGGTCAATTAACCTGGTGTGTGATTTTGAAGGTGATTGGTTCCACCTGAGCTGGTTTACAATTGCCGTTATAATGGGGGTGGACACTTATCCACCCAAGATATTCTCGTTCTGTGTTTTCAATTAATTTTCTGAAATTTGAATTTGTTAGTTGAAATTTGAAATTTGAAATTTGAATTTTCACTTGGAAGTTGTGGGTTACGATGCGTAAATAAAGGTGTAAAAATTCTGATTTAATTCCAGGTTTCCGGCATCAAAAGGTGAAAATTTTGAAAGTGGGTGTAGACTTTCTATAGACACTGTACTCTGACTCGTTCTCCATCCCAGTTAACATGACGTCTTCCAAACCACTGCAAAATGCCTTCTTTGTCTCTCCCCAACTCTTTCCAGATCTTTTCACAATCTTCCTGCTCTTTTGTCGTTCTCCCAGTTGTCGGTGTATATTTGTTGACGTATCTTTTTGTATTATTCATTTCTCTTCTTTGCAATCGTTGGCGCTGGATTTGCTGTAAACTCCAGCCCATGTGTGGCATCATATACTCGCACCTGATACTGGAAATTCTTTGCTTTGATGTATTCTTTGATGTCAAGATGCAGATGATGGATGATTGAACGCATTGTTACACACAGAACAATTGTAAGGTTTCTCTCCAGTGTGTAAGTTTTGATGTCTAGATACAGATGATGGATTAATGAAGGCCTTGGGGCACACAGAACACTTGTAGGGATTATCTCCGCTGTGTATTCTTTGATGTCGAGATACAGATGATGAATGAGTAAAGGCCTTGTTGCATACAGGACACTTGTAAGGTTTCTCTCCGGTGTGTATTCTTTGATGTCGAGATACAGTTGATGAATGAGTAAAGGCCTTGTTGCACACAGAACACTTGTAAGGTTTCTCTCCGGTGTGTAATCTTTGATGTCCAGATAAAGTTGATGGACGATAAAGGCCATGTTACACACAGAACAAATGAAGGGTTTCTTTCCGGTGTGTATTCTTTGATGCATATATAAGTTAGATAAATGATTGAACGCTTTGTTACACACAGAACAATTGTAAGGTTTCTCTTCAGTGTGTGTTCTTTGATGTGTATATAAGTTCGATGACTGACTAAACGCTTTGTTACACACAGAACACTTGTAGGGTTTCTTCCCGGAATGTATTTTTTGATGACGACATAAATTTGATGAAAAACAAAAAGCCTTCCGGCATTGTGAACACTTGTAGGGTTTCTCACCGGTGTGCAACCTTTGATGTGACAACAGATATGAAGAAGAAGCAAATCCCTTCTGACACACAGTGCACCTGTATGACGTCTCACCTGTGCATATTTCAACACATCCTTTTAAACACGATGAGGAGGTGAAGTTTTTGTTGGAAACGGCAAAATGGTTTGTCTTCTCACTTGTTTGGCTCTCCTGTTGCAAGACATTGATACACCTGTCGCAGTTGTTGTTTGTCGACACAACTCTAAACTTGTCACCATCCTGACAAAAAGTCTCTGCCAGGTGATGGTCGAAAGAAACTTCTCTGTCCAATGACGAGGAACAGTTGACACTTGAAGACTTTTCAAATTTTTTCTCTGCAAATTGACAATGGAGCAAAAACATCAATCAATCACTTTTACAACTTGAACAGAACTCGTGGAACACATAGTCGCACCTTGCATGTTCATTCTGAATAAAATTACCATTCTTAACTGAATACCCCACTATTATGGCCACTACTATCATGGATCACATGATCGTATCATCCATGCACCCACAATTATATTGTCGTCACTGATCTACACAAAATACCCATAATGACAAATTTAAAACATGTTTTTGGAAATTTTAACAAAAAAAACCTGAAATATCTTTCCACAATTCAATGGTATTCAACCCATTTGCTCTGGCATTCCAAATTGAGCTCAGGGCATCCAAATTCCTTTGATCATCCTTGAGATGTCTCCACAACTTTCTCCCTCGTATCTCTCCCTGGTTAATCCCTCCTATGTGGGCCTATGTGGGAGAGTATGTGGGCCTCTCATTCTCACACCGCAGGCAGGTCAGCGGTCTTTCTGTCATCTACCGTCCCCTCTCCGGTCTCGCCGCCCCGTTTGATCGACAATCGACAATGGACATTGCCAAGAGCACAGTGAGCTCCATCATTCGGAAATGGAAAGAATATGAACTACCCAGACTCTTCCTAGAGTTGGCTGTCCGAACAAACTGAGCAACCGGGAAAGAATGAACTTTGTCAGGGAGGTGAAGAAGAACGCAACGACCACTCTGACAGAACTACAGAGTTCTTTCACTGAGATGGGAGAACTTGCTTGAAAGACAACAGTCTCTGCAGCACTTCAAAAATCAAGGCTTTATGGGAGATTGGCGAGACAGAAGCCACTCCTGGGAAAAAAGCACATGACAGCACGTCTTGAGTTTGTAAAAAGTCACGTGAAAGACTTTGAGATCAAGAGGCAAAATATTCTGTTGTCTGAGGAGACGAAAATGGAACTTTTTGGTCTGAATGCAAAGCACTACATCTGGCAGAAACTGAGCACAGCTCATCGCCCATCCAAAACCATCCCGAGCGTGAGGCATGGTGGCGGCGGCATCATATTATGGGGATGCTTTTCAGCGGCAGGGACTGGAACACTTGCAAGGATAGAGGAAACTATGAATGGAGCCAAATACAAACAAATCCTTGAGGAGTTGGCTGCCTGATGTTGGCTTAATGGTTTGGGTGCCGGGCTTTGGATCTTCGGGTCCTGAGATCAAATCCCACTCAGCTGTTGAGTTAATACCAGGTGGGGTTAACTCGGCCTGTCATCCTTACGAGGTCGGCAAAGTGAGTGCCAGCATCCTGGTTTCCTGTCGGAGTGGCGACCTGTCCAGGATTGTGCCCAATAGCCAAGGAGACTGCTGAAGCAGCAACAATCTGCAAAGAGTAAGGTCCCAATCTCCTCTTCCTTGAGCAGAACCTGCCTCAGAGTGCAAAAGACCTTCGACTGCAGTGAAGATTTACGTTCCAACGGGACAACTACCCCAAGTATTCAGCCAAAGCAACACTGCAACATAACAAAATATTGACTGAGAGGGTTGAACACACATTGACGAAAGACATTTCAGCTTTTCAGTTTTCATTAATTTGTAGAAATTTCAAAAAATATGTTTTCTCTTTGTCATTGGGGGTATTTTGTGTTGATCAGTGACAAAACATTTAAATTTAAGCCATTTTGAAGTCAGGCTGGAACACAACAAAATGTGAAAAAGTCGAGGGGTGTGAATACTTGATGATGGCATTGTAGGTCTCACCCATAAAACACCACAAAGGGCACATTGTTGTCTTTCTTTCCTTTCTGCCGTGACATCCTCCGGGTGAGTAACTGGTGTACTTGCTTCAGTGCCTCGAGGTGGAGACGGAACACTGTTGTTTGTGTCCTTTATAACATCCTTAAAAACAGTAAGTTTCCTGTTTTGAATGATTTTCAATTTTGTTTCAATTTTGCAGGGAGATTAAAACTATTATCTTCCTCCTCTCCGTGCATGTGAGATCAGGACGGATTCATCGCCAAAGTACTGATAAACAACAGGTTTGTTTTCCGATTAATGTTCAAAATATAACTTTCAACTGAAATGGAAATGTTCCTCGAACACAAACTGATGTTTGCGACAGACTGACGGACAGACAAAGTGAACAAATTGCTTAACTCCTTTCACTTCGTGTGTGTGCGGCAAGGAGAAAACAAAATAAAAAATAAGTGAGCTTCATGTATTCCACCAGGAGAAGTACCCGTCGCTTCCGGGACGGATTTAATAAAACGACGGCATGTTGTACTTGTAAACATTCTGCTCCATTCACTCCATCATTTTCCCGGGGTCATCTTCCCTCTGCTTGGAAGTCAGCTGACATCATCTTCATGAACCATCCTTGCTGCTAACATCTGTATATGGCGTGAGCAAAAATCACCTCCGCTTCGCTGCAAAGCTCATTGTTGTTTGCTTTGGTTTGAACCTCCACTTGAAATGAGTGAAATGAAACATTCCCCTTCCCTCGTAATGCCTTCTGCTCCTCTTGTGCTGCCTTCCACTCTCACGATTCCCCCTTATCCCTCACGATGCCCCTCCCCCTCATGCTGTCTTCCCATCCCGTTGTGCCGCCTCCCCCTCCCCCAACAGCAATCAATTACCAGATCACGGCAGGATAGCCAAGAGGTACGCATGATCGCCCTCAGCTGTCTCGCCTGGGTTTGAATCCCGACCGAGCTATAAAGTTTCATCCCGGTGTTTCACAGGCAGGGTGATTCATAAATGTGTGTGTGTGTGTGTTGTGTCCCAGATGGGTGTTAAACTCGGCGTCACATCTACCTGGATCCCCCCTCCTCTCCCCACCAAACTTTCCCCCCTCCCTCTCTCACCCCTATCCCTCTCTCTCCCACCCCTATCCCTCTCTCCCAGCCCTATCCCTCTCTATCACCCTATCCCTCTCTCTCTCCCACCCCTATCCCTCTCTATCCCACCCCTATCCCTCTCCGTCACCCCTTTTGGTCTCTCTCCGACCGATCATATCCCTCTCTCGACTCACCTTGTCCTTCTCTCTCCTACCCCTCTATCCTTCTCCATCCTACCCTCCCTCCTCTCCCTCTTCCTCTCTCACCTCCATCCCTCCTCTCCTCTATCCTTCCCATCCCTTCTTTCCCTCGTCGCCTCCTCCTTTCCCTCGTCCCATCCCTCCTCCCCCTCTTCCCTTGAATATTCCCAACAGCGAAGCGACAGGTAGTATTTGCTGGTAAAGAAGTCAACAAACACGAATTAAGCTTTATATATTACATTTTCACACTTTCCTCAATTAAAAGAGGTTATGATTAACTAGAAATTCTTTACTAAGTCAGGTGGTCGTGAGAGTTCACATCCCTGACCCGAAGTGATGGGGACTGTTGTTAAACGTGTCCTTTATGATCCATCCATGAAGACCACACTCTGCACAGAGAGAGCATCAGTGCTGCAACAGCAGTTACCTGGGTTATTGGACACAATCCTGGACAGGTGACCACTCTGACACAGGATACTCAAACGGCTCAATCATCCCAGCAAGCTGGTATCACTTTGCCAACCTCAGAAGGATGACAAGCTGAGTCAACCCCACCTGGTATTAATTCAAGAGCCAAGTGGGATTTGAACTCAGGACCCAAATAAACCAAGCCCACCACCCCAACTATTAAACCAACACCAGGGATACCTTTTTGATATTTTACCAGAACAGAAAAACAGAGTTGGTATAAACACACCTATCCCGTGACAATGGTTTCATAACAGTTCTTACAGCAGGTCAAAGGTCGAGGTCACAGCTTCAGATCAAAATTTCGTGAAAAATGATTTTGGGTCAAACTTTGACCTTGAACTTGTGACTTCCATCCATCGAGCAAAATTAATTAGTTTCCTGGTAAACTCTCACCAACTCTGCTTTACAAACAGCCGACGAGTTTAGTGGAAACTAAGTTCACCCATCACATCTTTAAATATAATATTGAACATAATTTGTCCTTAAATTAGGTTGGTACAGGACGAGCTATAAACTCCCAACCTGGTGATGTACAGGGAAGGTGTTGCATCAGTGAGCATACCTTCCTCTGAAAGCAAAGGTAAGTATCTTGTCTTCTCATCCAGTGATTCCTCGACGACGTTAAAGATGCCACTGCAGTCCTCAATCACAGGCCATTGTGAACCGGTGCAGAGGCCCATAATCACAAGTAAATCTTCATCTGATTTGTTGTAAACGAGATTAAAGAGGAATCGAATGATGAATGAAGTGATGAGGTATAAAATGATGTCATACATGTACAAGAGGGAGGGTAACATGTCATGGATGGGATTTCCATTCACAATTCAATTCCGGCTCCGCTCCAGACATCGTGACATTCACTAAATCAGTGAGTTCCTGCATTAGTACACAGCACGGATCAGCACGGGAAACACAAGTTCTCGGTACGGAGTGAACGTCACGTACCGGGTCTGGACTCCTTGTCCTTGGGTGAACCGACCATGGACCCGCGGTCTTCCGGAGAACCTCCCGGACCGACCACGTATCCTCCATCGGAGCCGCTCGTGGATCCCGGGGTGTTCTCTCTGAGATCTCGGGTCATGGTGGACCGCACGTCGTGTCGGTGAAGGACGGTACGCTGTGGTAACCGAGTGAAGAGCGCGAGCTGTTTGGGGAAAAAGCGAACAGGGAGATCGCGGTGTCTGATTGGTTCCCGCCAAATCACGTGTCCATGATTTAAAATGAATACAAAGATTGAACGTTTCGTTTTAACGGATTGTTTGTGTTTCAGATTGTGTTGTGAAAGTGGAAAATCGAGTCCGAGTTCGTCGATGATAATTCCCTCGATACGAATCGACGTTCTTTATTTTCTGTTTTTGTATTTATCGAAAATGTTTCCTCCATAACGGAGTTATATATACTAGTGCGTGCCCGTAGGTGCAGCTTCGTTCTTTCGCTCTCGTAAACGACGACTGTATTGGAGCATTGTTTCAATTTGATCGGACCAACCGTATCATAAATGGCCATAACTTGGGAAACACCTGGGAAACATACTCAGGTCCCCAGCGTCAATTGTGACGTCATATCAAACAAAGAAGAAGAATTGTGACGCCCCTTCTCTCGCCACCTCCTCTCTTGAATTGTGACGCCCCCTCTCACTCACCCCTCTCTCCCTCCCCTCTCCCGCCCCTCCTCTCTCCCCCCTCCTCGTCTCTCGCCCCTCTCTCTGTCAATGTATTCACAAATGTCTGCCAAGCACAACAATTAATTCAAACCTTGGGTAAAAACAGCTTTCAAACCCTTGGGAAACAGCTGTTTCCCTTGGGAAAATTCAAACCTTGGGATTAATTAATAATTTGAACAATTAATTCAAACCTTGGGAAAAAACAGCTTTCAAACCTTGGGAAACACTTGGGAAAAGCTGAAACGGATGAAGAACGATATCAAACCTTGAAAAGGCACATACTCATGTCCCCAGCGTCGATTGTGACGTCATACCAAACGAAGAAGAAGAATTGTGACGTCAATCATGCAAAAAAACCCCATTAATTGTGCCGTCATAGCACCGTGTCCTGTCATTGGTTGACAGACGTTATTGGTCATTATTGGTTGACAGACAATATGCTGTTCGTCTTTCTGCTGCTCCCGTTAGGGGTCGCCACAGTGGATCATCCGTGATGATCCGCATTCTGATTTGGCATAGGTTTTACGCCGGATGCCCTTCCTGACGCAACCCTGTCCGCCTCTTACGACACAGGGATAAGGATTGGGTTTCGCCATAATTCCGGGCTGCCCTACACCCTCTCAAAGCGGCCCAGTGCAGAGCTCCCGTCCTCAAGCGATCCTCCAACCCAAGCCTCCAAGTAGCCGGATTACAGGCGCACGCCACTACGCCCAGTAGGTTGACAGACAATATAAAGGTCGTTATTGGTTGACAGACATTGGTCATTGTATCACGTTATTCTTTTTATTACTGTCAATTATTGTGCTATTATTATTATTAATAATTATACATTAATATGCTGTTATCATTATTCTGAGATATATTTGGGAAAAAAATGGCATGATAAGGTGGAACGACATTTCAGCTGCGATATATACACCTTTCTAACACTGAAAAAAGCAATAAAATGGCCGTAATTTGGGAACCGCTCGTCCGATTGATATAAATCGTCATCAATTTCGAGGCACATCCGCGAGTCCCCGGCAATATTCCTGGCAAGTTTCAATCAGATCGGACAGGTGGTCGTCGAGAAACGGCGGTCGCAGACAGACAGACACACACACACACACACAGATTGCTGGAATTATAGATAGTCTAGTGCGGGCCCGTAGGGGCGTGCCAGTATGTGTAGCTTCGTGCCTGCAGTATCAGGTCCCCATCATAAATTGTGATGTCATAGCAAACGAAGAAGAAGAAGAATTGTGACGTCAATCATGCAAAAAAAATAAATAAAAACAAATAAACATTAATTGTGACGACATCGCACCGTGTCTTGTCATTGGTCGACAAATAAATGGCCGTAACTTGGCAACCGCTTATCCGATTAATATCAAACCTCGAAAAGGCACATCCGGGGGTCCCCGGCAATATTCCTGGCAAGTTTCAATGAGATCGGACCAGTGGTTGTCGAGAAACGGCGGTCGCAGACAGACAGATAGACAGACAGACACATAGAGATTGCTGGAATTACAGATAGATATATGGGTATGTGGGTATGTAACATCTACTCCTATGGGAGGATTTGACCGAGGAAGCTGAAACTTTCAGCGATTAATGAGGGAACCCCGACATTGTGTCTGTGCAAGTTCTGATTGATTCCATCAAGTTTTGAGGAAAAAGTTAATTCAGGACCCTTCGGGACCCCCATTCATGATGACAGGAGGAAAACCATGGGGTAACCTTCCCGGATCAGATTACGGTCACGTTTGTGTCAGAGTGGTGCTCAGGTTTCTAACACCAGACGACGGTCTCCTTGGGTTAACATGAGGCTGTCCCTTCGGGTGAGTGCCTGGAATGTCCTTTCCATAAGAGGATGATCACCTGTCTCTGTTATCATCTGAGCTCAAGCGTTTAACCCGAACACCTTTCGCTTTGTGTGCTTGTGGCAACAAAAAAATTAAATAATAAATAATTGATCTTTATACGTGTTTTCCACCAGGAGAGGTACCCGTCTCTTCCCTGACGGATTTAATCAAATGACAGCACATTGTACTTACAAACATCCTGCTCTATGATTTTCCCGGGGTCATCTTCCCTCTGATTGGAAGTCAGCTGACATCATCTTCATTAACCATCCTCACGAAACAACGTTCAAATACAATTTTTTTATAATGAAACTTTTCATTCACACCACAGCAGGAAAGCCGAGACGTTCGCATGCTCGCTCGAAGCAATCTAGCCTGGGGGTTCGAGTCCCGACCCAGCTATAAACTGTCACCCAGCGTATCACAGTCAGGGTGATTCATCAATGTGTGTGTGTGCTGTTAAACTGGACGTCACATCTACCCGGAGTGCCTCCACCCCCTCTCCCCCACCCTCCATGTTGAGTGGACTGCAGCACGTATGAATCAGATTCGGCTCATGGGTTCCAAACCCCTTTTTCCCACGGGGCTCCTGGGTTCCAACCCCCTTTTTCCCCCGGGGCTCCCTAGTTCCAAACCCCTCTTTCCCCCGGGGCTCCCTGGTTCCAACCCCTTTTTTCCCCAGGGACTTCCGGGTTCCAAGCCCCTCTTTCCCCCGGGGCTCCCTGGTTCCAAACCCTCTTTCCCCCGGGGCTCCCTGGTTCCAAACCCTCTTTCCCCCCGGGGCTCCCTGGTTTCAAACCCCTCTTTCCCCCCGGGGCTCCCTGGTTCCAAAACCCCTTTTTCCCTCGGGCTCCTGGGTTCCAAACCCCTTTGTTTTTTAGCAGCGTTCGCTACGCGAGATGCTGCTCATGGAGAGCTCGGCGTTCTTCTTCTTCTTGTGAAGACAAAACCTTAATCTCGAGGACTCGGCTCTTGAAAAAACAAGATCCGGATCTCCTTAAATACTGAGCACATATCCACATCCTCACATTGACGGTGCATTTTGAGAGCATCTATCATGAACTTTTAAATATATTCGGACATTTGCTTTAAAGTTTCGAAAAGTTCACGTTACTATTTAAAGATTATTCCATTTATCGTATTGTAATTTGGTAAATACATTATTTATTTCGTAAATACACGATATATCGTAAATACGTAAATACATTATTATGCGTTTCGCTATTGGCTTAATCAAGGCACGTGACGAAATATCGGAAGTTGTTGTTGTTTTTTTTTTTTTTTTTTTTTTAGCCGACAAAATCTTTAGGACGCTGCTTGTGGACACATTTGTCGTTGTTTTGTGTACCTTGCCGAGGCTCGTATGAGAGCTAACGCACAACGCACAGCAAGGGGGGCATGAGACAAGAGGGGCAGGAGTGGGAAGGGCAAAACAGTGGGGAACAGAGACATTAGGAGATCTGTGGAAGGGAGAGGGATGGGGCGGGGAACATGGGGAATAAAAGATGGACATCACAGGGACTTTCAGGAAGGAAAGCAGAAAATTTGAAGGAGGTGGGCTTGAGTGGATTAACGGGGGTAGAAAAGATCGAGGATGGGGGACTTTAAGAGGTGGTGACCAGCTGTTTTAAAGGCCTGGAGGTAAGAATGGGATTGAATAGAGTGAGGGAATTCATTCCAAAGGTGGGGAAAAAGAGGAATGAAAGAGTGAAAGTGAGCAGTGATTCGTGATTTTGGTATTTTTTACCAGAAGGGGGTTGTTGTCGGAGCTTGAGCGCCCTGCGGAAATACGGTGGCGACAAATCGCAGCGAAAGCAGAGGGGAGGGGGGCGAGGCTGGAGGGGAGACGGTAGAAGAGAGAAAGACCACCGACCTGCCTGCGGTGAGAGAATGAGAGGCCCAAAGACTCAGCCTCATGACAGGCGATGCCAATGATCCGAAATGCCTTGATTTCCACAGCGTGAAGCCGAGAAAGGTGGGAGGCCGGAGCACCAGCTCAGAGGGGAGAGCAGTACTCTTATCCGGCTGCGGACGAAAGCTTTGTCCGTGGTCAGGAGCTCAGGTGGGCCATGGAAGGATTTTGCACGATGGAGAATTCCCACGATGGAGAAGGCGACTGGCTTTGGAGGCGAGGTTTAAAATGCGGCTTTCCCAGGAAAGATCATGGCAGATAGTGAGACCCAGAAGCTTGAAACAAAGGACTTTTCCAGAAGATTGTGGAGAAAGTGGATGGGGGGTTTTCCAAACGGTCCTTTCAGAGAGACATAGTGAGAGTGTGAGATTTGTCCGGATTGAAAGACATGTTCCACGTGTTGGACCAGTTTGTGATTTTAGCCAGATCTGCAGGTAGCGAAGAAGCTGCTGCTTGCCGGTCTTTGGGATGACAGATGGTGGAGTCATCAGCAAAGAGATAAAGAGGATTTAACAGAGAGTCGGAGAGATCATTGCTGAAAACCAAAAAAACAACAGGGCCCAGAACGATACCTTGTGGAACTCCAGCCTGGACAGGAAGAGGGGATGAAAGAACTCCATTTAAGGCTGGCCTTGGATACCATAGGAAGAGAGTTTGGTGAGCAGGGCAGGGTACCAGACCGTGTCAAAAGCACACGACATGTCTTGGGATGTGGCTCTGATTTCATGTCTGGCATTGAGGACCTCCATCCATTGTTGGGATAGCAGCAGCAGCATATCCAGGGGAGAGTGACCTGGTCTGAAACCAAATTGATGATCGGAAATCAGGCCATTGGAGAAGAGGAAGGATTTAATGTCTGAAGAGATGATGGATTCCTTAACCTTGCTGATGATTGGGAGAAGGTTGGTTGGTCTGCAGTTGCAGGGATCTGTTTTTGTACCTTTTTATGCAAGGCAGTGATGTTTGCTGATATCCAAGCAGATGGCAGATGACCTTGAGCAAATGAGAGGGTGAACAGAACAGAGAGAGGGTGAGCAAGAACAGAGGAGCAGGTTTTTTGGACACGTGGGCTGATGCCATCTGGACCGGTTGCACAATGTGAGTCGAGGTTTGACAGCAAGCTCTCCACCTTGTCAGGAGAAAAGGGACAGTTGGGTGCGACTGGTCAGGTGAGTAGAGAAAGCGATGGGTTTGGGAAACAAAATTTCGATGCAAACACCAAGTTTCGGCATTCAGCCTTTTCACATAACGTGTAAGCAGTGCGGCTATTTGAGGAAAGGGAGAGGATGGAGGGGGAACATCCACCAGAAACAGATTTGATGAGATGCCACCAGGATTTGAAGGAGGGAGAGAGGTTTGAAAGTTCAGACAAGAAAGATGTTGTTTTCTGGCTCTCCTGAGAGTAGGTACACACTTGTTCTGCGCTTTATGGAAGGAACTGAGATTACCCTCAATTGGGTTTGCTTTCCATGAGGCAAAGGCAAGTTGTTTCAGGACAACTGCCTCACCACAAGCTTCAGTGAACCATGGGCAGGAGGAAGGGTAGGACAACTGAAGACGAGAGGGGATAAATCTGTGCATGAGGGAGAGCAAGTTTCTTTGAAAGAATTCCCAGGATGATTTGATGTTGGAGAAAGTAGGGATAGGAGACCAGTCTATAAGTTTGATGGCTACTTGAAGACCCTGCCAGTCAGCCGGAGTGAAATGCCAGACTCGACGGCGGTGAGGTGGTTCTCTGATAATAGCCAGAGAGATGTCCACTTTGACAAGGGTTGATAACATCTGCAAAGTTTCAATTATTTTCGTTGAGTGGTTTCAGAAAAAAAATATATTCAAATTTTCCCCTTCATTCAATAATGCTGCCACACCATGTGACATATGACGACAATCTTAACAATAAAAACATTCTCCATCAGACCTTCCGAAGTTTAAAATTTTGCATCGATCGGACAAGCCGAAACAGAGAAAACCATTTTTAAAGTGAAAATATGAAGATGTGGACACGTCGACAGACAGACACAAACGTACACAGACACACCGAACACAATGGACAAATACAACAGTTCAGAAAAGGAAAGAGAAACCCAAAACTAAAAAAGGGAATTCAAAAAATATAAAACAAACACAAAATTGGAGACAAAGACCTCGAGTGCTTGGGTGTTGAAAACAAACTCAATCTGGAAATGACAGCGAGAAAGATAAAAAAAAATACAAAACACCACCGTATGAGGAAACAAACCACAGGAGAAAACAAAACCACATGTTTGAGAGTAACCCGAAGAGATTCTTCCACACTCCTTTGCTCTCTTCAATCTCAGTCCTCCCTGCAGGTCTTCAAAATTGCTGTTCACCACCATCTCATATCTTCCCCCATCCAAAATCTTGATATTTACTACTCCCGTTGATCCCCCCCATACCCACCTCCTTCAAATTCCCTGTTTTCCTTCCTGAAAATCCCTGTAGTTCAGTCTTGTTTTCCATTCCCATCCCTCTCTCTTCCAGATATCCTCTTGTCATTTTTCCCCCACTATTTTGTGCTTCCCTCTCCCTCCCTTCTTGTCTCCTGCCTTGTGACATGTTTCTTTGTATGAGCTCTTACACAAGCCTTGACTTGGTACGCAAAAAAACAAATAAAAAGTGAATCAGTCCGTGATGATGAGAAACATCCCCAAAACATGATGCTGCCACCACCAGGCTTCACAGTAGGTGTGGTGTCCTTTGGCTGATGTGCTTTGTTGGGGATGCACCGAATGTAGCGTTTTGCATTTTTCCATGAAGTTCCATCAGACCACAAAACTTTTTTCCACATGGCTTCAGAATGTCTGGAATGCTTCTTTGTACACCTCAAACAGGACTCAAGGTGGGCTTTTTGGTGTAATGGCATCCGTCCTTCTTGCCACCTGACCGGAGAGCCCAGACTTGTGAAGTGCTTGAGATATTTTTGTCACATGCAAACCAGTGATCAGTCCTTGCCCTGAAGGCTTGCAGCTCTTTCAATGTTGCCATTGGCCTCTTGGTCGCCTCTGATCAGTCTCCTTGCTTGGTCATCCAGTTTGGAAGGACGGCCTGATCTCGGCAGGGTCTTCGTGGTACCATACGCATTCCATTTCTTAATAATGACTGTCTTGACTGTGCTCCAAGGGATATTCAAGGTTTTTGAAATATTTTTATACCCATCCCCTGATCTGTGCCTTTCCATAACTTTAACCCAGAGGTATTTTGAAAACCTACAGGAACGGCTGATTTTATTCTGAAATAATCAGAATTTCGACAATTTAAAGTGGGGAAAGCCAATTAACCTGGTGTGTGATTTTGAAGGTGATTGGTTACACCTGAGCGAGTTTACAATTGCCGTTATAAAGGGGTGGTGTGGGGGGTGGACACTTATCCCACAAAGATATTCTAGTTTTGTGTTTTTAATCAATTTTTTGAAACTTGGATAATTTGTTTTTCAATTGGAAGTTGTGGGTTACGATGCATAAATAAAGGTGTACAAAGTCTGATTTAATGGATTTATTTCCAGATTATAAGACATCAAAAGGTGAAAAATTTGAAAGGGGGTGTAGACTTTATTCAGACAATGTACTCTGACTCGTTCTGCATCCCAGTTAACATGACGTCTTCCAAACCACTGCAAAGTACCTTCGTTGTCTCTTCCCAACTCTTTCGAGATCTTTTCACAATCTTCTTGCTCTTTTGTCGTTCTCCCAGTTGTCAGGGTATATTTGTTGATGTATCTTTTTGTATTTTTCATTTCTCTTCTTTCAATCGATGGCGCTGGATTTGCTGTTATTTCCATCGCGTGTGTGGCATCATATACTCGCACCTGTTCCTGGAAATTCGTTGCTTTGATGTATTGTTTGATGTCGAGATACAGATGATGAACGAGCAAAGACCTTGTTACACACAGAACAGTTGAAGGGTTTCTCTCGGGTGTGCATTCTTTGTTGTCTGGACACAGATGATGAATGAGGAAACAACATATTGCACACAGAACAGTTACAGGGTTTCTCTCCGGTGTGTATTCTTTGATGTCTATGTAAGTTCGATAATTGATTGAACGCTTTGTTTCACACAAAACAATTGAAGGGTTTCTCGCCGGTGTGTATTATTTGATGTTTATGAAAGTTTGATAAACGATTGAACCCTTTGTGACACACAGAACAATTGTAGAGTTTCTCTCCGGTGTGTGTTCTTTGATGTGTTGATGCAGTTGATGAATGTTTAAACGCTTTGTTGCACACAGAACACTTGTAAGGTTTCTCTCCAGTGTGTATTATTTGATGTGCTGACAGATTTGATGGAGTAATGAAGGCCTTGTTGCAAACAGAACAGCTGTAGGGTTTCTCTCCGGTGTGTATTCTTTTATGTTTATAAAAGTTAGATACATGATTGAACGCTTTGTTACACACAGAACAATTGTAGGGTTTCTCTCCAGTGTGTATTCTTTGATGTGTTAACGCAGTTGATGAATGATTAAACGCCTTGTTGCACACAGAACACTTGTAAGGTTTCTCTCCAGTGTGCATTCTTTGATGTTCTGATCGAGTTGATGGATTAATGAAGGCCTTGTTGCACACCGAACAGTTGTAAGGTTTCTCTCCGCTGTGTATTCTTTGATGTTTATATAAGTTAGATATATGATTGAACGCTTTCTTACACACAGAACAATTGTAGGGTTTCTCTCCGGTGTGCAATATCTGGTGCTCATGTAAGTGTGACGACAGATTAAATGCTTTGTTGCAAACAAAACACTTGTGGGGTTTCTCCACTGAATGTGTTTTTTGATGACGAAATAAATTTGATGACGAACTAAAGGCCTTCCGGCATTGTGAACACTTGTAGGGCTTCTCACCGGTGTGCAACCTTTGATGTGTCAACAGATATGAAGAAGACGCAAGTCCCATCTGACACACAGTGCACCTGAGTGACGTCTCACCTGTGCATATTTCTACACATCCTTCTAAACACGATGAGGAGGTGAAGTTTTTGTAGGCAACAGCAAAATTGTTTGTCTTCTCATATCTTTGGCTCTCCTGTTGCAAGACATTGATCCACCTGTCGCAGTTGTAGTTGTTTGAAGACACACCCCTAAACTTGTCACCATCCTGACAAAAAGTCTCTGTCAGGTGATGATCGAAAGAAACTTCTTTGTCCAATGACGAGGAACAGTTGACACGTGAATACGTTTCAAATATTTTCTCTGCAAATTAAGAATGGAGCAAAAGCATCAATCAATCACTTTTACAACTTGAACAGCACTCGTCGAGCACATCGTCTCACCTTGCACGTTCATTCTGAATAAAATTACCATTATTAACTGAACTCCCCACTATTATGGCCACTAGTATCATGGCCCAAATGCTCGCATCATCCATGCACCCTATCATATCACATTGTTTCTTGGAATGGGTTATGAACGTCAAAAAATGAATTAATCACTCACGTCTGGTCAAAGATCAGATAAATGAAGTTTCAGATTTTTCAGAGAAGGATTTCAATTGAACCAATCATGGCTGGAATAAGACTTCACTGATGACGTCATCATTATCACTGATCATATCACCCCATGGGGAGTTGACAACACTTGCAAAGTTTCAATTATTTTCGTTGAGTGGTTTCAGAGAAAATGATATTCAGTGTCACCATGTGACATATGACGACAATGTTAACAATAAAAACATTCTCCATCGGGAGTTCCTCCTCTGTTTGAAATTTTTCATCGAATCGGCCAAGCGGAAACATAGAAAACAATTATTAACGTGAAAATATGAAGACGTTGACACATTGACAGACAGACACAAACACACAGACAAACCGAACACATTGGACAAATACAACAGTTCAGGAAAGGAAAGAGAAACACAAAACGAAAAAAGAGAATTCAAAATGTAAAATGAAACACAAAATTGGAGACAAAGACCTCGAGTGCTTGGGTGTTGAAAACAAACTCAATCTGGAAATGATAGCGAGAAAGATAAATAAATAAATAAATAAATAAAAAACACCACCGCATGAGGAAGCAAACAACAGGAGAAAACAAAATCACATGTTTGAGAGTAACCCGAAGAGATTCTTCAACGAATTCGGGAAACAAAAGAAGAATGTGTCAACTCCCCCTGAAAAAGAAAAAATGGGGAAACATTCTGGAAAGGAATTCTTGGAGATCGAAAGGAACGTAACAAGGAAGCAGAATGGATCGTGGACTTGGAAAAGAAGAAGCACCATGTTGGTTGAGGCCCAGTGATTATTGATGAAGAAATAAAGAATTAAAAACAACTTCAAAAAATGCCACCAAACTTTAAAATCCAGGCCCAGATGGAATTCCAAACTTCTGGCTGAAACAACTTGATGCTCTCCACAATCACGACACCAGGACATTCAAACAACTGATCCAAGAGGAAAAGGAAGTGCATGAGTGGTTCGCAGAAGGAAACACATTTCTCATCTAAAAATCTGAAGAAACCCAACTTCCTCACAAATACCGGCCAATAACATGTCCACAAACAACATACAAACTTCTAACAGGAATCATGACAGAAATTATGTTCCATCACCGAACCCAACAAGGAGGTTTGGAGGAAGAACAAAAGGGCCACCGCCCACGACTGAACAAGGCCATTCTTGAAAATTTCAAATTGCGAAGAACCAAATTGTCCACCACCTGGATGGACTATAAGGAAACTTTTGTCAGTGTTCCACATTCATGGATAATAAAATGCGTGTAAATATACAAAATCAATCCCCAAGTAATCAAACAGATTGAGAAAGCAATGGAACTCTGGAATACCACGTTGATAGTACAGCACTCAGAGGGAAATATCGAAATACCAGATGTGAAGATATGGCATGGGATCTTCCAGGGAGGCAGTCTTTCCCCTCTCTTGGTTTGTCTTGCTCTGGAACCATGAGTAACCTCATCAACAAACATGGACATGGATACACCCGAACAACAAATGGAAGAGCATCCAACGAAACAGGAAATGTGACTCACCGACGATACATGGATGATTTAAAGCTCTTCCTGACCCAGCTGTTTTATCTGTTGAAAGTCTGCTTGGGTCACAATAACACCAACAAAGGGTAAACTGGCCAGAGCAATGACCACCACACGAGGAGACACCAACAACGCTGCCAAAGCGGACTCAGCAATGGCAACAAAACGAGTGAAGAGACACTGACAGCAGCTGCATTGGCCTTGGCAAAAATAAACAACTCTTAATATAAGAGGCACCGACAGTAAGAAAGATATGAAATACTGACAGATTTGGTCAGGAGACAGGAGAGAGTAATAATGTAGGAGATGAAACGGAGGAGGCAAAGGAGAGAAAGGCTGTCTCCTGAACTGCTCAATTTAATGTGGCGAAAGAAAGGCAAATTCTCTGAATTTCATGTGACAAAGTTAATTTTAAAACTTACTCAAACAGTAAAGGAGGAATCTGGAGTCCACAGAATGCTGAGAGTGGGATACTTCAGCGACCACATTCCCTGATGACAAAGAACCAACTTCAGCCCGCTGTATGTTGGTTGCTCTCATCTACTGGTCGGTCGACTCCTCAAATATACTTCCCTGCTGTTATCTTGGAAATGACTTCAAAGGAGGCATCTCATTGCTGGCCTTATTGAAAAGGCAGCCTGCCCGTTCCTCCACTCTCTCCTCACATGCTTCCAGTCACGTATTGTCCTTCATTGCTTGGAGAACCCCAATTCAACCTCCCTCTGAGACAGCTTGATCTGTGGAATAGGGTTGTTCTCCATGTTGGGGTGTTACAACGCGTTCACCCTCGAAGGACTTTTGCGACACAATTGGCCTGTCGGATTCACCCGATGTGCACCCACTGGACAAAATCTTTTGAACATGGTCACAGCCAACCTTTCACCCATTTATAACCTGCTGTGGTATATTTTACAAACTGGTTACCTGAGATAAGTTGTCACCTGAAGAGTCGTGAGTTAACGACTCTGATCGACACAATTATATTTTTGTCACTAATCTGCACAAAAAACCCCATAATGAGAAATTGAAAATATGTTTTTGGAAATTTTAACAAAAAAACCTGAAATGTCTTGCAACAATAAGTATTCAACCCCTTTGCTATGGCATTCCAAATTGAGCTCAGGGCATCCAAATTCCTTTGATCATCTTTGAGATGTCTTCACAACTTTCTCCCTCGTCTCTCTCCCTGGTTAATCCCTCCTCCGGTATGACAGACCTGAGCTTCGTCCTGGTGGAGGAGTTGCTCTCTTCATCAAAGACTATTCCTCACTCTCCATGCACTGCCCTCACTCCCGCACACCCCCAGGAATACCTCTGGCTACGGCTTCCCCTCAACTCCCACGTCATGTTTATATGTGTACTGTACCGTCCACCAAACAGTGATGACGACATCTTCACCTCACTTTCCGAAAACATGGACCAACTTCCATCTTCTCATCCTAACTCTCTCTTCTTCATATGTGGTGACTTCAATTGTCATCATGCCAGTTGGCTCGGTGTGGATACCTCTCTCACCTGCCATGATACTTCAGCAGAAGACTTCTGCAACTCATTGGGACTGACTCATTGAGCTGTGGGGATGCTTTTCAGCGGCAGGAACTGGAAGACTTGCAAGGATCGAGGGATCAATGAATGGAGCCAAATACAAGTAAATCCTTGAGGAGTTGGCTGTCTGATGTTGGCTTAATGGTTGGGGTGCCGGGCTCTGGATCCTCAGGTCCTGAGATCAAATCCCACTCAGCTGTTGAATTCACACCAGGTGGGCTTAATTCGGCCTGTCATCCTTCCGAGGTCGGCAAAGTGAGTGCCAGCATCCTGGTTTCCTGTCGGAGTGGCGACCCGTCCAGGATTGTGCCCAATAGCCAAGGAGACTTCTTCAGCAGCACCAACGCTCTGCACAGAGTATGGTCCCAATCTCCTAATCCTTGAGGAGAACCTGCTTCAGAGTGCAAAAGACCTTTGACTGCAGTGAAGATTTACGTTCCAACGGGACAATTACCCCAAGTATCCAGCCAAAGCAACACTGCAACACAACAAAGTATTGACTGAGAGGGTTGAACACACATTGACGAAAGACATTTCAGCTTTTCAGTTTTCATTAAATTTTAAAATTTTCAAAACATGTTTTCTCTTTGCCATTATGGGGTATTTTGTGTTGATCAGTGACAAAACATTTAAATTTAATCCATTTTGAAGTCAGGCTGGAACACAACAAAATGTGAAAAAGTCGAGAGGTGTGAATACTTGATGAAGGCATTGTAGGTTTCTCCCATAAAACACCACAAAGGGCACATTGGTGTCTTTATTTTCTTTCTGCCGTGACATCCTCCAGGTGGGAAACTGGCGCACTCGCTTTGGTGCCTCGAGGTGAAGATGGAACACTGTTGTTTGTGTCCTTTATAACATCCTTAAAAACAGTAAGTTTCCTGTTTGGAATGATTTTCAATTTTGTTTCAATTTTGCAGGCAGATTAAAACTATTATCTTCCTCCTCTCCGAGCATGTGCGATCTGGACGGATTCATCGCCAAAGTACTCATAAACTACAGGTTTGTTTTCCGATTAATGTTCAAAATATAACTTTCAACTGAAATGGAGTTGTTCCTCGAACATAAACTGATGTTTGTCAACAGACTGACGGACAATGTGAACAAACTGCTTAACTCCACCTTTCACTTCGTGTGTGTGCGGCAACAAAAAATATACCATCAGAGATGGGGAATCCCCCACCATTGAATGAAAAAGGTCATACATATTCCAGATAATGAGGGAGGTGACTTGGAAACAAGACACCATTTGGTCATCATCTCGAAAAAGTTCCCCAGGGTTGAGGAACGTAGTAACCAAATATAATTGAAATCAGATAAGCGGCTTTCCATTTATTACAAAAAACATTTTTTTTCATGATGGCCGCCCCAGTCGGCCATATTGGATCCGGCCATGCCCAAAATCAATAGGGTTCTTCCTTTTCAGGGGGTAACATGTGTGACCCAAATTTCAAATCGATATGGCGAACAGTTTATGAGTTATCGCACTCACAGCTATAAATGTTGACGCCTGGACGGATGGACGGACAGCCGGACGACCCGGGTGAGAACAATATCCCCCTTCCGCCACGCGGCGGTGGATAAAAAAATCAAATAAAAAATAATTGAGCTTCATGTATTCCACCAGTATAAGTACCCGTCATTTCCCTGACGGCTTTAATCAAACGACGGCATGTTGTACTTGTAAACATTCTGCTCCATTCACTCGATCATTTTCCTGGGGTCATCTTCCCTCTGCTTGGAAGTCAGCTGACATCATCTTCATGAACCATCCTTGCTGTTAACATCTGTATATGGCGTGAGCAAAAATCACCTCCGCTTTGCTGCGAAGCTCATTGTTGTTTGCTTTGGTTTGAACCTCCACTTGAAATGAGTGAAATGAAACATTTCCCTTCCCTCGTAATGCCTTCTGCTCCTCTTGCGCTGCCTTCCCCTCTCACGATTCCCCCTTACCCCTCACGATGCCCTTCCCATCCCGTTGTGCCGCCTCCCCCTCCCTCAACAGCAATGAATTACTAGATCACGGCAGGATCGCCAAGAGGGACGCATGCTCGCTCTCAGCTTCTCGCCTGGGTTTGAATCCAGACCGAGCTTGAAACTGTCATCCCCGTGTTTCACAGGCAGGGTGATTCATAAATGTGTATGTTGTGTCCCAGATGGGTGTTAAACTCGGCGTCACATCTGCCTGGATCCCCCATCCTCTCCCCATCCACACTTTTCCCCCTCCACTACCCCTCTACCTTCTTCCTCTGCCTCTCTCTCGTACCCCTCTTCCTCCTCTATCCCTCCCCTCCCTCCTCTCTCACCTATCTCCTCTCCTCTATCCTTCCCATCCATCCTCTCCCTCTTCCCTTGAATATTCCCATCAGCGAAGCGATATTTTACCAAAACAGATAAACAGAGTCGGTACAAACACACCTATCCCATGACAATGGTTTCATAACAGTTCTTACAGCAAGTCGAAGGTCGGGGCCACAGCTTCAGGTCAAAATTTCGTGAAAAATTATTTTGGGTCAAACTTTGACCTTGAACTTGTAACTTCCATCCATCGAGCAGAATTAATTACTTTAATGGTAAACTCTCACCAACTCTGCTTTCCAAACAGCCGACTGGTTTCGTGGTAACTAAGTTCACCCTTCACATCTTTAAATATAATATTGAACATAATTTGGCCTCAAATAAGGTTGTTACAGGACGAGCTTTAAACTCCCAACCTGGTGATGCACAGGGAAGGTGTTGCATCAGTGAGCATACCTTCCTCTGAAAGCAAAGGTAAGCCTCTTGTCTTCTCATCCAGTGATTCCTCGAGGACGTTAAAGATGCCACTGGAGCCCTCAAGAACAGGCCATTGTGTGCCGGTGCAGAGGCCCCTCATCACAAGTAAATCTTCATCTGATTTGTTGTAAACGAGATTAAAGAGGAATCGAATGATGAATGAAGTGATGAGGTATAAAATGATGTCATACATCATTTTACAAGAGGGAGGGTAACATGTCATGGATGGGATTTCCATTCACAATTCAATTTCGGCTCCGCTCCAGACATCGTGACATTCACGAAATCAATGAGTTCCTGTGTTAGTACACAGCACGGATCAGTACGGGAAACACAACTTCTCGGTACGGAGTGAACGTCACGTACCGGGTCTGGACCCCTTGTCCTCGGGTGAACCGTCCATGGACCCGCGGTCTTCCGGAGAACCTCCCGGACCGACCACGTATCCTCCATCGGAGCCGCTCGTGGATCCCGGTGTATTCGCTCTGAGATCTCGGGTCATGGTGGACCGCACGTCGTGTCGGTGAAGGACGGTACGCTGTGGTAACCGAGTGAAGAGCGCGAGCTGTTTGGGGAAAAAGCGAACAGGGAGATCGCGGTGTCTGATTGGTTCCCGCCACATCACGTGTCCATGATTTAAAATAAATACAAAGATTGAACGTTTCGTTTTAACGGATTGTTTGTGTTTCAGATTGTGTTGTGAAAGTGGAAAATCGAGTCCGAGTTCGTCGATGATTATTCCCTCGATACGAATCAACGATCTTTATTTTCTGTTTTTGTATTTATCGACAATCTTCCCTCCATAACGGAGTTATTTGTGGGTATGTAGTTGGGTATGTAGGTGGGTATGTATCATCGACTCTTCCGGGAGGGTTTGACCGAGGAAGCTGAAACTTTCAGGGATTAATGAGGGAACCCTGACATTGTGTCTGTGCAAGTTCCGATTGATTCCATCAAGTTTTGAGGAAAAAGTTAATTCAGGACCCTTCGGGATGATAGAATATGGGGTATCCCCCCGTTTTCAAGACCCCCATTCATGATGATAGAAGGAAAACCACGGGGTAACCTTCCCGGGTCAGATTACGGTCACGTGTGTGTCCCAGTGGTGCTCAGGTTTCGTACACCAGACGACGGTCTCCTTGGGTTAACCTGAGGCTGTCCCTTCGGGTGAGTGCCTGGAATGTCCTTTCCATAAGAGAGGATGATCACCTGTCTGTGTTATCATCTGAGCTCAAGCGTTTAACCCGAACACCTTTCGTTTCGTGTGCGTGCGGTAACAAAAATAATAATCATAAATAATTGATCTTTATACATGTATTCCACCAGGAGAGGTACCCGTTACTTCCCTGACGGTTTAATCAAATAACAGCACGTTGTACTTACAAACATCCTGCTCTATTCACTCTGTCATTTTCCCGGGGTCATCTTCCCTCTGATTGGAAGTCAGCTGACATCATCTTCATTAACCATCCTCACTGAACGATGTTCAGGGGCCACTCGCCTGCGATGGACCCACGTCGGTCTGCGGTCACTTCGACATCGATGTAAATACAATTTTTTTTAATGAAACGTTTCATTCACATCACAGCAGGAAAGCTGAGAGGTTCGCATGCTCACTCGAAGCAATCTTGCCTGGGTTCGAGTCCCGACACAGCTATAAACTGTCACCCCGGTGTTTCACAGTCAGGCTGATTCATCAATGTGTGTGTGTTTGTGTGTCTGCTGTTAAACTGGACGTCACATCTCCCGGAGTCCCTCCCCCCTCTCTCCACCCTCAATGTTGAGTGAACTACAGCATGTATGAATCAGATTCGGAGTGAGTCGACCGGGGGGTGGGGGAGGTGCAAAGGTCACTGTATGTGCGAGTGTGCGTGCGTGCGTCCAGACAGGCCTTTTCCAGGTAGACCAGGTGGGTTTTAAATGCTCCCACATGGTTTTATAGGGAACCTGCGGTTAAAAAGAAAACCAAGCTGTTTGGGACGTCGTGCAGCGCCACGAGGATTAGGGAGGGACGGTGCACAACTCGAATAAAACTACTGAATTGTCTCGTTGATAATTTATTATTTAATTTGTACAACAGCAGACTCTGAATGTTTGTTGAGAATGGTGACGATGACCCTCAAAAACTGTCGATCTCCTCCAGGTGAGGAACCCACCTGTGTTGGGGAAGAACCGTCCTCGAGGGGAAAGGGCAAATGCACAATCGAGCAAAAGGTCAAACTGATCAAAGTGCAGAACGGACCAGGTGAAGAAACACCGACCAGGTGTCATCACGTGATCGACTGTAATATCATATTTATCAATTAATAACTATAATATCGTGCAGAGCGCACGGTAGTTGTAGTTTTGAAGAATTTGTGGATTTGAAATGGTCACATTGAGATTGCATTCTTGAATTGCATCATAGTTTGTGGTTTGAGGGGCAAATGTGTTTATACGGTCGCCATGGAAACTGATGACGTCAGGCATTTGCGTTTGCCAATTATGTGGAGCGCTTCGAACATAAATGAGTGGGTTCCGATGGTAAGTCAAGGTGATGATGGTGTAGCGGTGGTGATGGTAGATTGGTGATGGTAAGTAATAATGGTTTTGATGGTGGTGGTTGATAAACGATGTTTGATGATCATGGTAAGTTGGAATGGTGAGTCTGGTGAAGTACCTGCTGTTCCGGCGGTTACCTGGTGCGATGAGTACGTGCTATTCCAGAGAACTGTGCCAGGTGTTGTCAGTTCCTGCTGTTCTTGAGAACACCTGGTTCATCAGTCAGTACCTGCTACTCCAGAGAACACCTGGTTCGTCAGTACCTGCCGTTCCAGATGTTGTTGGTATAGTACATATAGATTCAGGAGTGGCAGGTGAGCTCGATTGGTCGACTGCCCCCTTCAGAACGTGAACCCTCCTTCCGATCACAATGAAGGTTGTCTGTCCTGTTTGCGCACCTGGATTTGTGGACCTCATTTCGTTCCGAGAACATTTTGAACATACCTGTTAATTCATGAACTTTTTCAATTCATGAAATTCAAGTCATATTTCCTAACTCTTATTTAATTAATATAATTGTCGTTTATTAATCTCATGTCGTCATGTCACTCATGTCGTTTTGGAATCTCTCCAGAACTTGATCCTCAAGATGACCCGGATTGCTTCCTGTGCCAAACCGAGCGGCAACAACATTGTGAGCAAAGCATTGAGGATCGACTTCATCAGCAAAGACGTGCAGGATCTTCTGGAAATGCAAATCAAGAAAAAGTTCGTCCAGCATCAATGGGGTCTGCCAGGAACCAGGATTCCGCGCCGACGTCGGTTCACCATTTTTCACACAGAAAACCCACGCGGTTCACCATTTCCGAGGAACGTCCACTCCCCTTCATTTCCAAAGAAACGAGACAAATGCTGGAGTGGCACCTCGTCAAAAAGGTCACGCACAAGCGCTGGAAACTCCCGGGCGCGATTTTAGGTTCGGTTGAACGTTTCAAACTGCCAGCTTCCAAGGTCATGGACCACGCCGGTGTCATCGAGAAGAGTAGTGGACCCTTGGGTTAAGAGGATCTGTTCGTTGACAGCACAACTGGTTCAAACTTTGAAAAAGACTGAAGACAACAAACTATACGATTAATGGAGGAAGGAAAAGAATGTTTGACGAACAATGTTTATTCATTCCTCACTCCTTTACTTCTTCTCCCATTTCTGCTGGAATGTGTACAAGGCTGAGACCTTTCCACCACTTCAACAAACATACACACGACATTTGTCTTGTTCATTTTCAATAAACAGTGCTGACGAATAATTTCCTCCATATTTATTATTACGTCCACCACCGTAGGCGGTGTGTGTGTGTGTGTGTGTGTGTGTGTGTGTGTGTGTGTGTGTGTGTGTGTGTGTGTGTCATTGATTGTTATGTCCATAATTCGGGTTTCAGAAGGTGGAGCGGAGTCCTCCCAGGTCTCGAAGTGTCCACCTCCGTTTCGGTGAAGGATCCTGCTTCACGGCCTCAGTTGTGAAGTTTTGTTGTTCTCAGAGTTTTGTTCCTTGGTCTCTTTTCAGGATATTCACGGAGCCCCGGACAGCCTCCGACTGTAGTTCGTTTGTAGTCATGTTCCCAGGGATGCTTTGTTGGATCTCTGTAAGGTTCTTCTTCATCATTCCTGTTGTTTCCAACTCCCACTGGTACAATTTCGGTGCTTTTCAGCTTCCAGGATCTTTTCACTTCGTTCTTGAGGTCTTCATATTTGGTCATTTTCTTGATTTCTGCATCGTTAAGGGGAGACCGGGGTAAGATGAGCCACTTTCACATTCTTCATCACAGTTGCCAAACAAATCGGTTTTGCTTACTGAAAATGGTGCCTCGGTGACTTCGTATCGTTGGGCATCCCTCCAAACCAAAGCATCGTCTTCACCAAGTGCGGTTTTCCAGTAAACCTCACGAATAAAAATGTTGTCTAACGGCTTAACTTGCTTTGTGGGGTAAGTTGAGCACATGCAGCGATGGGGGTAAATTGAACCATATGGGGGTAATAAGAACCACGAAGAGAGGTGTGCGCCGCAAGTCGGGGAAAAAAACATTTCATCACTCAAATTTTGCAATTAACTTTATTAACAATTTACAAATCATTATTATAAACCAACTCAACTGATATTTAGCGTGACGAGGAACTGCTGGAGAGACGGAATCAAAATTAACTAAACTCGTTTTAATGAGGTTCCAACGAATTTCTTCCAATAATAATTTCTTCTCCGGTAAAACACTGACCCACGTACTGGTTACGTCTCCGCTGACGAAGTCTCCGATGGCATTATGTTTTCGGATTGTCCGTCCGTCCAAAAGTACACCCGTCCGAGCTAATTTTCTGTTTTCTCCGCAACCACTTGTCGGATTGAGACAAAATTTTCACCACAGGAGCGACAACTCGCGTAGAATGTTTTAATGATAATTATGACGTCATAGTGGTGTGGCAGCCATGTTGGAAAAAAGGAAAAACTTTGGACCTCTGCATCTCTGCAAACTGCACCAAGGAAAAAATTGAAACTTGGCACATGTGAAGTACTCCCACGGGAAATAATTCATTACTTTAAAATGATGTCAAAGGTAGCTTAATTATGCTGTCATAATTGTGAATGTCGAACGCTTTATCCGACCAGGATGAAAAATTTTGAGGGTCATCTCGGGCTAAAATGGTCCACAGGAAAAAAAAAATGATGACGCTATCGGTCACGTGATTCGGCAGCCATATTGTTTCAAAAGCAAACAAACTTCAAAATCTCTGAAATGGTTGAACAGATTGAGGCGAAACTTTTACACGTACGACCGCCTATCCATTCGGAACAAGAGGGTTCACACACATGACGTTATGGGTCACATGTTTTGCCAGCCATATTGGATTTACCCTAAAACCTATTAAAAAAACTTCTTGTGCAGAACAGTTGGACAGATCGAGGGGAAACTTCACACAAATGTTCCCCAAGCCATTGGGTGTGCAAGTTTGTTTCGGAATAATTGATAGGTCACATGGTTTGGCAGACATATTGGATTGAAGAAAAACATTAAATAATGTTTTCCCTGGAAACACTTAATTAATCGACATAAAACTTCACAGTGATGATCGAGTCGTGATGGGGAATACATGTTGTAAATTTCAACTTGATCCGACACATGGTCGGGCCGTCATAATTATTTAATTTGTTGATCTGTGTTCTTTTTGATTATTATTTTTTGAATGAGGATCACTTGGCTGTTCCTGGATGGGTTTGAGGGTGGAGGAGTCACAACTGAAATGGGAATCCTATCCAGGTTCCTCCTGATGACTTCATCTTTGTTTTTTCCTTGTACTGGTTCCTTCGAATGACAGTCAGGACTGTCCCCAATTGGTCTTCAGTTTGATTTTAATTTAATTTATTTCAATCCCATTCTAAATTCAATTAAAAAATAATAAAAAATGTCATGGGTCAGGGTCAGGTGTCCAATCAAAGTGGGACGTCATCACGACGGGACGTCGCACATGGAACACCTTCGTTCTTGGCTGCCAGCTTTGTTTGTTTCAATTGGTTCATGAATCTCCACTGTTCGTCCCTCATGCTTCATGCGTAGAATACGCTTTGCAGTGGAGGATGAATTCCTTCTCCTCTAAGCTCCAGCTCTGTTTATGTATTCTTCTCCGATTCATCGGTGACCTAGTAGTTGTTGGTTGTGGAACAGGCGACACCTTTTTAACTTTGTTGTCGAGCTCTGTCCTCTCGTGAGGCAGAGATCCCATTCCTCACTGGAGAACGTGCAGTCATTATCCTTTTCAGCAAACATCACGGCTGCTTGGTGTGGAAGCACTGACTTCGGCATCAGCCTACCAGAGGTCTGTGTCCCTTTATTTGTTTTTATTTGTTTCCCCTTTATTTGTTTGGCATATTTTTGTTGCAGTCAGCCATTTTGCTTTCCCCAAGAGGCCGCAGGACCACGGCTGCTTGAGAGGGGTTACCGATGACACTTAGAGGAGTCGTGCCAAAAGGTATGTGCCAGAGTTGTGTTTCCGCCTGCTCGCTTTCTCCTCTCTGGTTTGCTTAATGGCTTGCCATCGCTCGGAGTCACCCACAGGGGAGTTATCCACAAACAAACTCTTCTCACCAGTGTGAGTTAGTGTGTGGAATTTCAAGATTGATAACTGATTAAGAAATTTAGAACACACGGAACACTTGTGCAACTTATCCCCAGTGTGAGTTCGTTTGTGTCTATTCAAGGTTGATAACCGACTAAAATCCTTAGAACACACAGAACATTTGTACACCTTCTCCCCAATGTGAATTAGTTTGTGGTTATTCAAGTTTGATGAGTAACTAAAATCCTTAGAACTCACTGAACACGTGTGCAGTTTCTCCCCAGTGTGAGTTCGGTTGTTGTTCTCCCATTGGTTGGAATGATGACTGAAATGATCTTCCTCGTTGAAGAACTGTGCAGAGTTGGTGTACGAAACGGTTTTCATTTCTTTCTCTGCAAAGAAAAAGGAACCGCCAAAACGAGTTAGATCAAGATGTGGTAACTGCAAAGAATTGTGGGATATAATCAGTGTCAGGTTAATTCAATGTTGGGGATGTGAGACTTTCTTTCTAAAGGAAAGATAAATCGATGTTGCTAGTTTAACATGTTTGATGATTGCCAACAACCAACCAGCAAGATGAACTGAGATGATTGTTGAAAAACAGAACAAGAAAAACCGATTAGATATTGCAACCCTCGCCAGGACTTGTGTTGTGTGGTGCTGCGATGACTTTATAAGTCATGACTGATGACTGAGCTGGCAGTGATGACTTTATAACTACCAAAACGTCCCGCTTTGATTGGACACCTGACTGACCCTCGAGTTTATTTATTTATTATTCAGCTGAATTCAGAATGTGATTCAAATAAATTCAATTCAAATCAAATGAAAGCGACTCCACTGGAGTTATCAGAAAGAACCCGAACAAGTAAAAAGCAAAGATGAAGTCATCAGGAGGAACCTGGATAGGATTCACATTTCAGCTGATGCTCCTCTACCCTCAAACCCATTCAGGAACAGCCAAATGAGCTTTATTTTTTAAAAAAACAACACATAAAGCTCAAAACAATAAATAATTCTGCCTTTCAGACAATGTGTCGTCAAGTTTGAAATTCAAAACATGGGTTCCTCATCACGATTGCATTATATATGTGAAGTTTCACATCGATAGATGAAGCAGTTCCAAAGAAAATATTATTTTTCAATCCAATATGGCTGCCAAACTGTTACCTTTAATTATTCCTTAACAAACTTAGACACCCGTGGCTTGGTGAACATTTGTGTGAAGTTTCCCCTCGATCCGTTCAGCTGTCCTGGAGAAGATTTTGATAGGTTTGAGGATAAATCCAACATGGCTGCCAAACCCTGTGATGTCAAATGTGTAAACCTTTGGTTCCTCATGAATAGGTGGTCATACATGTAAAGTTTCGTCTCAATCTGTTCAGCCACTTCACAAAAGGTTTTTGAACATACTTTTTTTTTAAACAAAAAACATGGCTGCCGAATCACGTGACCAATGACGTCATCAAATTTTGTTCTGTCGACCATTTTATCCACACGTGACCCTCAAAAATGTTTATACTCATCAGATGCAGCATTCTACACGTGCTATGATGACGTCAAAACGAAGGCATCTATGACGTCATAAAATAAGACATTCCACATGAGGAGTACTTGTCACGTGCCAAGTTTCAATTGTTTCCTTGGTGCGGTTTTGGAGAAAGAGGTCCAATGTTTTTCCAACGTGGCTGCCACGCCACGTCGTCTATGACGTCACAATTACAATTAAATCATTTTACATGAGGAGTCGCACCGACGTTGAAAATTTCGTCTCAATCCGACAAGTGTTTGCGGAGGATAACACGAAGTTCTGTACAGACAAACAAACAAACAAATGTGAAATCTCTCATGGAGTGACACTTGGTGAAACGGAACACCACTCGGTAGGGCACACACCTGTACCAGGGTGAACAGTTCACATTTTGTATCAACTAATGGGCCGGATCTGGATACAGATCTGAACCAGAATCGAATCGGCTTCAAGTTCTTGTCACCGAACCGACTCGTCCACAACTTCCTCACACATCATGATGTTTTGATCGTTTTTGTCGCCATCTCTCAATGTGGTGAAGAATCACTTTATAAAATTAAATAATTCTTCGAATCTGATCCGGATCTTCACCAAAATCGAATCAATTTGTTCTGATCACACAGCGAACCTGTTCTCCACACACCGTCTGAATCCGTGCACACCTTCTTGAGATATCGAGTTCACACATAAACACAGAGAGGGGTGAAAACAAGCTCCGAGCAACGTCCGTGGTGGAGGTAACAATGACGTGTGAAGAGGGCGGGGTGACCACAGCGCGTGCACGGACCTCCCCCTTCACGGTGATGACGTCACACCGTCCCCAGCTCACCACACCCCAATCCCCCTCCCTACTAACCGGGCCCACTTTGCTGCCCCTGACAGTCGAGGAAACTCGCTGCGACCAGCAACACGTCCGCGTCCATCGCTGCTAATTCAAACGGAGGATCCCGGGTCTCAGGGGACCTCTTCCCGCCGCCTCCGAGGGTCAATTGCCTTCAATGGGTGATGCACATCCCCAAACGAGATCCCTGATCGCTCTTCACCCCTCACCTCGTCGAGTGCAGAACCGGAACGGCACCGAAACCCCGTCCTTACGTCTCGGACAAACGGACCATCGAACGTGCCGTGCTCCCCACGTCCGTACTTCGACGGCTCGGCGCGATCAGCAGCCACAGGCAGGAGGGGAAGCACAAAACTTCACCACAGCGCGTTGTTTACAAAATGGCGGGAGAGGCGAGCGTGAGGAGCGGGGAGCATCACGTGACGCCAAAACCGCGGGCGAGTCGCAAAGAGCGGACTGGACGTCTGGATTCGGAGAGAGCTCTCGTTCGTCACGCGTTGAAACCTGCAAGGACAGAGCAAAGAAAGGGACAAGAAAAGTATCGGCTGATGGTGAGACCCAGGAGTTAGATTGGAGTTTCCCTTTTGTGACGTTTGCCTTTGAGCCGAACACCACAAAGTTCCAGATTGGAGTTTCCCTTTTGTGACGTTTCCCTTTGAGCCGAACACCACAAAGTTCACGTCAGACACGTTTGGAAGGAACCGCCGTCCAAACAGAGAGAGAAACAGGGAGGTAATCTGAGGGGATTTCTCTGAGGTTCGTTTTCCTATCAGACTCGAGCTGCAAGGCCTCACGAACTCTTTAAAAAACATTTCGGATCATTTCACAAAGGGAGAGAGAACATAAAAAAAAACTCCATCGAACTGACAATCCCATGGGACTTAAATAATTTATAAACAACATCGAACTGAATTTAAATAATTTATTTATAAACCCCCGATGTTAGAGTTAGGGTTAGGTCCTGCACTTGTAATTAATACATCGTGTGGAGAATTATCCGTTATAAATGGGTTTTTAATCCGAATAAACATCATCCCTGTAATTCACGGAGCCTCGAGCCTTCTCCCCTCGATATTAAAGTGACATTTCCCTAGCAACCACGTTCCTGTAACTCGTCTCCAAGGAGTGCCACGTGACCCGCAGGGCGGGTGAGCGAGCTCGGGGGTTCCCGCTCCGCCCACCACTTATGCCCGCTCCGCCCACTGCAAGCTCCGCCCACCGCTTGTCGGCTCCAAATCATTCCATTGAGGGATTTAAGTCGATTCCGTTGCGTACGGGACATTGTGTGATTCATCTTTTCAAATATTCCCTTCATATGTTTGGACAATCGTTCGTCGAACTTCTTGTAATTGTCTTCGTCTTAAGCCGGCTCAGCGAAGAGTTCCAAACATTTATTCACAATGTTCGTGCGAATCACCTTGGCCTACCTGTGGTGATTTCACCTGGAAAGCAGGTTTTGTTTGAGTGATTGAGAATTCTGCCTTTCTGTTTGACACAGTACAAAGATGGAAGGTTTGAATCAGCATGCACATCATGAACCGTTCAGTGTACGAGTACTAGCTCTTCCATGAGCCTCGACTATGTACAGGAAAAACAACAACAACAAGCAAACTATCACCCCGGTGTTTCCCAAGCCAGGTGAATCATCAATGTGTGCCCCATCCCCCGGATTGACGTTAAACGGGTTATCCCCATCAGCCGGTGGATGTTAAAGATGCTGGTGTCCTTCACGAAGAGTCGGCGAGCTATCGCCGGCACCCTGACTTCCTGAGTCGGAGCGGCGACCCGACCCGGCTTGTGTCGTCGCTTCGTAACTGCCGCAGCAGCACCGACGCTCTCCGTACGTGACGATCGACGATGATGCTTTGGTCGTTACATCTTAAAAGGAGATTTTGGCGGGAACTGCATTCCACGGTCGTTCGTTGCATTCGTCCATCACTCTCACAGCTGTGATGACGTCATCCAGACGAGCGCGTCACATTTTTTTTTATTCGTTCGTTCCAAAGTTCTTCTACTTTTGAGAATTATCTGCTTATTTTATCGTAAAAAAAAAATTACATTTATTTTGAATGTTTAATTACTTCACACGGCCTTGCGCTGCAGCTGGAAGTAAGCGGTGTATGTTTGGCAGCACTGTTCAGTCGTTTCCGTGCGAGTACACTGAACGGATCAGAACGTCAACGGAACATCGTTTTACGTCCTGATCCGTTCAGTTTATTCGCTCTTCCACGAGCCTTGACTGTATACAACAACAAAAAATCTGATGACAGAGATCTGCATTTTTAGAACTTCAGCATTTAATTTCAGATTAATTTTAACCCTAACTTACTTCCACAATTTCCCTCGTGGTTGTTCAAAGCTTCCAATATATTCTGACTCTTCCAATTTTCTCGAACTTGATGTACTAACTTTTAGCTGTGATGAATTTCATCTTTTTTATACACATTGCTGTGAATGAATTGATCCGTTGTTGATGCGGCGCAGGCATGATGGGCCGAATGGCCTGCGTCTCATTTCCTTGTGTGTATCTTCATTGTTGTTCACATTTATTCCGCTTCAAACTTCCCTTTCATTATTTCTCTTGTCCAAAAATGTTGCTTCCTTGATTCTTATGTTTTTATCTTTGTTCTTATTGTTGTCTTTTTGAAAATTTATTTGATTGTTCCATACACTGACTGTTTCCATTTTCTCTCTTTCCATCCCCATCCTTTTCTTCCGCCTCATCCTTTCCCACAATCACCGTGTCATTTATTCCTGAAACCCTCTCTCGACTCCCATTTCACCACCATGTTGCCTCTCTGTGACCCCGTCCTCCAACTTTTTTTCAACCTTTTTATTCCATTTTTCAAGGTGGTCACACTTCAAAATTTATTTATCCTCTTTGGTATGTTGCCCAATTTCCATACTTTGATGATCTTGATGCAGCTCTTTATGCCTTGAACCATTTGTTGCTTTTTATACTTGCACAACTGTTTTTTAACTGCTGTTGTGTGGTGGAAAACTCGAAACCTTACTCAAGTAGCTCCAGTCACGAAACGGGTTGAATGTTTTATTTAATACCAGTCATAATTAAAACACCCCCTTTGAAGATAATTAATGGCCTTATTTAATTATATCGTTTGTCAAGGTGCATCCTCGGACACCTTGCCCCCCCCCCCCCCGCTGGGGTCTGAAGGCGAATCCTCGAACACCTCGCTCTCCCCCGCTGGGGTCTGAAGACGAATCCTCGGACACCTCGCTCTCCCCCGCTGGGGTCTGAAGGTGAATCCTTGGACACCTTGCTCCCCCCCGCTGGGGTCTGAAAGCGAATCCTCAGTCACATTGCTCTCCCCCGCTGGGGTCTTAAGGCGCTTCCTTGGACACCTCGCTCTCCCCCGCTGGGGTCTGAAGGCGAATCCTCAGACACCTCGCTCTCCCCCGCTGGGGTCTTAAGGCGCTTCCTCGGACGCCTCGCTCTCCCCCGCTGGGGTCTGAAGGTGAATCCTTGGACACCTTGCTCCCCCCTGCCTGGGTCTGAAAGCGAATCCTCAGTCACACTGCTCTCCCCCGCTGGGGTCTTAAGGCGCTTCCTCGGACACCTCGCTCTCCCCCGCTGTGGTCTGAAGGCGAATCCTCGGTCACAACGCTCTTCCTTGCCATTTTGTCTTAATTCGCTATTTTGTTTGGCAAGTGTTATAGTTTTCATATTTGGAGCTTGGAGCAATTTCATGTATTGCATGTTGCGATTTTCCACGATCTACTCTCACGGACTGATTAAAGCACATAATCGAAATGTAATTTGAGTTTGGAGGATCGGATGACGTGGACTAAATAACTCGAAGTCTGGAGTGAAACATGAAAATGTTATGAAATCGGCTATGTTTCGTGTTTTTTTTTTGTGGGTAGGTGTCATTTCCAATAAGCTTTCTATCGCTTGCCAAGCCAACCGTTCCTGATCAACCATTTAGTTGAAGGGCCTGCATGAGTGCTGAAGCCATTTGCCGAGCGCCCTACAGTTGATAGCAGTGCAGTTTCGTGTCCCAATCAGGACGTACAGTCGGCAGTTGCTACAAGGTAGAGGTATGTAGACAGCACACACGTACGTGGTACATGTGGGTCGATTTGGATCTGTAAAGGGACTCTCCACAGGTCTGTGTACACGTCTTCATACTTGGTGCCGTGGTGCCAAAGTTTCATTCCATATCTTATGATGATGGCGGGTGGTGGAGGTTTTAACTTTTAACCTCAGCAGCCACCGTACGAGCGATCACGTTTTCCTTTGTCCTCGTGACCGTTTCTTAAGCAATTGGTTATTTTATATGAATCGAGTGTGCTTTGGAAAGGTTACGTGATTTCTCTTTGTGAGTTTCAAAGCAAAATATATTTGATAGCACTCGATTTCCAAGCCGTTAACCGTGATTTCTAAATTAGAGCCAAATTTTTTCCACCCGTCACATGATGATTGGCAGCTGTTCATTAAAATTAATGTTAATGCAAATCTCCTTGAAACATCTCTAAAGGAACGTTGTTTTTTAATTTGTGTTTTAAAATTTCCCCCAAAAATGTGAAAGCCACTCAAGGTTTTTGGGTTGTATACAGTACATACTGCACTCGGTGATCACACTGACTCCAAACAGCCGATGACCGAAAAACTTGCAGATGTCGGCCGAGCACTAATATATCGTGTGTGTGTGTGTGTGTGTTTTGCTGATAAAGCATGCCATATTCTCTCTGCTAACTCCCTTACCCCACCCCTCTCCCTCTTTTTCCCATCCTTGTTCCACCCCCTCCTCCTACACTGCAACACCCTCCTCCTACACCTCTCTCTCTCTTTCTGTCCCTGTCTTTCTCTCTCCCCCCCTCTCTGTCGTTGCCTTCCCTTCCTCTTATATTCCTTCCCCTCCCTTCATGCTGCCTTCCCTTCTCCCACCCTCCTCGCTTTCCCCTTCTTCCTCGCTCCTCACACCTCCTCCTTCCTCGCTCCCCCATCCCTCTTTTTCTCCCACCCCCCCCCACACTCCTCTCTTCGTATTCCCATCAGTGAAGTGACGGGTGGTATTTGCTAGTTTCAAATAAAGTCCTCGACAAGTTCTCGAGCTCCAACGTCATTCGGCAGCCTTCCTGCTTCTGTCTCTTACGCTCTAATAATCCCCTTGTCCATGTGGATTCCCAAAGGAAAATCCAGCAGCCGTGGTCTCCATGCCCATTGCTCACACTGTGAGACCCTCACAGAGCTCACACGGGACCTGTTGATATTCTGCAGCCACCACACCCACCTCGGCCATGTTCCTCCCACGAGCTGTGCACTCCGTACAGCACATCAGTACTGTGGTGTGTTTTGAAATCTCCACCACGCCAGTGTGCCACGCAGAGTGATCACTACATCGTTTCACCACGTGACCCCTCCATCCACGTCTTCGTGCCCCTGTCTCTCCGCCAATTTTTGCGCGGGACACGTTGCGAATTTACCTCGAGTATTCCACACACGGGCGACGCGACCTCGACCTCCAGCACCGACAGCTTGATCGGGCACCGAAGTGTACGTTTCACACACCGGCGGTTCAGTGTCGGACACGCACACCATTGTTATGGCACCGGAATCGAGCATAAGCGGTTCACCTGCGGGTTCCATCTCGGATTTGCCTTGAAATTTTTAGCCGCATCTCGCGTAGCGAACGCTGGCTCCAAAAGAGCTCCGCGTTGTTCTTCTTCTTCTTGTTCTTCTTCTTCTGGTGAAGACAAAACCTTTAGGACGCGGCTCTTTTATATACAGGATCCGGATCTCCTTAAATACTAAACACCTGGACACATCCTCGCATTGACGGTGCCTTTTGAGAGCGTCTATCATGAACTTTTAAATATATTCGGACATTTGCTTTAAAGTTTCAAAAAGTTCACGTTACTATTTAAAGATTATTCCATTGAATGTGTTGTAATTTCGTAAATACACGATTTTCTCGTCGTGAACGAGGAGCCTCCATGACGGGTCTCGCTATTGGCTCCATCAAGGCACGTGACGAAATATCGGAAGTTGTTGTTGTTATTGCCTTTAGGACGCGGCTCTTGGACACATTTGGCCTTGTTTTTAAAACAACCGACACAGAGGTCTCCGGATTTTCGTCGTCAGACGAATTATACATGTAGATTCGTTTGACACACTTCATCTGGATGGGGTGTGGCCAACACTTCTGTGTTCATGAACGTCATTACCACGATTATGATTATGTAAATTGTTCCCACAGTCGTTTATTTTACAAGGGAGGTGTCACTGTCGATGGCAATGGCATACCGGGGAGGCACACAATAATGTTGCCCCCGGTGGTTTATCTTCACAAACAATCATTATATGAAACAAAATATTGAAGGAATAATTACAGGTCCGGGCCCTAGGGTCGTTACCCCGCCTGTCCACCCCCCCTGTCCTCAGCACCCCTGCTTTCACCAAGTCTCTCTCAAGACTGCGTGAGGTAAGTATTCCATGAATACCATCTTGTTGTTTTGAGATTGTGATGTTTACAAACAAACATTTCTCAACTCAATCAGAAAAGTAAAATATTAAAAATATATCACGTGACCATTTAACCCTTTATGTACATGTAATGTTCTTTAATTCCACCTACAATCCCACATCGGAGTCCATGGAGATGTGCTTCGAGTGAAATTCATACTCCACAGGAAAGACAGAGCTCTGATTCAGATGTCTGATTCCGTTCAGGCTCAGCTTGGTAGGTTTGTATTTATTCGTTCTATCTTCACGATAAGGCCCAAGTGACATGGAGTTTTGATATACAGCAGACCCTTCCCGTTGGTGGGGGTTACGTTCTCGAAAAACCCCGCGTCGGGTAAAACTGCGATGCGCAAAGTTTAGACCCTATGGGGAAAAAATGGTTCGGGGAACTAACTCTAAAATGTATCGACTTTTTTAACCCAAACTGCAGTGGTAACGAGAAGGGCACCCTGTAGAGCGCATACCACTGCCAGGCTGAATAGTTTATGTTTTGTACCCCACTGACTGGCCGGATCTGGATTCGGACCTGAACTAAAATTTCGTACCGACGGAAAGTGGTCGCAGTGACGCACTGCTCCGGCGCATGCACTCATACCTGACCTGACCTGGTTGTGCATTTCACAGCGAAGACTCAACCATGGCACCGAGGAGCTTTAAACACACCTTTGGGATAAAGTTGTGGAAAGGCAGAGATTCAGGGTTGGATATAAAAATATTTCAAAGGCCTTGATCCCTTGGAGCACAGTCAAGACAATAATTAAGTGGAAGGTGTATGGGACTACCAAGACGCTGCCTATATCAGGCCGTCCCTCCAAACTGGATTACCAAGCAATGAGGAGACTGATCAGAGAGGCCACCAAGAGGCTAACAGTCACTTTGAAAGAGCTGCAGGCCTTTACGGCAAAAACTGATCACTGTGTGCATGTGACAACAATATCCCAAGCACTCCACAATTCTGGCCCATATGGTAGGGGGGGCAAGAAGGAAGCCATGACTTAAAAAAGCCCACCTTGAGTCCTGTTTGAGATGTACAAAAAAAACCACTCCAGAGATTATGAAGCCATGTGGAAAAAAGTTTTGTTATTTGATGAAACGAAGATGGAAACTTTTGGTCGAAATGAAAAACGTTACATTTGATGCATACTCAACAAAGCACATCAGCCAAAGAACACCATCCCTACTGTGAAGCATGGTGTTGGCAGCATCATGTTATGGGGATGTTTCTTATCAGCAGGGACTGGGGCACTTATCAGGAGAGAAGGGAAAATGGATGGACCAAAATACAGAAAAAAATCCTGGAGAAAAACCTGCTGCCTTCTGCAAGACACCTGAAATTGCGATGGAAGTTCACATTTCACCATGACAACAGCACAAAGCCAAAGCTACACTGGAGTGGGTGAGGAACAAACAGATAAATGTCCTTGAGTGGCCCAGTCAGAGCCCACTTCAGTCCACTGAAGGTGGATGGATATCTCAAAAAGTTGTGCACGGATTGGGATGAATTTTGGGGGACGGGTTGGGTGTGTGATAAGGAAGAATTGCTTCGATTTTGGTGAAGATCCAGATTCGAGAAGTGATTCTTCACCGTTGAGAAGAGATTGGGCCAAAAACGAAACATAACACGATATTTCAAAAGGATGTGGATGAGTTGGCGGAGGTATGCTCTCCACCGAGTGCCATTCTAGTTGTTTGTGTCTTCACTGCCCTATACTACTCAATCTTGTAACACTGTTTCATTTGTCCCTCTGTGACACCAGTCTTGTATCATTTGAACGGAGTTCGTCTGTACAGCAACGATCTTCGTGTCATACTTTCTCGCCATCAAACGGTGCATATGCCGCAGGGACACGATGATCAGGTAACGACGTAGTCTTTGATGTGCGAGGGTCCGGGTTCGTTTGAAGGCACGCGATGATCACCGAAGGCTGTTTCATTCCGTTCCCGCTTTCACCAAGCTCTCAACTTCATCGCTTCAAGAAACCTGGATCGAGGAACTTCCTCAATATCTGCTCACCATCTTCAACTCTTCATCTCTCGAACATCCTGTACGCTTGGTTCCTTTCCATTCGGTCTTCGTCCATCTTCTTAGGGTTCTGTTCGTGAGCTCACAAGTTATTGAAAAGTGCATGCATATGAAGTGCATGCAATCGACATGAAACTTCACAGTTATGATCTAGTAGTGCTGGGGAATATGTTTTAAATTTCAACCTGATCGGACGTATGGTTTGGTGGCCAGCATTATTTTCTTTTTTGATCTAGGTTATTTTTATTATTTATTTATTTTTTGAATATGGCTCACTTGGCTGTGCCTGGATGTGTTTGAGGGTAGAGGAGTATCAGCTGAAATGTGAATCCTATCCAGTTTCCTCTTGATGACTTCATCTTTGCTTTTACCTTGTTCGGGTTCCTTCTGATGACGACAATGCAGGACTGTACCTATTTTGTCTTCCATTTGATTTTAATTGAATTAATTTTAATCCCATTCCAAATTAATTTGAATAAAAATAACGTCATGGGTCAGGGTGGAGTGTCCGATCAAAGCGGGACGTCTTGGTACCCGGTCATCACTGCTGGCAGTTGTAAAGTGGCAGTTCTAGTTACGTCTGTTATTAATTACGAAACACACCAGTCCACAAACACCACACAAAACTAAAAATATTGTATCCATCCTGACTTCCCATCTGAAATGTGTCATTCAGGCCGACGGTTGGCGAAGAGAAGCTGCGCAAGATGTTTTCGGACTCCGCCGGTGGAAACGTCCAAGCATTCAAGTTTTTTCAGTAAGGGAACGTTGTGAATGATTTGTGTAAATACCTGGGAGAGGGAGTTTGTGCAGGTGATGTGGATTATTTTTTTGAGCCTTTTAAATGATTGAGAAACAGCATCGGGATGATGGGGACACGGTCAAGGCGGGGGTGCGTGGGGAGGCTGAGGCGGGCTCTGACAAAGGGGGGTGTGGGTTGAGCAAGGTGTGGGCACAAGTGAAGCACCAAAATTACTTACCTTGCTCGTTGTGCTTTACTTTTGGAGTCGGAGCTACCACGTGAACACGAAGCGAGAAGTTTGGTTCACAGATTGGTTCCCTACTGTCGTTCCGTCTGTCGATATACGTCACTTTATGATCGAGGAATAACTTGAATTTCAATCGAACCTTGTATTTTGAACACAATTTGGAACATTAATCGAAAAACAAACCTGCAGTTTAGCATTACCTTGGCTCTGAATTGGATCCGGTCGCACACGCGCAAAGAGGAGTGAAATAATATTTTTTACCTTGTCTGACTCGACTTCGGTGGACGGAGGTTTCGTTTTCACCTGTGTTTGTCGAGCTGTCTGTGAGCATGACATCTCAAAATGTTATTATATGTACAGCTTCGGATGAAACTTGGTGGACAGGCTGGGTGTGCACCAAGGACGAATTTAATCGATTTTTGTGAAGATACGGATCTGGATTCGAAATTTTTTTTAGACGGGTTTGGTACGTGACAAGGACGAATTGATTAGATTTTGGTGAAGATCCGAATCCGGATCCGAGTCTTTTTAGGGAGGTCTCTACCAGCTTTGCTCAGTGAGATGGTGAAATCATTGCCCATTCTTCACGTGAAAATTGCTCGAGCTCCGCCAAGTTTGATAGGGGATCGTCGATGGACTGCAATCTTCAAGTCTCGCCGCAAATGTGAAATTTTGTTCAAGTCAGGACTTTGACCGGGCCACTCAAGAACGTTCATTTTCTTCTTATTCAGCCACTCCAGTGTTATTTTTATCTTTGTGCTTCGGATCATCGGATAGTTTCAGATTAATGGCCGACTCGAGCAGGTTTTCATCAAGGATTCTCCTGTACTTTGCACCGTCCATTGTCCCTTCCATCCTGACAAGCTTCCCTGTCCCTGCTGATGAAAAGCAACCCCGTAACATGATGCTGCCACCACCGTGCTTGACAGTAGGGATGGTGTTATCTGGGTGATGTGCGGTGTTCGGCTTACGCCAGACACAACGCTTTGAATTTTTACCAAAAAGTTCAATTTTGTCTCCTCTCACCACAAAACGTTTCTCCACTTGCCTGCGGTGTCATGCAGATGCTTTTTCGCAAACTCCGTACGAGCTTTTCGATGCGTCTTTTTCAGTAATGGTTTCTTTCTTGCCACCTGTCCAAAGAGGCCAGCTTTGTGAAGAGAACGGAATAGTGTTGATGGATAAACACTGACGCCCGTCTTGGACATACAGTAGAACCTTGCAAATCTTTCAAAGTCATTGTTGGATTTACAGTGACATCCCGAACCAGTTTCCTGCTTGCCCGACTGCTGAGTTTGGATGGACGACCTGATCTCGGTGGGGTCTCCGTGGTATGTTACGTCTTCCCACTTCTTAATGATGAATTCACCGTACTCGAAGGGATAATGAGTGATTTTGAAATTTTCTTATAACCCTCTCCTAAACGGTGCTTCTCCACCACTTTATGTTTGACTTCTTTGGAAAGATTCTTGGTCTTCATATTTGCCTTGTTGGTTAACCAAGTGTGTTGCACCAAAAAACTCCTTCGATAATCGGGGGAGATTATTTTTTTTTCAAGTTAAACCACTGATTACATACAGGTGAAACATAGTACACTTATTTTCTAACTTTTCGAACAATTAATTTACTCCTGAAGCGATTTAGGGTAAATTAGGCAAAGGGTTTGAATACTTATTCAACTGAGAATCATCTGATTTTCTCTGTTAATCTGACTTTTTCACATTGTAGACAAAATTATATGGTTTGTCATCTTGGTTTTCTGCTGGGCCTGACACATTTGGCCCGTAGCCCTCTGATTATATACTGTCCCACTTTGTTGCGTCAGATTTCCAAAAATCTTCTTCTCCAGACCCACCATTCAGAATGCTACCACATTTGGGTTACAACATTAGGACAGTGTCCTGATGGTAAATTACAGAGGCCATGCTGATCACGTGACCGGAAGTGTGACAAAATGGTGGTTGCGTAAATTCCATCAAAGAATCTTCTTCTCCAGACCCACCAGTCAGAATGCGACCAAATTTGGGTAACAACATGAGGTCAAGCTACAGGTTCAGTTGTCTTCTTTATTTATTTATTTTTAATTGTTGCAGTAACTGTCGAACGATGGTGAAACGTTTAGAGATCTTAATGCAATCCCACATACCTTGTTTCACTTGAACGGATGTCGGTCTGCTTTCCAGGGAGACCCATACGATGGCCTTGTTGCAGCTGGGCACTGTGGAGGAAGCCACCATTGCACTGATTAAACTGCACAACCATAATCTTGGTAACAAGGACTATCTGAGGGTGTCCTTTTCAAAGTATTCATGTCAATCGGAGATCAACTCTTGATTTGAAACACACCACCCTTCTCCACCCTGTCAACCATACCTCATTTTCACAAGAACGTTTAAACATTCCAGTTAATACCAGTTCGTGTCTTTTCTCACTTTCGTGAGCCATTTAAAATTAAATGTGGGAAAAGAGACTCGAACTTGAGCACCTCCACTTGCTTCTCATAAATCTTGTAAATCTATTTCATGGAACACTGTGGCTGTCTTTGCATTCGAACCGTTTTCTCTGGCAATTGGAGAATTCTTTTGCAGCTTATTTTATTAGGATTGCAAAAGATGAGGGTAGAGTGGCAGGACAAAGAGAGCAAAGTTAAAATGTTTCATCCAATTAATGTTGAAGTTTTCCATTAAGTTTATTTAAAAATGCTTTTCCACTTTGTATTGGCTATAATCATTAAAACATTTAAATTCCTGATCGATTTGCTGTCATTTTTTGCTCACCTGGAACATGATTGAGGTGAGCTTATGGGACGGCTCGTCGTCCGTCCGTCATCCCATCCATCCGTCCGTAAACACTTGCAACTTCTTCTCTGAAACTGCTGATGGGATTCTGACCAAACAAGGCGAAAATGATCTTTGGTGTGGGGTAACTCAAGTTTGTTCATGCCATGCCTCCTTCACATATCAGCACATCATCATGAGGTTGAAGGGTCCCAAAAAGTACTTGGATTTTGATCGAGTTTGGCCACCGTTTTGGATAACAGGGAAACCTTTAACAACCTTCTCTCAAACCGCTGAACTGATGGCCTTGTTGAAGCTTTCAATTTGTGATCGATTTCCCATGAAAAACATTATTTGTTAACAATGACATCATCAGTCATTTGGTATGGCAGCCATATTCAATCGCAAGAACACCTTTAAAAATACCTTTTTCTGAAACCACTCAACTGATCAATGTGAAACATAAAATATATGATCGACAACCTCTGGGAACATTTCATAAAAAGAAGCTTTTCCGATACACAACATGGCTGCCAGGTGAGGTATGGGAGCATGCGTCGGAGCAGTGTGTCACTGCGTCCACTACTATGTGTGAACATCATCATAGCTGTGGAGGAACTCTGGGAAGGGTTTGAAACAGCAAGCTGCTTACCTTGGGTAGGCCTTCTTGGGTTGCTTTATGCAGCTTCTTCGGCTGGAGGAGTGTTGGAGGTGTCAATTATTGGCCACCCCTCCCATCCTGGGCGGAGTCTCGAGCTGAGGTGATGCGAATCCTCGCCCACGTTCGTGGTTGAACGCACGAAGAACAATGGCGCTGGTCAGAGTGAGGGGGAGGTGTAAAAATAAAAGAAAACCCTATCAAAGTAACTCACAGCGCATTTACATTTAATCACCCATTAGACAAGGGAAAGAAAACCATCTATAAAACACATACCAATATAACTGAGCCACAGGACCTGAATGTTGTGTGTGATAGGTTTCCAAATTCGTCACAATATATATATATATATATATATATATATATATATATATATATATATATATATATATATATATATATATATATATATATATATATATATATATATATATATATATATATATATATATATATATATATATATATATATATATTGCTACGGTTCTCGGAACTGTATGCATACAACAGATAGTTGTCCTGAGTCAGTTATCCCATTAATATACGTGGTTAGGTCCCTACCTTTTGTCTAGTGGGAAGACGAGGGAGTGTGTTGCGATGGGCTATTTGCCGCTATTAGTTCGGTTATCAAATCATTTTTCCCTTCCATTGCACTCTTCCTCTTTTCACTGCTGAGGTAAATTCATCTCGCTTGCTCCCCTCGTTTCACTGGCCATAGTGTACCACCGTCAACCCGCTGTATCCGGTCTCGTTTTCTGAGGCAAAATCCCGACGTTCGCAATGGAAGCTGCGCCACCATCCACCTCCCCAAACCCAGACACGCGCGGCGTGGGTGGTTGTTGGTAGATTGAAAGGAAGAAGTCGTTTGTTGTGGATCCAAAGGAAGAAGTCGGTGGGAGTTGGCTGAAAGAAGGTCGAAGGCGTGAGAAGTCGGTTGGAAAGTGGAGAATTGAAGGAGGTGTTGTGAAAGTGTTCCTGCGGCTTGGCTCTGTCTGCGTCTCGCCTCGACGGCCCGCCTCCTGTACTGGTCCCCGCCGACACGACCTCGACCAAGCCTCTTACCTGGTCCTGTCTTCTGCTCCATTCTCGGCCTTGGACTCCGCTCTTCACCACTCGTGCGGCTGTGGACTGAACTACACAACTTTTGTCGGGTGCCGCACCACGGAGCGTCCCTCCCTCGAAACGCTCAGGTACCGAGAAACTGTAACCTCAACTCCCTCCCTCGCTGGCTGCAAATGTTCCTTTCACAATTGGGTTTACTTTGTCTGAGTGTGTGTCTGAGAGTGTTGGCGCCTGTCCGTTAAGTAAGCCTGTTTAAGATATTTTATTGTTGTGATTGTTGCTTTTATTGATCTCGCGTCAAGTCTGCTTTTGTAAGTTGCTTGTATAATTGTCACACCCCACACCTCTCTCATCTTTCCCTGCATTACATCCCTGAAAACCTTTTGTTGTGCCACGTGCTTTTCCTCGCATATTTAAAAAAAATAATAATTGTAGAAATGTTCCCAGCTCGCCTTTGTCTTTTCCTCCATTGGTCCAGCATGGTTCGGATCTAAGTTTAGCCGGGTCTTTATTCCCAACAATCCGTTCCTTCTGGCCGGTTCGTCCTTGGCAGTGCCGCTCCGCTGCATCCGATCTGGAAAGGTGATCCGTAGTTGGTGGAGTGATCCGGTTCGGACAAGGAGTACCGAGGGCGTGGTTCCCCGGTGGTTAATTAGGTAACCTGATTCGAGACAGGAGGACCCTCGGTCACGCGGTTGACTTATTGGCGTCCACGGTCGGTTGAGCGATCCGCCGCATCACGGAATTATCCGTGAGCGACGGCCAACAATTCCGGGGAATCTAGTGGGAACCGACGTAGCTTTCCCCCATCTTGTGGTCTTCTCACCCGACCCCGCAACAATATATAGATATATATATATATATATATATATATATATATATATATATATATATATATATATATATATATATATATATATATATAGATATATATATATTTGTTGTTGCGCCCGATATGTTCCACGAGATCTAAGATACATGTCACGGGCCGTGCCGGAGCGCGGGCGGTCAATATGTCATCTCTGTTCAACATGTGGACGTCTGTTTGATATTCATACATCTCGATTTCCTGGTGTTTCCCTTCCCATTGATGGAGTTTGACTTCCTGGTTTCTTTGTTCAGCTCAGAGTAAAACTTGATCGTGTTTTCGTTGGTTTCACTGTCTATGGTGTTGTTCACTGTCTATGGTGTTGTTCACTTTTGAGCTGCGGGAGTATCTGTTCAGCCTGAGGATGTCTCCTCAAAATTTGTTCACATTTCTGTTCGTGTTGTCCGCTGATCAGTTCAGTCCGTAGTACAAATTGCTGGTGTTTCAGGACATGTTGGACAACTGGGACTTGGTTTTGTTGAGATGGACTCGGGTTGTGGGGTCATCTTGGTCCGGTTCCTGCTGACTCCATCACCTATCCTGAAGGACCAAGCAATGAAAAGAAGTGTCCGGTGAGTAAACAGAATAACATCAAAAACAAACTTCTCATCTTCATAAGAACTGTTTTCTCTTTCCTCGTTAAAAAAGCAAAGTATTTGTATTTACTCGCACTTCCTTCACACATCATCCACTCTCCCCCTCCCCCAACCTCGTTTACTTTTTAGATTCTTCCTCTTCTCCTTATTCTATTCGACCACTTCCCCTATTTATATTATTTTTGACTTCCTGGGAAGATATTGGTGGTGGTTTCGGTGAGGGTGATTCTTTCGGTGGTGAATTGGAGAGGGTGATCCTTTGACATCTGGTTGAGAGGGAAGAGAGAATTTGGGGTTTACACCCAATGAGACACCGCGTCCTGATTCCAAGGTGACTCGGCACTTGGATCCTCCCTTGAAGACGAAGACCTCCCTGTAGTCCCAGCGCCTCCTTCGATGACTTCGTACTTTGTTTGCAAGGTGAAGGTTACGTCCCAGATTGCTTGTTAAACTCCAAGACATTGTTTTTCGATCGCCGTTTGTCTCATTTTTTCGCTCTGTAAATGTTGCTGACGTGTCTCTTCATCTTTCAGTTTGCACAGTTGATCTTCCAGAGCGGAAAGTTTAACTTTGCTTGTGTTTTGCTGAGACCAACCTGGTGGAGGAATACTTGGATTGACTCCGAATTCTGAAGACAAGTTTGAAGCGTTTTGTTGGATTACCTGTTCAATTCGCCGGCGTATTTCATCGGACATCTGTCGTCTCTGTTCAGTTTTCTTGCTTATCTCTTCCACTCTGTGCTGAGATTCCAGTTGTTTCTCTTCACCTCGGAGTTTGGATTTCTGGTGATTCAGAGCAGGTCGTGTACCTGGCTATTTATTTGACTGAGAGGCACCTGGTGGAGAAAGAGTTGTTGCAAAATCAGAGGCTTTTTGAGAGATTGCCTGTTCAACTTGCAGGTGTTTTTGTCCGGTTCCCTGATGTGTCTGTTCGATTTCTTTGTGTTTTTGTTCCCTTTGTTGGAGTTTGACTTCCTGGTTTCTTTGTTCAGATTCATCGTGTTTCCGTTTGATTTTCTGGCTGTGATGTTGAGATTGTGAGAGTATCCGTTCAGCTTGTGGATGTTTCCCTTCAATTTGTTCGCGTTTCTGTTGGTGTTGTTCACCTGTCGGGTCACTCCGGAGTCCAGATTGTTGGTGTTTCAGGACATGTTGGATAACTGAGACTTGGTTTTGTTGAGATGTACTCGGGTTGTCCGGTAATCTTGGACCGATTCCTACTGGCTCCATCACCTATCCTGAAGGACCAAGCAATGAAAGGAATCCAAGTGTCAGGTGAGTCAACAGAATTAAATCAGAAACAAATTTCTCATCCAGATAAGAACTGTTTTCTGTTTCCTCTTGTTTAAAAAAGGTAGTAAGAGGATTATAAAGGGATAAATCTGCCAACCTACGGAAAACCAGGTAAAACAGAAAGAAAGGGAAATGATAAATTAGACAAAAATATTTTTGGCAGGAAGACGAGGGACTCGCCAGACAACGTCAACACTGCCTTGTCACATACATTTATTACGTACACTGATGCTGAACATACACTACGAAATAACTATTATAAACTTAACCCATTCAACCCTTCAGACAGATCCAAACCACGATCAATATTAATTGATGTTTTTTGTCTGTCTCTCAAGGTTGTGGATGAGTTCAGACAAAACTTGGTGGATGACTTGGTTATGTGACAAGAACAAGTAGATTTGATTTGGGTTCAGGATCGAATTCAGATCCGGCCAATCAGTGGGAAACAAAACGTAACCTGTTCAGCCTGGTGGAGGTGTACCCTCTCCCGAGTGTCATGAAACCTTGTTTGTTGTTGTTTTCTTTCTGTTCCTCCATCCTATATAAGGAAACACACAAGGAAATTAGATGTTGGTGGAGGCCATTGGGTCCATCATGCCTGTGCCAAACCAACACCGCAACAATTTATCAACACCGGATTCAAAGCGACGGTGGCGGTTCCTTTTCAGGGTCTCTGCCGACTTTCTCCAGGTTTTCTCTGTTTACTGTGTGTTTCTAGTTCGGCCTTGTGTTAAAACTTGTGCTAATTGTCGAGTTTTCATCTCGTGTTTCCTTGAGGCCTTCCCTTCTCCCTGTTTGTGTACCTCATTGTGTTTATTGTATTCTCTCCTTATGAACATCAGTTTATATTTTCTCCACTTCTCCCTCCACCCTCCTATCCTCTCTGCTTCGTCTAAAAAAAAAAAAACCCCTCACATTATACCTGACGTAACCACGTGACTTGCTGTCCCGACTCTTCTTCCTCCTTCTGACAATCTACCATCTACTTTTGTCGACCCACATTCACCAGACACATTCACGATTTTTATCCGCGTCTCGCGGAGCGATCGCTGGTTCGAAGAGAGCTCCGCGTTGTTCTTCTTCTTCTGGTGAAGACAAAACCTTTAGGACTCGGCTCTTTTATATACAGGATCCAGATCTCCTTAAATACTGAACACCTGGACACATCCTCACATAGACGGTGCCTTTTGAGAGAGTCTATCATGAACTTTTAAATATATTCGGACATTTGCTTTAAAGTTTCGAAAAGTTCACGTTACTATTTAAAGATTATTCCATTTAAATTTATTCCATAAAGACACCTCCCCCTCTTCCCAACTCCTCAAATCTTGTACCTCCCCCTGCCGCTCCCTTCTTCACCATACCTCAACAAAGTCTCATCCTTCCTCTCCCATCACCTTCCTTCACCTTGGACGTGCCTGCTCTCGTCTCCCCTCCCTATCAAAGCAACTTTCACACTGTGCCCCCTCCAAGCTTCCCTCTCACCCTTCTCCCTCAACTCTCTCCTCTCCCTCCAATCTTTCCCCTCACTTCCCCCTTGCTAAAGTTTCCCCCCCACTAACATCCACAAAACTGCCTCCTTCCTCCACTCTCTTTTCTATATCATCACTCCACCTCCTACAATCCTCAACTGCCCTCTGTCCCCTCTCTTACTACTCCCCACTGTACCCCAACCCATCACCACCGAGCCTTTTCTCCTCATCCCGCCCTCTTCCCAGCTCTTCTGCAATCTACCACACTCTTTCAATAACCCTCCTTACCTCCCCCCCTCCTCCCTCATCCTACCGTCCCCTCAAAGCCTACGCCCCTCCCTCTTCATTAACAGTGTGGACCTCAAATATCCGGGGCCTTCGCTCAAACCTCACAGATCGTTCCATACAGGTTGCCACTGACAAACCAGACATAATCTGTCGAACAGAAACTTTCCTCCTCCAAGATGTCTCTGACTCCCGAGTATCTCTCCCTGGTTAATCAAGTCAGGTATGGGAGCATGCGCCAGGACAGCGGGTCGCTGCGTCCAATTTCCGTCGGTACTCCAGGGGCCTCCGTCTGGCTATCCCCTCGGCAGATGCCTGGCCCATCCCCATCTCTTTGAGATGCCGATCAACCTGTTGCAAACACGAGGAACGTGGTCGGCCCATTGGCCTCCTCCACTCATGAGACTCCCTCGCTGAGAGAATCTGGTGAGCAGGATCAGCGTCAGGAAAACTAACCACATGTCCATGGAACACGAGCCACAGCCGCAGCTGACGCTCACGGACTACACAGGTAACAAATCTCATTTGAGTCTCTCTCAGCAACCGATCATTGGACACAAAGTCCGACCAGCGATAGCCAAGGATTCTCCGAAGAGACCTGGTACCAAAGGAATTAAATCTCCGTCTCAGATCCTTGGTCAGAGTCCAAGTCTCTCATCCACAGAGCAAGACTGGAAGCACCAAGGACTTGAAGACTCGGACTTTCGTCCTCCCGCACAGGTACCGGCAGCGCAACACCCCATTATCCAGTGAATCCTGCCTCTAAACAAACAAAAAGATCAAGCTCATCCTGCCACTAAACAAACACGTCACCAAGCTCATCCTGCCACGAAACAAACACATGACCACACTCATCCTGCCACGAAACAAACACGTGACCACGCTCATCCTGCCACTAAACAAACACGTGACCAAGCTCATCCTGCCACGAAACAAACATGTGACCAAGCTCATTCTGCCACGAAACAAACACATGACCACGCTCATCCTGCCACTAAACAAACACGCGACCACGCTCATCCTGCCTCCAAACAAACACGTGACCACGCTCATCCTGCCTCTAAAACAAACACGTGACCAAGCTCATCCTGCCTCTAAAACAAACACGTGACCGCCCTCATCCTGCATCTAAAACAAACATGTGACCACGCTCATCCTGCCTCCAAACAAACGTGACCACGCTCATCCTTCCTCCAAATAAACACGTGACCATGCTCATCCTGCCTCCAAACAAACACGTGACTGCCCTCACGCCATCTCCAAACAAACACGTGACTGTCCTCACGCCATCTCCAAACAAACACGTGACTGCCCTCACGCCATCTCCAAACAAACACGTGACTGCCGTCACGCCATCTCCAGACAAGCACGTGACTGCCCTCACGCCATCTCCAGACAAACAGGTAACCACGCTCATCCTGCCTCAAAACAAACACTTGACCACGCTCATTCTGCCTCGAAACAAACACGTGACCACGCTCATCCTGCCCCCAAACAAACACGTGAACAAGCTCATCCTGCCTCCAAACAAACACGTGACCACGCTTATCCTGCCTCCAAACAAACAAGTGACCAAGCTCATCCTGCCTCCAAACATGTGACCACGCTCATGCTGCCTCCAAATAAACATGTGACCAAGCTCATCCTGCCTCCAAACACGTGACCACGCTCATCCTGCCTCCAAACAAACACGTGACCAAGCTCATCCTGCCTCCAAACAAACACGTGACCAAGCTCATCCTGCCTCTAAATAAACACGTGACCAAGCTCATCCTGCCTCCAAAGAAACATGTGACCACGCTCATCCTGCCTCCAAACAAGTGACAAAGCTCATCCTGCCTCCAAACAAACACGTGACCACGCTCATCCTGCCTCCAAACAAACAAGTGATCAAGCTCATCCTGCCTCCAAACATGTGACCACGCTCATGCTGCCTCCAAATAAACATGTGACCAAGCTCATCCTGCCTCCAAACACGTGACCACGCTCATCCTGCCTCCAAACAAACATGTGACCAAGCTCATCCTGCCTCAAAACATGTGACCACACTTATCCTGCCTCCAAACAAGTGACCAAGCTCATCCTGCTTCCACACAAACAAGTGACCAAGCTCATCCTGCCTCCAAACACGTGACCACGTTCATCCTGCCTCCAAACAAACAAGTGACCAAGCACATCCTGCCTCCAAACACGTGACCTTGCTCATCCTGCCTCCAAACAAGTGACCAAGCTCATCCTGCTTCCAAAGAAACAAGTGACCAAGCTCATCCTGCCTCCAAACACGTGACCACGTTCATCCTGCCTCCAAACAAACAAGTGACCAAGCACATCCTGCCTCCAAACACGTGACCAAGCTCAGCCTGCCTCCAAACAAGTGACCAAGCTCATCCTGCTTCCAAACAAACAAGTGACCAAGCTCATCCTGCCTCCAAACAAGTGACCACACTCTTCCTGCCTCCAAACAAACAAGTGACAAAGCTCATCCTGCCTCCAGACGTGACCACGCTCATCCAGCTTCCAAACAAACAAGTGACAAGGCTCATCCTACTTCCAAACAAACAAGTGACCAAGCTCATCCTGCCTCCAAACACGTGACCATGCTCATCCTGCCTCCAAACAAACACGTGACTGCCCTCACGCCATCTCCAGACAAGCACGTGACTGCCCTCACGCCATCTCTAAACAAACACGTGACTACCGTCACGCCATCTCCAGACAAGCACGTGACTGCCCTCACGCCATCTCCAGACAAATAGGTGACCACGCTCATCCTGCCTCAAAACAAACACGTGACCACGCTCATCCTGCCTCGAAACAAACACGTGACCACGCTCATCCTGCCTCCAAACAAACACGTGAACAAGCTCATCCTGCCTCCAAACAAACACGTGGCCAAGCTCATCCTGCCTCCAAACAAACACGTGACCAAGCTCATCCTGCCTCCAAACAAACACGTGACCAAGCTCATCCTGCCTCCAAACAAACACGTGACCAAGCTCATCCTGCCTCTAAATAAACACGTGACCAAGCTCATCCTGCCTCAAAAGAAACATGTGACCACGCTCATCCTGCCTCCAAACAAGTGACAAAGCTCATCCTGCCTCCAAACAAACACGTGACCACGCTCATCCTGCCTCCAAACAAACAAGTGACCAAGCTCATCCTGCCTCGAAACAAACACATGACCAAGCTCATACTGCCTCCAAACAAACAAGTGATCAAGCTCATCCTGCCTCCAAACATGTGACCACGCTCATGCTGCCTCCAAATAAACATGTGACCAAGCTCATCCTGCCTCCAAACACGTGACCACGCTCATCCTGCCTCCAAACAAACACGTGACCAAGCTCATCCTGCCTCCAAACACGTGACCACACTCATCCTGCCTCCAAACAAGTGATCAAGCTCATCCTGCTTCCACACAAACAAGTGACCAAGCTCATCCTGCCTCCAAACACGTGACCACGCTCATCCTGCCTCCAAACAAACAAGTGACCAAGCACATCCTGCCTCCAAACACGTGACCATGCTCATCCTGCCTCCAAACAAACAAGTGACCAAGCTCATCCTGCCTCCAAACAAATGACCAAGCTCATCCTGCTTCCACACAAACAAGTGACCAAGCTCATCCTGCCTCCAAACAAGTGACCAAGCTCATCCTGCCTCCAAAGAAACAAGTGACGAAGCTCATCCTGCCTCCAAACACGTGACCACGCTCATCCTGCTTCCAAACAAACAATTGACCACGCTCATCCTGCCTCCAAACAAACACGTGACCACGCTCATCCTGCCTCTAAAACAAACACGTGACCAAGCTCATGCTGCCTCTAAAACAAACACGTGACCGCCCTCATCCTGCCTCCAAACAAACGTGACCACACTCATCCTTCCTCCAAATAAACACGTGACCATGCTCATCCTGCCTCCAAACAAACACGTGACTGCCCTCACGCCATCTCCAAACAAACACGTGACTGCCCTCACGCCATCTCCAGACAAGCACGTGACTGCCCTCACGCCATCTCCAAACAAACACGTGACTGCCGTCACGCCATCTCCAAACAAGCACGTGACTGCCCTCACGCCATCTCCAAACAAACACGTGACCACGCTCATCCTGCCTCCAAACAAACACGTGACCAAGCTCATCCTGCCTCCAAACAAACACGTGACCAAGCTCATCCTGCCTCCAAACAAACACGTGACCAAGCTCATCCTGCCTCCAAACAAGTGACAAAGCTCATCCTGCCTCCAAACAAACACGTGACCACGTTCATCCTGCCTCCAAACAAACAAGTGACCAAGCTCATCCTGCCTCTAAACAAACACATGACCACGCTCATCCTGCCTCCAAACAAACAAGTGATCAAGCTCATCCTGCCTCCAAACATGTGACTACGCTCATGCTGCCTCCAAATAAACATGTAACCAAGCTCATCCTGCCTCCAAACAAGTGACAAAGCTCATCCTGCCTCCAAACAAACAAGTGATCAAGCTCATCCTGCCTCCAAACATGTGACCACGCTCATGCTGCCTCCAAAGAAACATGTGACCACGCTCATCCTGCCTCCAAACAAGGGAAAAAGCTCATCCTGCCTCCAAACAAACACGTGACCACGCTCATCCTGCCTCCAAACAAACAAGTGACCAAGCTCATCCTGCCTCTAAACAAACACATGACCACGCTCATCCTGCCTCCAAACAAACAAGTGATCAAGCTCATCCTGCCTCCAAACATGTGACCACGCTCATGCTGCCTCCAAATAAACATGTGACCAAGCTCATCCTACCTCCAAACACGTGACCACGCTCATCCTGCCTCCAAACAAACACGTGACCAAGCTCATCCTGCCTCCAAACACGTGACCACACTCATCCTGCCTCCAAACAAGTGATCAAGCTCATCCTGCTTCCACACAAACAAGTGACCAAGCTCATCCTGCCTCCAAACACGTGACCACGCTCATCCTGCCTCCAAACAAACAAGTGACCAAGCACATCCTGCCTCCAAACACGTGACCATGCTCATCCTGCCTCCAAACAAACAAGTGACCAAGCTCATCCTGCCTCCAAACAAATGACCAAGCTCATCCTGCTTCCAAACAAACAAGTGACCAAGCTCATCCTGCCTCCAAACAAACAAGTGACCAAGCTCATCCTGCCTCCAAACAAATGACCAAGCTCATCCTGCTTCCAAAAAAACAAGTGACCAAGCTCATCCTGCCTCCAAACAAACAAGTGACGAAGCTCATCCTGCCTCCAAACACGTGACCACGCTCATCCTGCTTCCAAACAAACAATTGACCAAGCTCATCCTGCCTCTAAATAAACACGTGACCACGCTCATCCTGCTTCCAAACAAACAATTGACCAAGCTCATCCTGCCTCTAAATAAACAAGTGACCAAGCTCATCCTGCCTCCAAACAAACACGTGACCACGCTCATCCTGCCTCCAAACAAACAAGTGAACAAACTCATCCTGCCTCTAAACAAACACGTGACCACGCTCATCCTGTCTCCAAACAAACAAGTGATCAAGCTCATCCTGCCTCCAAACATGTGACCACGCTCATGCTGCCTCCAAATAAACATGTGACCAAGCTCATCCTGCCTCCAAACACGTGACCACGCTCATCCTGCCTCCAAACAAACACGTGCACAAGCTCATCCTGCCTCCAAACAAACACGTGACCAAGCTCATCCTGCCTCCAAACAAACACGTGACCACGCTCATCCTGCCTCTAAAACAAACACGTGACCAAGCTCATGCTGCCTCTAAAACAAACACGTGACCGCCCTCATCCTGCCTCCAAACAAACGTGACCACACTCATCCTTCCTCCAAATAAACACGTGACCATGCTCATCCTGCCTCCAAACAAACACGTGACTGCCCTCACGCCATCTCCAAACAAACACGTGACTGCCCTCACGCCATCTCCAGACAAGCACGTGACTGCCCTCACGCCATCTCCAAACAAACACGTGACTGCCGTCACGCCATCTCCAGACAAGCACGTGACTGCCCTCACGCCATCTCCAAGCAAACACGTGACCACGGTCATCCTGCCTCCAAACAAACACGTGACCAAGCTCATCCTACCTCCAAACAAACACGTGACCAAGCTCATCCTGCCTCCAAACAAACACGTGACCAAGCTCATCCTGCCTCCAAACAAGTGACAAAGCTCATCCTGCCTCCAAACAAACACGTGACCACGCTCATCCTGCCTCCAAACAAACAAGTGACCAAGCTCATCCTGCCTCTAAACAAACACATGACCACGCTCATCCTGCCTCCAAACAAACAAGTGATCAAGCTCATCCTGCCTCCAAACATGTGACCACGCTCATGCTGCCTCCAAATAAACATGTAACCAAGCTCATCCTGCCTCCAAACAAGTGACAAAGCTCATCCTGCCTCCAAACAAACACGTGACCACGCTCATCCTGCCTCCAAACAAACAAGTGATCAAGCTCATCCTGCCTCCAAACATGTGACCACGCTCATGCTGCCTCCAAAGAAACATGTGACCACGCTCATCCTGCCTCCAAACAAGTGACAAAGCTCATCCTGCCTCCAAACAAACACGTGACCAAGCTCATCCTGCCTCTAAACAAACACATGACCACGCTCATCCTGCCTCCAAACAAACAAGTGATCAAGCTCATCCTGCCTCCAAACATGTGACCACGCTCATGCTGCCTCCAAATAAACATGTGACCAAGCTCATCCTACCTCCAAACACGTGACCACGCTCATCCTGCCTCCAAACAAACACGTGACCAAGCTCATCCTGCCTCCAAACACGTGACCACACTCATCCTGCCTCCAAACAAGTGATCAAGCTCATCCTGCTTCCACACAAACAAGTGACCAAGCTCATCCTGCCTCCAAACACGTGACCACGCTCATCCTGCCTCCAAACAAACACGTGACCAAGCTCATCCTGCCTCCAAACACGTGACCACACTCATCCTGCCTCCAAACAAGTGATCAAGCTCATCCTGCTTCCACACAAACAAGTGACCAAGCTCATCCTGCCTCCAAACAAACAAGTGACCAAGCACATCCTGCCTCCAAACACGTGACCATGCTCATCCTGCCTCCAAACAAACAAGTGACCAAGCTCATCCTGCCTCCAAACAAATGACCAAGCTCATCCTGCTTCCAAACAAACAAGTGACCAAGCTCATCCTGCCTCCAAACAAACAAGTGACCAAGCTCATCCTGCCTCCAAACAAATGACCAAGCTCATCCTGCTTCCAAAAAACAAGTGACCAAGCTCATCCTGCCTCCAAACAAACAAGTGACGAAGCTCATCCTGCCTCCAAACACGTGACCACGCTCATCCTGCTTCCAAACAAACAATTGACCAAGCTCATCCTGCCTCTAAATAAACACGTGACCACGCTCATCCTGCTTCCAAACAAACAATTGACCAAGCTCATCCTGCCTCTAAATAAACAAGTGACCAAGCTCATCCTGCCTCCAAACAAACACGTGACCACGCTCATCCTGCCTCCAAACAAACAAGTGAACAAACTCATCCTGCCTCTAAACAAACACGTGACCACGCTCATCCTGTCTCCAAACAAACAAGTGATCAAGCTCATCCTGCCTCCAAACATGTGACCACGCTCATGCTGCCTCCAAATAAACATGTGACCAAGCTCATCCTGCCTCCAAACACGTGACCACGCTCATCCTGCCTCCAAACAAACACGTGCACAAGCTCATCCTGCCTCCAAACAAACACGTGACCAAGCTCATCCTGCCTCCAAACAAACACGTGACCAAGCTCATCCTGCCTCTAAATAAACACATGACCAAGCTCATCCTGCCTCCAAAGAAACATGTGACCACGCTCATCCTGCCTCCAAACAAGTGACAAAGCTCATCCTGCCTCCAAACAAACACGTGACCACGCTCATCCTGCCTCCAAACAAACAAGTGACCAAGCTCATCCTGCCTCCAAACAAACACATGACCACGCTAATCCTGCCTCCAAACAAACAAGTGATCAAGCTCATCCTGCCTCTAAACATGTGACCACGCTCATGCTGCCTCCAAATAAACATGTGACCAAGCTCATCCTGCCTCCAAACACGTGACCACGCTCATCCTGCCTCCAAACAAACACGTGACCAAGCTCATCCTGCGTCCAAACATGTGACCACGCTCATGCTGCCTCCAAATAAACATGTGACCAAGCTCATCCTGCCTCCAAACACGTGACCACGCTCATCCTGCCTCCAAAGAAACAAGTGACCAAGCTCATCCTGCCTCCAAACATGTGACCACACTCATCCTGCCTCCAAACAAGTGACCAAGCTCATCCTGCTTCCACACAAACAAGTGACCAAGCTCATCCTGCCTCCAAACACGTGACCACGCTCATCCTGTCTCCAAACAAACAAGTGACCAAGCACATCCTGCCTCCAAACACGTGACCACGCTCTTCCTGCCTCCAAACAAACAAGTGACCAAGCTCATCCTGCCTCCAAACAAGTGACCAAGCTCATCCTGCTTCTAAACAAACAAGTGACCAAGCTCATCCTGCCTCCAAACAAACAAGTGACCAAGCTCATCCTGCCTCCAAACAAACAAGTGACCAAGCTCATCCTGCCTCCAAATAAACAAGTGACGAAGCTCATCCTGCCTCCAAATACGTGACCACGCTCATCCTGCCTCCAAACAAACAAGTGACCAAGCTCATCCTGCCTCCAAACACGTGACCACGCTCATCTTTCCTCCAAACAAACAAGTGACCAAGCTCATCCTGCCTCCAAACACGTGACCACGCTCATCCTGCCTCCAAACAAACAAGTGACCAAGCACATCCTGCCTCCAAACACGTGACCATGCTCATCCTGCCTCCAAACAAACAAGTGACCAAGCTCATCCTGCCTCCAAACAAACAAGTGACCAAGCTCATCCTGCCTCCAAACAAATGACCAAGCTCATCCTGCTTCCAAACAAACAAGTGATCAAGCTCATCCTGCCTCCAAACATGTGACCACGCTCATGCTGCCTCCAAATAAACATGTAACCAAGCTCATCCTGCCTCAAAACAAGTGACAAAGCTCATCCTGCCTCCAAACAAACACGTGACCACGCTCATCCTGCCTCCAAACAAACAAGTGATCAAGCTCATCCTGCCTCCAAACATGTGACCACGCTCATGCTGCCTCCAAATAAACATGTGACCAAGCTCATCCTACGTCCAAACACGTGACCACGCTCATCCTGCCTCCAAACAAACACGTGACCAAGCTCATCCTGCCTCCAAACACGTGACCACACTCATCCTGCCTCCAAACAAGTGATCAAGCTCATCCTGCTTCCACACAAACAAGTGACCAAGCTCATCCTGCCTCCAAACACGTGACCACGCTCATCCTGCCTCCAAACAAACAAGTGACCAAGCACATCCTGCCTCCAAACACGTGACCATGCTCATCCTGCCTCCAAACAAACAAGTGACCAAGCTCATCCTGCCTCCAAACAAATGACCAAGCTCATCCTGCTTCCAAACAAACAAGTGACCAAGCTCATCCTGCCTCCAAACAAACAAGTGACCAAGCTCATCCTGCCTCCAAACAAATGACCAAGCTCATCCTGCTTCCAAAAAAAACAAGTGACCAAGCTCATCCTGCCTCCAAACAAACAAGTGACGAAGCTCATCCTGCCTCCAAACACGTGACCACGCTCATCCTGCTTCCAAACAAACAATTGACCAAGCTCATCCTGCCTCTAAATAAACACGTGACCACGCTCATCCTGCTTCCAAACAAACAATTGACCAAGCTCATCCTGCCTCTAAATAAACAAGTGACCAAGCTCATCCTGCCTCCAAACAAACACGTGACCACGCTCATCCTGCCTCCAAACAAACAAGTGAACAAACTCATCCTGGCTCTAAACAAACACGTGACCACGCTCATCCTGTCTCCAAACAAACAAGTGATCAAGCTCATCCTGCCTCCAAACATGTGACCACGCTCATGCTGCCTCCAAATAAACATGTGACCAAGCTCATCCTGCCTCCAAACACGTGACCACGCTCATCCTGCCTCCAAACAAACACGTGACCAAGCTCATCCTGCCTCTAAACAAACACATGACCACGCTCATCCTGCCTCCAAACAAACAAGTGATCAAGCTCATCCTGCCTCCAAACAAACACGTGACCAAGCTCATCCTGCCTCTAAAACAAACACGTGACCGCCCTCATCCTGCCTCCAAACAAACGTGACCACACTCATCCTTCCTCCAAATAAACACGTGACCATGCTCATCCTGCCTCCAAACAAACACGTGACTGCCCTCACGCCATCTCCAAACAAACACGTGACTGCCCTCACGCCATCTCCAGACAAGCACGTGACTGCCCTCACGCCATCTCCAAACAAACACGTGACTGCCGTCACGCCATCTCCAGACAAGCACGTGACTGCCCTCACGCCATCTCCAAGCAAACACGTGACCACGCTCATCCTGCCTCCAAACAAACACGTGACCAAGCTCATCCTACCTCCAAACAAACACGTGACCAAGCTCATCCTGCCTCCAAACAAGTGACAAAGCTCATCCTGCCTCCAAACAAACACGTGACCACGCTCATCCTGCCTCCAAACAAACACGTGACCACGCTCATCCTGCCTCCAAACAAACAAGTGACCAAGCTCATCCTGCCTCTAAACAAACACGTGACCACGCTCATCCTGCCTCCAAACAAACACGTGACCACGCTCATCCTGCCTCCAAACAAACAAGTGACCAAGCTCATCCTGCCTCCAAACAAACACGTGACCACGCTCATCCTGCCTCCAAACAAACAAGTGATCAAGCTCATCCTGCCTCCAAACATGTGACCACGCTCATGCTGCCTCCAAAGAAACATGTGACCACGCTCATCCTGCCTCCAAACAAGTGACAAAGCTCATCCTGCCTCCAAACAAACACGTGACCAAGCTCATCCTGCCTCTAAACAAACACATGACCACGCTCATCCTGCCTCCAAACAAACAAGTGATCAAGCTCATCCTGCCTCCAAACATGTGACCACGCTCATGCTGCCTCCAAATAAACATGTGACCAAGCTCATCCTACCTCCAAACACGTGACCACGCTCATCCTGCCTCCAAACAAACACGTGACCAAGCTCATCCTGCCTCCAAACACGTGACCACACTCATCCTGCCTCCAAACAAGTGATCAAGCTCATCCTGCTTCCACACAAACAAGTGACCAAGCTCATCCTGCCTCCAAACAAACAAGTGACCAAGCACATCCTGCCTCCAAACACGTGACAATGCTCATCCTGCCTCCAAACAAACAAGTGACCAAGCTCATCCTGCCTCCAAACAAATGACCAAGCTCATCCTGCTTCCAAACAAACAAGTGACCAAGCTCATCCTGCCTCCAAACAAACAAGTGACCAAGCTCATCCTGCCTCCAAACAAATGACCAAGCTCATCCTGCTTCCAAAAACAAGTGACCAAGCTCATCCTGCCTCCAAACAAACAAGTGACGAAGCTCATCCTGCCTCCAAACACGTGACCACGCTCATCCTGCTTCCAAACAAACAATTGACCAAGCTCATCCTGCCTCTAAATAAACACGTGACCACGCTCATCCTGCTTCCAAACAAACAATTGACCAAGCTCATCCTGCCTCTAAATAAACAAGTGACCAAGCTCATCCTGCCTCCAAACAAACACGTGACCACGCTCATCCTGCCTCCAAACAAACAAGTGAACAAACTCATCCTGCCTCTAAACAAACACGTGACCACGCTCATCCTGTCTCCAAACAAACAAGTGATCAAGCTCATCCTGCCTCTAAACATGTGACCACGCTCATGCTGCCTCCAAATAAACATGTGACCAAGCTCATCCTGCCTCCAAACACGTGACCACGCTCATCCTGCCTCCAAACAAACACGTGCACAAGCTCATCCTGCCTCCAAACAAACACGTGACCAAGCTCATCCTGCCTCCAAACAAACACGTGACCAAGCTCATCCTGCCTCTAAATAAACACATGACCAAGCTCATCCTGCCTCCAAAGAAACATGTGACCACGCTCATCCTGCCTCCAAACAAGTGACAAAGCTCATCCTGCCTCCAAACAAACACGTGACCACGCTCATCCTGCCTCCAAACAAACAAGTGACCAAGCTCATCCTGCCTCCAAACAAACACATGACCACGCTAATCCTGCCTCCAAACAAACAAGTGATCAAGCTCATCCTGCCTCTAAACATGTGACCACGCTCATGCTGCCTCCAAATAAACATGTGACCAAGCTCATCCTGCCTCCAAACACGTGACCACGCTCATCCTGCCTCCAAACAAACACGTGACCAAGCTCATCCTGCCTCCAAACATGTGACCACGCTCATGCTGCCTCCAAATAAACATGTGACCAAGCTCATCCTGCCTCCAAACACGTGACCACGCTCATCCTGCCTCCAAACAAACACGTGACCAAGCTCATCCTGCCTCCAAACATGTGACCACACTCATCCTGCCTCAAAACAAGTGACCAAGCTCATCCTGCTTCCACACAAACAAGTGACCAAGCTCATCCTGCCTCCAAACACGTGACCACGCTCATCCTGTCTCCAAACAAACAAGTGACCAAGCACATCCTGCCTCCAAACACCTGACCACGCTCTTCCTGCCTCCAAACAAACAAGTGACCAAGCTCATCCTGCCTCCAAACAAGTGACCACGCTCATCCTGCCTCCAAACAAACACGTGCACAAGCTCATCCTGCCTCCAAACAAACACGTGACCAAGCTCATCCTGCCTCCAAACAAACAAGTGAACAAACTCATCCTGCC
>NC_140979.1:2800003-2920003 GCF_056783735.1 Eptatretus burgeri
CCTCGAGGTAAATCGCCCAACATGATTGGTCCAGCGCGATCACGTGCCTCTGAATATGTGCACCTCGAGGTAAATCGCCCAACATGATTGGTCCAGCGCGATCACGTGCCGCCGAATATATATGAGTTGTGCACGTCGAGGTAAATCACCCAACATGATTGGTCCAGCGCGATCACGTGCCGCCGTATATGAGTTGTGCACCTCGAGGTAAATCACCCAACATGATTGGTCCAGCGCGATCACGTGCCGCCGAGTAGAAGATGTGCACCTCGAGGTAAATCACCCAACATGATTGGTCCAGCGCGATCACGTGCCTCTGAATATGTGCACCTCGAGGTAAATCGCCCAACATGATTGGTCCAGCGCGATCACGTGCCGCCGAATATATATGAGTTGTGCACGTCGAGGTAAATCACCCAACATGATTGGTCCAGCGCGATCACGTGCCGCCGAGTAGAAGATGTGCACCTCGAGGTAAATCACCCAACATGATTGGTCCAGCGCGATCACGTGCCGCCGAGTAGAAGATGTGCACCTCGAGGTAAATCACCCAACATGATTGGTCCAGCGCGATCACGTGCCGCCGAGTAGAAGATGTGCACCTCGAGGTAAATCACCCAACATGATTGGTCCAGCGCGATCACGTGCCGCCGAGTAGAAGATGTGCACCTCGAGGTAAATCACCCAACATGATTGGTCCAGCGCGATCACGTGCCGCCGAGTAGAAGATGTGCACCTCGAGGTAAATCACCCAACATGATTGGTCCAGCGCGGTCACGTGCGGCCGAGTACGAGACGTGCACCTCGAGGTAAATCACCCAACATGATTGGTCCAGCGCTATCACGTGCCGCTGAGTAGAAGACGTGCACCTCGAGGTAAATCACCCAACATGATTGGTCCAGCGCGATCACGTGCGGCCGAGTAGAAGATGTGCACCTCGAGGTAAATCACCCAACATGATTGGTCCAGCGCGATCACGTGCCGCCGAGTAAGACTTGTGCACCTCGAGGTAAATCACCCAACATGATTGGTCCAGCGCGATCACGTGCCGCCGAGTAGAAGACGTGCACCTCGAGGTAAATCACCCATGATTGGTCCAGCGCGATCACGTGCCGCCGAGTAGAAGATGTGCACCTCGAGGTAAATCGCCCAACATGATTGGTCCAGCGCGATCACGTGCCGCCGAATACACTGAACAACAAAAAAATTTACTGGAGATGTGTAAAGTGATTTAGACTAATTTGGGTACGCTGATTTCAAAAATCATAACCGTTTTGCTGTATCACGTCAGGATTTCCAGTAACAGAAATATTGGTCCAGCGCGATCACGTGCCGAGAAGTCAGGATTTCAATGAAATTTACAAAAATTCATTTATTCATTTATTTCATCATGAATGCTTCAAAATTATAGAAATTACAGAAAAACTCCACTAGAACGGAATTAAAAATGCTTTAGGCATTTGGCTTTGCGTTTGTGCCTGCTCTGTGTCAGTTTCACGATGCAGGAAACAGCAGAAATCGCCCAACATGATTGGTCCAGCGCGATCACGTGCCGCCGAGTCGAAGACGTGCACCTAGAGGTAAATCACCCAACATGATTGGTCCAGCGCGATCACGTGCTGCCGAGTAGAAGATGTGCACCTCGAGGTATATCACCCAACATGATTGGTCCAGCGCGATCACGTGCCGCCGAGTAGAAGATGTGCACCTCGAGGTAAATCACCCAACATGATTGGTCCAGCGCGATCACGTGCCGCCGAGTAGAAGATGTGCACCTCGAGGTAAATCACCCAACATGATTGGTCCAGCGCGATCACGTGCCGCCGAGTAGAAGACGTGCACCTCGAGGTAAATCACCCAGCATGATTGGTCCAGCGAGATCACGTGCCGCCGAGTAGATGTGCACCTCGAGGTAAATCACCCAACATGATTGGTCCAGCGCGATCACGTGCCGCCGAGTAGAAGATGTGCACCTCGAGGTAAATCCCCCAACATGATTGGTCCACCGAGATCACGTGCGGCGGAGTAGAAGACGTGCACCTCGAGGTAAATCACCCAACATGATTGGTCCAGCGCGATCACGTGCCGCCGAGTAGAAGACGTGCACCTCGAGGTAAATCACCCAACATGATTGGTCCAGCGCGATCACGTGCCGCCGAGCAGAAGACGTGCACCTCGAGGTAAATCACCCAACATGATTGGTCCAGCGCGATCAGGTGCCGCCGAATACGAGTTGTGCACCTCGAGGTAAATCACCCAACATGATTGGTCCAGCGCGATCACGTGCCGAGTAGATTGTGCACCTCGAGGTAAATCACCCAACATGATTGGTCCAGCGCGATCACGTGCCGCCGAGTAAATATTCCCATTGCCAGTCAGGAGTTTCAATCGAGGTAAATCACCCAACATGATTGGTCCAGCGCGATCACGTGCCGCCGTATATGAGTTGTGCACCTCGAGGTAAATCACCCAACATGATTGGTCCAGCGCGATCACGTGCCGCCGAGGAGAAGATGTGCACCTCGAGGTAAATCGCCCAACATGATTGGTCCAGCGCGATCACGTGCCGCCGAGTAGAAGATGTGCACCTCGAGGTAAATCACCCAACATGATTGGTCCAGCAAGATCACGTGCCGCCGAGTGGAAGACGTGCACCTCGAGGTAAATCACCCAACATGATTGCTCCAGCGCGATCACGTGCCGCCGAGTAGAAGATGTGCACCTCGAGGTAAATCACCCAACATGATTGGTCCAGCGCAATCACGTGCCGCCGAGTAGAAGATGTGCACCTCGAGGTAAATCACCCAACATGATTGGTCCAGCGCGATCACGTGCCGCTGAGTAGAAGATGTACACCTCGAGGTAAATCACCCAACATGATTGGTCCAGCGCGATCACGTGCCGCTGAGTAGAAGATGTACACCTCGAGGTAAATCACCCAACATGATTGGTCCAGCGCGATCACGTGCCGCCGAGTAGAAGATGTGCACCTCGAGGTAAATCACCCAACATGATTGGTCCAGCGCGATCACGTGCCGCTGAGCAGAAGATGTGCACCTCGAGGTAAATCACCCAACATGATTGGTCCAGCGCGATCACGTGCCGCCGAGTATAAGTGCACCTCGAGGTAAATCACCCAACATGATTGGTCCAGCGCGATCACGTGCCGCCGAATGAGTTGTGCACCTCGAGGTAAATCACCCAACATGATTGGTCCAGCGCGATCACGTGCCGCCGAGTAGAAGATGTGCACCTCGAGGTAAATCACCCAACATGATTGGTCCAGCGCGATCACGTGCCGCCGAGTAGAAGACGTGCACCTCGAGGTAAATCGCCCAACATGATTGGTCCAGCGCGATCACTTGCCGCCGAGTGGATGTGCACCTCGAGGTAAATCGCCCAACATGATTGGTCCAGCGCGATCACGTGCCGCCGAATATGAGTTGTGCACCTCGAGGTAAATCACCCAACATGATTGGTCCAGCGAGATCACGTGCCGCCGAGTAGAAGATGTGCACCTCGAGGTAAATCGCACAAGATGATTGGTCCAGCGCGATCACGTGCCTCTGAATATGTGCACCTCGAGGTAAATCACCCAACATGATTGGTCCAGCAAGATCACGTGCCGCCGAGTAGAAGACGTGCACCTCGAGGTAAATCACCCAACATGATTGGTCCAGCGCGATCACGTGCCGCCGAATATGAGTTGTGCACCTCGAAGTAAATCACCCAACATGATTGGTCCAGCGCGATCACGTGCCGCCGAGTAGAAGATGTGCACCTCGAGGTAAATCGCCCAACATGATTTGTCCAGCGCGATCACGTGCCTCTGAATATGTGCACCTCGAGGTAAATCGCCCAACATGATTGGTCCAGCGCGATCACGTGCCGCCGAATATATATGAGTTGTGCACGTCGAGGTAAATCACCCAACATGATTGGTCCAGCGCGATCACGTGCCGCCGAGTAGATGTGCACCTCGAGGTAAATCGCCCAACATGATTGGTCCAGCGCGATCACGTGCCGCTGAGTAGAAGATGTACACCTCGAGGAAAATCACCCAACATGATTGGTCCAGCGCGATCACGTGCCGCGGAGCAGAAGATGTGCACCTCGAGGTAAATCACCCAACATGATTGGTCCAGCGCGATCACGTGCCGCCGAGTACAAGTGCACCTCGAGGTAAATCACCCAACATGATTGGTCCAGCGCGATCACGTGCCGCCGAATATGAGTTGTGCACCTCGAGGTAAATCACCCAACATGATTGGTCCAGCAAGATCACGTGCCGCCGAGTAGAAGACGTGCACCTCGAGGTAAATCACCCAACATGATTGGTCCAGCGAGATCACGTGCCGCCGAGTAGAAGATGTGCACCTCGAGGTAAATCACCCAACATGATTGGTCCAGCGCGATCACGTGCCGCTGAGTAGAAGATGTGCACCCCGAGGTAAATCACACAACATGATTGGTCCAGCGCGATCACGTGCCGCCGAGTAGAAGATGTGCACCTCGAGGTAAATCACCCAACATGATTGGTCCAGCGCGATCACGTGCCGCTGAGTAGAAGATGTGCACCCCGAGGTAAATCACACAACATGATTGGTCCAGCGCGATCACGTGCCGCCGAGTAGAAGATGTGCACCTCGAGGTAAACCACCCAACATGATTGGTCCAGCGCGATCACGTGCCGCCGAGTAGAAGACGTGCACCTCGAGGTAAATCGCCCAACATGATTGGTCCAGCGCGATCACGTGCCGCCGAATGTGAGTTGTGCACCTCGATGTGTAAAGTGATTTAGACATGATTGGTCCAGCGCGATTTCAAAATCATAACCGTTTTGCTGTATCACGTCAAATCAGTAACCCAGAACATGATTGGTCCATTGCGCGAGAATCACGTGCCAATGAAATTTACAAAAATTCATTTATTCATGATTGGTCCAGCGCGATCACGTGCCGCCGAATTATAGAAATTACAGAAAAACTCCACTAGAACGGAAATCACCCAAAATGCTTTAGGTCCATTTGGCTTTGCGATTTGTGCCTGCTCTGTGTCAGTTTCACGATGTGCACCTCGAGGTAAATCACCCAACATGATTGGTCCAGCGCGATCACGTGCCGCCGTATATGAGTTGTGCACCTCGAGGTAAATCACCCAACATGATTGGTCCACCGCGATCACGTGCTGCCGAGTAGAAGACGTGCACCTCGAGGTAAATCACCCAACATGATTGGTCCAGCGCGATCACGTGCCGCCGAATATGAGTTGTGCACCTCGAAGTAAATCACCCAACATGATTGGTCCAGCGCGATCACGTGCCGCCGAGTAGAAGATGTGCACCTCGAGGTAAATCGCCCAACATGATTGGTCCAGCGCGATCACGTGCCTCTGAATATGTGCACCTCGAGGTAAATCGCCCAACATGATTGGTCCAGCGCGATCACGTGCCGCCGAATATATATGAGTTGTGCACGTCGAGGTAAATCACCCAACATGATTGGTCCAGCGCGATCACGTGCCGCCGTATATGAGTTGTGCACCTCGAAGTAAATCACCCAACATGATTGGTCCAGCGCGATCACGTGCCGCCGAGTAGAAGATGTGCACCTCGAGGTAAATCGCCCAACATGATTGGTCCAGCGCGATCACGTGCCTCTGAATATGTGCACCTCGAGGTAAATCGCCCAACATGATTGGTCCAGCGCGATCACGTGCCGCCGAATATATATGAGTTGTGCACGTCGAGGTAAATCACCCAACATGATTGGTCCAGCGCGATCACGTGCCGCCGTATATGAGTTGTGCACCTCGAAGTAAATCACCCAACATGATTGGTCCAGCGCGATCACGTGCCGCCGAGTAGAAGATGTGCACCTCGAGGTAAATCGCCCAACATGATTGGTCCAGCGCGATCACGTGCCTCTGAATATGTGCACCTCGAGGTAAATCACCCAACATGATTGGTCCAGCAAGATCACGTGCCGCCGAGTAGAAGACGTGCACCTCGAGGTAAATCACCCAACATGATTGGTCCAGCGCGATCACGTGCCGCCGAGTAGAAGTGCACCTCGAGGTAAATCACCCAACATGATTGGTCCAGCGCGATCACGTGCCGCCGAATATGAGTTGTGCACCTCAAGGTAAATCACCCAACATGATTGGTCCAGCGCGATCACGTGCCGCCGAGTAGATGTGCACCTCGAGGTAAATCACCCAACATGATTGGTCCAGCGCGATCACGTGCCGCTTAGTAGAAGATGTGCACCTCGAGGTAAATCACCCAACATGATTGGTCCAGCGCGATCACGTGCCGCCGAGTATAAGTGCACCTCGAGGTAAATCACCCAACATGATTGGTCCAGCGCGATCACGTGCCGCCGAATATGAGTTGTGCACCTCGAGGTAAATCACCCAACATGATTGGTCCAGCAGGATCACGTGCCGCCGAGTGGAAGACGTGCACCTCGAGGTAAATCACCCAACATGATTGGTCCAGCGAGATCACGTGCCGCCGAGTGGATGTGCACCTCGAGGTAAATCGCCCAACATGATTGGTCCAGCGCGATCACGTGCCGCCGAATATGACTTGTGCACCTCGAGGTAAATCACCCAACATGATTGGTCCAGCGCGATCACGTGCCGCCGAGTAGAAGACGTGCACCTCGAGGTAAATCACCCAACATGATTGGTCCAGCGCGATCACGTGCCGCTGAATAGGAGTTGTGCACCTCGAGGTAAATCACCCAACATGATTGGTTCAGCGCGATCACGTGCCGACGAGTAGAAGATGTGCACCTCGAGGTAAATCACCCAACATGATTGGTCCAGCGCGATCACGTGCCGCCGAGTCGAAGACGTGCACCTCGAGGTAAATCACCCAACATGATTGGTCCAGCGCGATCACGTGCCGCAGAGTAGAAGATGTGCACCTCGAGGTAAATCACCAAACATGATTGGTCCAGCGCGATCACGTGCCGCCGAATATGAGTTGTGCACCTCGAGGTAAATCACCCAACATGATTGGTCCAGCCCGATCACGTGCCGCCGAATATGAGTTGTGCACCTCGAGGTAAATCACCCAACATGATTGGTCCACCGCGATCACGTGCCGCCGAGTAGAAGACGTGCACCTCGAGGTAAATCACCCAACATGATTGGTCCAGCGCGATCACGTGCCGCCGAGTAAAAGATGTGCACCTCGAGGTAAATCACCCAACATGATTGGTCCAGCGCGATCACGTGCCGCCGAGTATTCGTTGTGCAGCTCGAGGTAAATCACCCATCATGATTGGTCCAGCGCGATCACGTGCCGCCGAATATGAGCTGTGCACCTCGAGGTAAATCACCCAACATGATTGGTCCAGCGCGATCACGTGCCGCTGAGTATTGGCGACGCAGCGTCGTGCGAACGTGAACAACAACAACACATTGAGAGGAGACTTCCTCAAGCTGAACACCATAGCCAGCAAAACCAATGGCGACATGATCAAGTCTGAGTTGTCGTTGAACAAAGAAACCAAGAGGTTGAAAACCCCGTAAATGGAGCAGAAACGCCAACAAATCAAACAGAGCGACCGGCGTGTACTTTTTACATTTGTTACTAGTTTACTCGTAAATTCGTTTTAGTAATTAAAAAAAACCTGGTGTTACCTCAACGTTTAAGTCGTTGAAACAAACGGGTGTAAATTAATAAAACGTTAAATATTATTTTTCACTTCCGGTGTAACTCCATGACGTCACTAAATATCAAGCCGCGAAACCGTGATTTCACATGAGGAAGAAGAAGAGCCGTGAATTTGAAGGAAAGGGGCTTGTGTTTGTGTTCGTGAAGATTTCCTTTGATCCACACTCAAATATGGTGAGTTCGGACCTCGGTTAAATTAATTTGACTTGTTTGAGGTCATCGACGACCCGCCAAGACCGACGTGTTCCTCCATTCCCAAGGCACGTAGGCCTTTGGTCTCGGATAGTCGTTGTTTTACCAATCCCTCGGTTCGTTATAAGGTCTGTGATTTATTGTAAACATTTTTTTTCTCTCGAAGTGTTTACTTCTCCTCACATCGAGCAAATTTTAAACGATTATACCAAGCATTATTTATTATCTTCATGGTGACCAATCATGTGCTCGAGATTAACGAACACACGTGATGTTTGTTAACCAATGAGCATTGAGATTTTCGTTGTTTTTGGCGGGAAACCAGACCTGGACTTAAAAAAAAAAAATTTTGGTGTTTCAGGATTCAGACCTTTTCGCGACATTTATTTATTTAGAAGTGAACTTTTTCTCAAACGGTCACCCGTTAATAACCACCTGTTGTATGCGAATGAGAACACCTGGGACAGGTTGATCTCGCACTTTTGGACTTTTCACGAAGTTTAAATGAGAATCACGAACTCGACACGAGCGACGGATACGAGTTCACGAGGTCTTTCGTCAATGACGTCATGATGGAGGTTGAATCAGTCCAGGCTACGTCGTCCTCTACGGGTTCAGGAGGCGAGCAGACTGAACCTGCAGACACGTGATGTAAGTGTAAGTTTCCCCCCCCCCAACGTCGAGTTCTCACTCCAACCTGAAAACGCCCGAGAGGTTCGTGACTTGCTCGTCAAATCATCCAGGACCAATCGATAACAAGGCGTTGAAGGCAGAACTGACACGCCGAACCTGAACCGACGCCGGTCCTCTCCGACACGTTCAATGTGCGACGAGGACGAGCCGATTGGATTTCGGTGAAAATCCGAATCCGGATCGGACGACGAGAAATTTTTTCAGTGATTCTTCACCGTCGAGAGATGGGGTTGAAAAAGGATATTTCAAAAATGTATTCGGCCAGATATGTTCTCGTGGATCGGGCATGAACGGGGCGGAGGTATGCCCTCCACCGAGTGCCCTCATTTATAACACTAATGATCACGGGGAGGTAATACAATTATAATGCAATTAAAAAAAACACTTCCTCATTACCGAACATGTGTGCTCATGAAACCAAGGAATGATCGGATGATTCCTTAATTATCTCACTTAAAGGCCTTCAATCATCACAGGAAAGACAGACCAGGGAGGCGGACAAGACAATAAATACCCGAGCCGTGTCGGCGTGACAGCTGGAACCGATGCAGGGTGGCAGCCCAGGTGTGTACCATCAGCAGCTCCAATGGAGAAGGAGGAAGAGGAGGAGGAGATAGGTGCGGCTCGTTGTGTTTGGGTGTTTGGGTGTTTGTGTGTGGGCGCTGGTGCTTAGAAACTGATATGTGGGTGGTGGTGGTGGAAGTTGTATGTAGATAGATAATTTTCTTGTGGTTTGCGAACAGTGGTTAAACCACTAGGATCACCGTGGTGTCCGTGTGTCCCACAGCGCGAGTGCATCTCCATCCACATCGGCCAGGCGGGTGTACAGATCGGCAATTATTGTTGGGAGCTCTATTGTCTGGAGCATGGGATCCATCCTGATGGACAAATGCCAAGTGACAAGACCATCGGGGGTGGCGACGACTCTTTTGACACCTTCTTTTACGAGACCGGTGCTGGGAAGCACGTTCCTCGGGCCATCTTCGTCGATCTGGAACCCACCGTGATCGGTGAGCAAGCTGTCCATAAGTTTCTCCTTCCTTCTCCTCTTCTTTCCCATTTCTCTCCTCTTTCTGAACTTCCAGATTGTGAGGTCATTTACCTTCATCCTGACGTTGAGGTTGTGCCGTTCTCCGGATGAAGTGCGTGCCGGTACTTATCGACAACTTTTACACCCCGAGCAACTTATTTCGGGCAAGGAGGACACAGCCAACAACTACGCACGGGGCCACTGCACCGTCGGACCAAAGATCATGGACCTGCTTCAAGACTACATCCATAAGCAGGTGTACCCTCAAAATAAGGGCAAGTCCAACAGGAGGTTCCCCTGAGATGGTAGAATTTCATATTCATGCCGCAGCTCGAATTTCAATGAGATTTTGATGTCTCCATGTGAATTTTATTCATCTTTGAAAGAAAAATGGCAAAGTCATAGGTTTAAGGTGTGACATCACTAAACTAATTAACATTTATGCAAATTAGGTGTTATGTATGGGACACTCTGAAATGGTGCCATAGTGAATTAAACCAAACTTTGGAACGATTTTTTTATATGGACGTGACTACTCTACTGCCGTGCGCTTTTAATTAACACAAGGAAAAAAATAATTGTTCACTTCATTAATTATGCAAATGAGACCTGTTCTAAATAAGCGATGTCCCATACAAAACAATTCCACATGGATTTTTTAAAGGTCACACTGAAAGCTCTGAAATTTTTTAAAAACCATTTTCTCGAAGTTCTAATCCATCATGTGTTGGTCATACATCCTGTATTTCAAGGTTAAAATATGTGGATGATTAGTTCACAAGTAATTTTTTTATGTTACGTATGGGACAATACCGTTACGTATGGGACGTCGCTTACAAAGTCTGTGGGAAAGACCATTTCAACGTCGCCAAGATGTGACCACCACTTTGGCCGGTAGACATTTTGGGCATTCATGTTTTCCCATGAGACCTCTCCACCACATGTGACCCAGTTTAAGGCAGACAAAACAACAAGGAATCGTTCCATTTGTAAGGAGGGGGTTTTAACCTCCTTTTGAAGAAGATATGAGTTTTTGTTTTCCTCCACCACCGAAGGTGGAAGGACGTTATGTTTTCACCCCTTTCTGTCTGTCTGCCTGCCTGTCTGTTTGTCGCCTCCAGGTCACAATTTCAAAGTGATCTTCACGAACGTTCACCACATGGTAGAGTTTGTCATAAGGAAGAAGCCTATTGTGTTTGAGTTTAAAGGTCAACAACTTAGGTGAGATTTCCAAAATCCTAAATTTTCATCCGATTGAAATGAAATTTGAAGAGGAGTTGTATATTTGGTCATTGGATTCAACCACCAATTATTTTTAAGGTCAAATTTGTTTTATGGATCTTGCAAGTCTCGTGCTCCGCATGACGTCTTCGTGTTTATTTGTTTGTTTGTTTGTGTGCAGGATATCTCATAAAGTTGTCTATGGATTCGGTTGAAATTATGTGGACACGTTCGGTGTGTGACAAGGACGAACAAACTGATTAGATTTTGTAGTGAAGATTCGAAGATGGATCCGGCCACAATAATTTGTTAAGTGATTCTTCACCATTGAGAGAACGGGTCAAAAACTATATATAGCACGATATCTCAAAAATTGTGGACGGATTCAGACGAAACTTGGTGGACACGGTGGGTGTGTGACAAGGAAGAATTGATTCGATTTTGGTGAAGATTCGAATCCGGATCTGATAATTTTTTTAGGTGAATCTTCACCATTGAGATATCGGGTCAAAAACGATATATAGCACGATATCTCAAAAAGTTGTAGACTGATTCAGACGAAACTTGGTGGACACGTTGGGTGTGTGAGAAGAAAGAATTGATTCGATTTTGGTGAAGATTCGAATTCGGATCCGGATCTGATAAAAAAAATTTCGGTGAATCTTCATCATTGAGAGATTGGGCGAAACCGATATATAGCACGACATCTCAAAAAGTTGTGGACGGATTCAGATGAAACTTGGTGGACACGTTTGGTGTGTGACAAGGAAGAATTGACTCCATTTTGGTGAAGATTCGAATTCGGATCCGAATCTGATAATTTTTTTAGGTGAATCTTCACCATTGAGAGATTGGGCGAAACCGATATATCGCACAATATCTCAAAAAGTTCCGGACGGATTCAGACAAAACTTGGTGGACACGTTTGGTGTGTGACCTGGAAGAGTTGATTCGATTTTGGTGAAGATTCGAATTCGGATCCGGATCTGATAATTTTTTTCGGTGAATCTTCATTGAGAGATTGGGCGAAACCGATTTCTCACACGATATCTCAAAAAGTTGTTGACGGATTCAGACGAAACTTGGTGGACACGTTGGGTGTTTGACAAGGATGAATTGATTCGATTTTGGTGAAGATTCGAATCCGGATCCGGATCTGATAATGTTTTTAGGTGAATCTTCACCATTGAGGCGAAGCGCATTTAAGTGCTTCCCACCCCTATTTAATGGGCATGTCCTGACTTGAGTGGCATTTTTGAAAGTCACAAAGACTATGACTGGTCATGAAATTTGGTTCATTGCGCAGACAGTGTTCCATAGGACCTTAAAATATATAGGTTCATGGGTCTATGATGTATATTACTGAATCTACAGGATTTTTTATTGAATGTACATGCCCAGTATTGGTCTTTTTCTTGTTTCACCTTAAAATATGACATATATTAGACCATGCAAAAATACAACATGTAAAACATTCTAAATGAAATTTCTCATCTCATCAAAAGGTTGTCACCCAACGTCTGAGAAAATCGGCATTTGTGTCGGTCAGTGGTGGATTCGCATGATATTGCACATTCTGGCATATTTTTATTTTTTCCTGTTTTATTGTCTTTTTCGAGCTTGGGACTATGAAATCCCCTAACAAAATGAGAAGTTTATCGATAACTCATATTTACATGTCTTAAATTATTCAAGTTATTCCCAATAATCAGTGTAAAAAAAATTGAGATGATCCGAGTGGATACTTAATTACAGCGGCTTGACAGAACTTTCCAACCTCAATGTCCGACCACATGTCACGTTTTTTTTTTTTTAAATGCTTTTATTCTTCTGTGCATCAGATTATTTTCACTAAAATTTAATAACAAATGGGACACAGTGATATAGATATGATAGTATAAAAAAAATATTGAAAACATGCATGGCTTTCGTTTGGAATAATTTTGCATTTTTGTCCGACTGCACGTCAAACTTTTTTGAATTTGATTAAAAAATTAATTTTCTTTAAAAAAAATTTAAATATTTTTCCAGGTATTTACAAAATATTTTATGAATCTGGAAGGCAGTGAAAACAGTTTTGGAGAATTTAGAGAGATTTTTGTTACTCCCAGAATTGATTGAATTGAAAATTTACGTCCAAGAATTTGTTCGATAAATCTCTCTTTTCGTGCTTTTAAGTATCTGACAGTCAATGAATAGAGCAGTAATAAAAAATAGGTATCTAGTATTTCTTTATAATTCCAGAAATTGGTATTTTGATTATTAGATTAGTTGCTATAATAAGTTACATACTGTGACCTTCATTTATTTTGCCAAAAAAGAAAAATTAGGTAATTTCATTGAAAACTCGCAAAACCATCAGAATCGGTAACCCTTCTTCAAAGTATCATATTTCGGTATATATATATGTCATTAAGCGATATGGTTTTTTGTTCTGAACTCAGTTAGACTTACACTTTCAGGACAATATCGTGAGAAGGCAATGGAACAAACCTCATTTTTTGACATTTTTGAAACCGTTTCAACCACTTACATGCGCTTTTGGAACCACTGACATGCTCTGAGCCTTGAGAGATTGGGCGAAACCGATATATCGCACGATATCTCAAAAAGTTGTTGATGGATTCAGATGAAACTTGGTGGACACGTTGGGTGTGTGACAAGGAAGAATTGATTCGATTTTGGTGAAGATTGAATTCGGATCCGGATCTGATAATTTTTTAAATGAATCTTCCCCATTGAGGCTCAGCTCATTTAAGTGCTTCCCACCCCTCTTGTAGGGCACACCCTGACTTGAGTGGCATTTTTGAAAGTCACAAAGACTACTACTGGTCATGAAATTTTGTTCATTGCACAGACATTGTTCCATAGGACCTCAAAATATATAGGTTCATGGGTCGATGAAAAAAATTACTGAATCTACAGGATTTTTATTGAATATACATGCCCAGTATTGGCCTTTTTTCTTGTTTCACCTTAATATATGACATATATTAGACCATGCAAAAATACAACATAGAAAACATTCTATGTGAAATTTCTCATCTCATCAAAAGGTTGTTACCCACCGTCTGAGAAAATCAGCATTTGTGTCGGTCAGTGGTGGATTCGCATGATATTGCACATTCTGGCATATTTTTATTTTTTTCTTGTTTTATTGCCTTTTTAGAGCCTGGGACTATGAAATCCCCTCACAAAATGACTCGTTTATCAATAACTCATATTTACATGTATTAACTTATTCAAGTTTTTCCAATAATTATTGATTATAAGATTATAATCAATGTAAAAAATTGAGATTATCCGGGTGGATACTTAATTACAGCGGCTTGACCGAACTTTCCAACCCAAATGTCCGACTGCACGTCACGTTTAAAAAAAAAATGCTTTTATTCTTCTGTGCATCAGATTATTTTCACTAAAATTTATTTACAAATGGGGCACAGTGATACAGATATAAGAGTATTTAAAAATTATTGAAAACATGCATGGCTTTGGTTTAGAGTAATTTTGCATTTTTGTCCGACTGCACGTCAAACTTTTTTGAATTTGATTAAAAAATTAATTTTCTTTAAAAATTTTTTAAATATTTCTCCAGGTATTTACAAAATACTTTATTAATTTTGAAGGCAGTTAAAACAGTTTTGGAGAATTTAGAGAGCTTTTTGTTTCTCCCAGAATTGATTGAATTGAAAATTTACGTCCAAGAATTTGTTCGATAAATCTCTCTTTTCGTGCTTTTAAGCATCTGACAGTCAATGAATAGAGCAGTAATAAAAAATAGGTATGTATTATTTCTTCATAATCCCAGAAATTGGTATTTTGCTTATTACATTAGTTGCTAGAATAAGTTACATACTATGACCTTCATTTATTTTACCAAAAAAGAAAAAATTGGTAATTCAATTGAAAACTCGCAAAACCATCAGAACAGGTAACCCTTCTTCAAAGTGTCATATTTCGGTATGTATGTATATATATATATATATATATATATATATATATATATATATATATATATATATATATATATATATATATATATATATATATATATACATGTATATATGTAATGAAGCTATCCGGTTTTTTGTTCTGAACTCAGTTAGACTTACACTTTCAGGAAAATATTGTGAGAAGGCAATGGAACAAACCTCATTTTTTGACATTTTTGAAACCGTTTCAACCACTTGCATGCGCTTTTGGAACCCCTGACATGCGCTTCACCATTGCGAGATTGGGCTGAACAGATATATCGCACGATATCTCAAAAAGTTGGGGACGGATTCAGATGAAACTTGGTGGACACGTTTGGTGTGTGACCTGGAAGAGTTGATTCGATTTTGGTGAAGATTCGAATTCGGATCCGGATCTGATAATTTTTTAAAGTGAATCTTCACCATTGAGAGATTGGGCGAAACCGATATATCGCACGATATCTCAAAAAGTTGTTGACGGATTCAGATGAAACTTGGTGGACACGTTGGGTTTGTGACGAGGAAGAATTGATTCGATTTTGGTGAAGATACGAATCCGGATCTGATCATTTTTTTCGGTGAATCTTTACCATTGAGATATTAGGCTCAAAAACGATATATCGCACCATATCTCATAAAGTTGAGGACCGATTCAGATGAAACTTGGTGGACACATTTGGTATGTGACGAGGAAGAGTTGATTCGATTTTGGTGAAGATTCAAATTCGGATCCGGATCTGATAATTTTATTAGGTGAATCTTCATTGAGAGATTGGGCGAAACCGATATATCGCACGATATCTCAAAAAGTTGTTGACGGATTCAGACGAAACTTGGTGCACACGTTGGGCATGTGACAAGGAAGAATTGATTCGATTTTGGTGAAGATTCGAATTCGGATCCGGATCTGATAATTTTTTTAGGTGAATCTTCACCATTGAGATGTCAGGTCAAAAACGATATATAGCACGATATCTCAAAAAGTTTTGGACGGATTCAGATGAAACTTGGTGGACACGTTTGGTGTGTGATGAAGAAGAGTTGATTCGATTCTGGTGAAGATTCGAATTCGGATCCGGATCTGATAATTTTTTTTGAGGTGAATCTTCACTATTGAGAGATTGGGCGAAACCGATATATCGCACCATATCTCAAAAAGTTGTGGACGGATTCAGATGAAACGTGGTGCACACGTTGGGCATGTGATAAGGAAGAATTGATTCGATTTTGGTGAAGATTCGAATTCGGATCCGGATCTGATAATTTTTTTCGGTTAATCTTCACCATTGAGAGATTGGGCGAAAGTGAGACATAGCACGATATCTCTAAAAGTTGTGGACGGATTCAGACGAAACTTTGTGGACACGTTGGGTGTGTGACAAGGAGGAATTCATTCGATTTTGGTGAAGATTCGAATCCGGATCCGGATCTGATAATTTTTTTAGGTGAATCTTCACCATTGAGGCGAAGCGCATGTAAGTGGTTCCCACCCCTATTTTAGGGCATACCCTGACTTGAGTGGCATTTTTGAAAGTCACAAAGACCACTACTGGTCATGAAATTTGGTTCATTGCAAAGACAGCGTTCCATAGGACCTTAAAATATATAGGTTCATGGGTCTATGATGTATATTACTGAATCTACAGGATTTTTATTGAATATACATGCCCAGTATTGGCCTTTTTTCTTGTTTCACTTCATATATGACATATATTAGACCATGCAAAAATACAACATATAAAATATTCTATATGAAATTTCTCATCTCATCAAAAGGTTGTCACCCACCGTCTGAGAAAATCAGCATTTGTGTCGGTCAGTGGTGGATTCGCATGATGTTGCACATTCTGGCATATTTTTATTTTTTTCTTGTTTTATTAACCTTTTCGATCCTGGGACTATGAAATCCCCTCACAAAATGACTAGTTTATCAAAACTCATATTTACATGTCTTAAATTATTCAATGTATTACCAATAATCAATGTAAAAAAAATTGAGATGATCCGAGTGGATACTTAATTACAGCGGCTTGACCGAACTTTCCAACCCAAATGTCTGACCACATGTCACATTTAAAAAAAAAATTATTTTATTCTTCTGTGCATCAGCTTATTTTCACTAAAATTTATTGACAAATTGGGCACCGTGATACAGATATAATAGTATTCAAAATATATTGAAAACATGCATGGCTTTGGTTTAGAGTAATTTTGCATTTTTGTCCGACTGCATGTCAAACTTTTTTGAATTTGATAAAAAAAAATTTTTTTTTTTTAAATGTAAATATTGTTCCAGGTATTTAAAAATTTTTTTTAATGATTTAGAAGGCAGTTAAAACAGTTTTGGAGAATTTAGAGGGCTTTTTGTTACTCCCAGAATTAATTGAATTGAAAATTTACGTCCAAGAATTTGTTCGATAAATCTCTCTTTTCGTGCTTTTCAGCATCTGACAGTCACTGAATAGAGCAGTAATAAAAAAATAGGGATGTATTATTTCTTAATAATCCCAGAAATTGGTATTTTGATTATTACATTAGTTGCTAGAATAAGTTACATACTATGACCTTCATTTATTTTTCCAAAAAAGAAAAATTCGGTAATTTCATTGAAAACTCGTAAAACCATCAGAATAGGGTCCCCTTCTTCAAAGTATCATACTTCGGTATGTATATATATATATATATATATATATATATATATATATATATATATATATATATATATATATATATATATATATATATATATATATATGTGATGAAGCGATACGGTTTTTTGTTCTGAACTCAGTTAGACTTACACTTTCAGGAAAATATTGTGAGAAGGCAATGGAACAAACCTCATTTTTTGACATTTTTGAAACCTTTTCAACCACTTGCATGCGCTTTTGGAACCACTGACATGCGCTTCACCATTGAGAGATTGGGCTGAACAGATACATAGCACGATATCTCAAAAACTTGTGGACGGATGCAGATGAAACTAGCTGGACACGTTGGTTATGTGACAAGGAAGAATTGTTTCGATTTTGGCGAAGATTCGAATTTGCATCCCGATCTGATAATCTTTTTTAAGTGAATCTTCACCACTGAGAGATTGCGCTAAACCGATATATAGCACGATATCTCAAAAAGTTGCAGACGGATTCAGACGAAATTTGGTGGACACGTTGGATTTCTGACAAGGAAGAATTGATTCGATTTTGGTGAAGATACGAATCCGGATCTGATAATTTTTTTAGGTGAATCTTCACCATTGAGATATCGGGTCAAAAACGATATATAGCACGATATCTCATAAAGTTGTGGACCGATTAAGATGAAACTTGGTGGACACGTTTGGTGTGTGACCAGGAAGAGTTGATTCGATTTTGGTGAAGATTCGAATTCGGATCCGGATCTGATAATTTTTTTAGGTGAATCTTCATTGAGAGATTGGGCGAAACCGATATATCGCACGATATCTCAAAAAGTTTTTGACGGATTCAGACGAAGCTTGGTGCACACGTTGGGCATGTGACAAGGAAGAAGTGATTCGATTTTGCTGAAGATTCCAATTCGGATCCGGATATGATAATTTTTTTCGGTGAATCTTCACGATTGAGATATCGGGTCAAAAACGAAAGAGAGCATGACATCTCAAAAAGTTGCGGACGGATTCAGATGAAACTTGGTGTACACATTTGGTGTGTGATGAGGAAGAGTTGATTCGATTTTGGTGAAGATTCGAATTCGGATCCGGATCTGATAATTTTTTTCGGTGAATCTTCACCATTGAGAGATTGGGCGAAACCGATATATCGCACAATATCTCAAAAAGTTCCAGACGGATTCAGACGAAACTTGTTGGACAGGTTGGGTGTGCTACAAGGAGGAATTGATTCGATTTTGGTGAAGATTCAAATCCAGATCCGGATCTGATAATTTTTTTCGGTGAATCTTCATTGAGAGATTGGGCGAAACCGATTTCTCACACGATATCTCAAAAAGTTGTTGACGGATTCAGACGAAACTTGGTGGACACGTTGGGTGTGTGATAAGGAAGAATTGATTCGATTTTGGTGAAGATTCGAATCCGGATCCAGATCTGATAATTTTTTAGGTGAATCGTCACCATTGAGGCTCAGCGCATTTAAGTGCTTCCCACCCCTATTTTAGGGCATACCCTGACTTGAGTAGCATTTTTGAAAGTCACAAAGACTACTACTGGTCATGAAATTTGGTTCATTGCGCAGACAGTGTTCCATAGGACCTTAAAATATATCGGTTTATGGGTCTATGTTGTATATTACTGAATCTACAGGATTTTTATTGAATATGCATGCCCAGTATTGGCCTTTTTCTTGTTTCACCTTAAAATATGACATATATTAGACCATGCAAAAATACAACACATAAAACATTCTATATGAAATTTCTCATCTCATCAAAAGGTTGTTACCCACCGTCTGAGAAAATCAGCATTTGTGTCGGTCAGTGGTGGATTCGCATGATATTGCACATTCTGGCATATTTTTATTTTTTTCTTGTTTTATTGCCTTTTTAGAGCCTTGGACTATGAAATACCCTGATAAAATGACTAGTTTATCGATAACTCATATTTACATACATTAAATTATTCAAGTTTTTCCAATAATCAATGTAAAAAAAAATTGAGATGATCCGGGTGGATACTTAATTAGAGCGGCTTGACCGAACTTTCCAACCCAAATGTCCGACTGCACGTCACGTTTAAAAAAAAATGCTTTTATTCTTCTGTGCATCAGATTATTTTCACTAAAATTTATTTCCAAATTGGGCACAGTGATACAGATATAATAGTATTTAAAAAATATTGAAAACATGCATGGCTTTGGTTTAGAGTAATTTTGCATTTTTGTCCGACTGCACGTCAAACTTTTTTGAATTTGATTAAAAAATTAATTTTCTTTTAAAAATTTTTAAATATTTTTCCAGGTATTTTCAAAATGTTTTATTAATTTTGAAGGCAGTTAAAACAGTTTTGGAGAATTTAGAGAGCTTTTTGTTACTCCCAGAATTGATTGAATTGAAAATTTACGTCCAAGAATTTGTTTGATAAATCTCTCTTTTCGTGCTTTTCAGCATCTGACAGGCAATGAATAGAGCAGTAAGAAAAAAAAAATAGGTATGTATTATTTCTTAATAATCCCAGAAATTGTTATTTTACTTATTACATTAGTTGCTAGAATAAGTTACATCCTATGACCTTCATTTATTTTACCAAAAAAGAAAAATTCGGTAATTTAATTGAAAACTCGCAAAACCATCAGAATAGGTAACCCTTCTTCAAAGTATCATATTTCGGTATGTACATATATATATATATATATATATATATATATATATATATATATATATATATATATATATATATATATATATATATATATAGATATATATATATGTAATGAAGCTATACGGTTTTTTGTTCTGAACTCAGTTAGACTTACACTTTCAGGAAAATATTGTGAGAAGGCAATGGAACAAACTTCATTTTTTGACATTTTTGAAACCGTTTCAACCACTTGCATGCGCTTTTGGAACCACTGACATGCGCTTCACCATTGAGAGATTGGGCTGAACAGATACATAGCACGATATCTCAAAAACTTGGGGACGGATGCAGATGAAACTTGCTGGACTCGTTGGTTATGTGACAAGGAAGAATTGATTCGATTTTGGCGAAGATTCGAATTCGCATCCGGATCTGATAATCTTTTTTAAGTGAATCTTCACCACTGAGAGATTGCGCTAAACCGATATATAGCACGATATCTCAAAAAGTTGCAGACGGATTCAGACGAAATTTGGTGGACACGTTGGATTTCTGACAAGGAAGAATTGATTCGATTTTGGTGAAGATACGAATCCGGATCTGATAATTTTTTTAGGTGAATCTTCACCATTGAGATATCGGGTCAAAAACGATATATAGCACGATATCTCATAAAGTTGTTTACCGATTAAGATGAAACTTGGTGGACACGTTTGGTGTGTGACCAGGAAGAGTTGATTCGATTTTGGTGAAGAGTTGAATTCGGATCCGGATCTGATAATTTTTTTAGGTGAATCTTCATTGAGAGATTGGGCGAAACCGATATATCGCACGATATCTCAAAAAGTTGTTGACAGATTCAGACGAAGCTTGGTGCACACGTTGGGCATTTGACAAGGAAGAATTGATTCGATTTTGGTGAAGATTCGAATTCGGATCCGGATATGATAATTTTTTTAGGTGAATCTTCACGATTGAGATATCGGGTCAAAAACGAAAGATAGCATGACATCTCAAAAAGTTGTGGACGGATTCAGATGAAACTTGGTGTACACGTTTGGTGTGTGATGAGGAAGAGTTGATTCGATTTTGGTGAAGATTCGGATCCGGATCTGATAATTTTTTTAGGTGAATCTTCACCATTCAGAGATTAGGCAAAACCAATATATCGCACAATATCTCAAAAAGTTGCGGACGGATTCAGACGAAACTTGTTGGACACGTTGGGTGTACGACGAGGAGGAATTGATTCGATTTTGGTGTAGATTCAAATCCGGATCCGGATCTGATAATTTTTTTTGGTGAATCTTCATTGTGAGATTGGGCGAAACCGATTTCTCACACGATATCTCAAAAAGTTGTTGACAGATTCAGACGAAACTTGGTGGACACGTTGGGTGTGTGATAAGGAAGAATTGATTCGATTTTGGTGAAGATTCGAATCCGGATCCAGATCTGATAATTTTTTAGGTGAATCGTCACCATTGAGGCTCAGCGCATTTAAGTGCTTCCCACCCCTATTTTAGGGCATACCCTGACTTGAGTAGCATTTTTGAAAGTCACAAAGACTACTACTGGTCATGAAATTTGGTTCATTGCACAGACAGTGTTCCATAGGACCTTAAAATATATCGGTTTATGGGTCTATGATGTATATTACTGAATCTACAGGATTTTAATTGAATATACATGCCCAGTATTGGCCTTTTTCTTGTTTCACCTTAAAATATGACATATATTAGACCATGCAAAAATACAACACATAAAACATTCTATATGAAATTTCTCATCTCATCAAAAGGTTGTTACCCACCGTCTGAGAAAATCAGCATTTGTGTCGGTCAGTGGTGGATTCGCATGATATTGCACATTCTGGCATATTTTTATTTTTTTCTTGTTTTATTGCCTTTTTAGAGCCTTGGACTATGAAATCCCCAGATAAAATGACTAGTTTATCGATAACTCATATTTACATACATTAAATTATTCAAGTTTTTCCAATAATCAATGTAAAAAAAATTGAGATGATCCGGGTGGATACTTAATTAGAGCGGCTTGACCGAACTTTCCAACCCAAATGTCCGACTGCACGTCACGTTTACAAAAAAAAATGCTTTTATTCTTCTGTGCATCAGATTATTTTCACTAAAATTTATTTCCAAATTGGGCACAGTGATACAGATATAATAGTATTTAAAAAATATTGAAAACATGCATGGCTTTGGTTTAGAGTAATTTTGCATTTTTGTCCGACTGCACGTCAAACTTTTTTGAATTTGATTAAAAAATTAATTTTGTTTTAAAAATTTTTAAATATTTTTCCAGGTATTTTCAAAATGTTTTATTAATTTTGAAGGCAGTTAAAACAGTTTTGGAGAATTTAGAGAGCTTTTTGTTACTCCCAGAATTGATTGAATTGAAAATTTACGTCCAAGAATTTGTTTGATAAATCTCTCTTTTCGTGCTTTTCAGCATCTGACAGGCAATGAATAGAGCAGTAAGAAAAAAAAAATAGGTATGTATTATTTCTTAATAATCCCAGAAATTGTTATTTTACTTATTACATTAGTTGCTAGAATAAGTTACATCCTATGACCTTCATTTATTTTACCAAAAAAGAAAAATTCGGTAATTTAATTGAAAACTCGCAAAACCATCAGAATAGGTAACCCTTCTTCAAAGTATCATATTTCGGTATGTACATATATATATATATATATATATATATATATATATATATATATATATATATATATATATATATATATATATATATATAGATATATATATATATATATATATATATATATATATGTAATGAAGCTATACGGTTTTTTGTTCTGAACTCAGTTAGACTTACACTTTGAGGAAAATATTGTGAGAAGGCAATGGAACAAACTTCATTTTTTGACATTTTTGAAACCGTTTCAACCACTTGCATGCGCTTTTGGAACCACTGACATGCGCTTCACCATTGAGAGATTGGGCTGAACAGATACATAGCACGATATCTCAAAAACTTGGGGACGGATGCAGATGAAACTTGCTGGACTCGTTGGTTATGTGACAAGGAAGAATTGATTCGATTTTGGCGAAGATTCGAATTCGCATCCGGATCTGATAATCTTTTTTAAGTGAATCTTCACCACTGAGAGATTGCGCTAAACCGATATATAGCACGATATCTCAAAAAGTTGCAGACGGATTCAGACGAAATTTGGTGGACACGTTGGATTTCTGACAAGGAAGAATTGATTCGATTTTGGTGAAGATACGAATCCGGATCTGATAATTTTTTTAGGTGAATCTTCACCATTGAGATATCGGGTCAAAAACGATATATAGCACGATATCTCATAAAGTTGTTTACCGATTAAGATGAAACTTGGTGGACACGTTTGGTGTGTGACCAGGAAGAGTTGATTCGATTTTGGTGAAGAGTTGAATTCGGATCCGGATCTGATAATTTTTTTAGGTGAATCTTCATTGAGAGATTGGGCGAAACCGATATATCGCACGATATCTCAAAAAGTTGTTGACAGATTCAGACGAAGCTTGGTGCACACGTTGGGCATTTGACAAGGAAGAATTGATTCGATTTTGGTGAAGATTCGAATTCGGATCCGGATATGATAATTTTTTTAGGTGAATCTTCACGATTGAGATATCGGGTCAAAAACGAAAGATAGCATGACATCTCAAAAAGTTGTGGACGGATTCAGATGAAACTTGGTGTACACGTTTGGTGTGTGATGAGGAAGAGTTGATTCGATTTTGGTGAAGATTCGGATCCGGATCTGATAATTTTTTTAGGTGAATCTTCACCATTCAGAGATTAGGCAAAACCAATATATCGCACAATATCTCAAAAAGTTGCGGACGGATTCAGACGAAACTTGTTGGACACGTTGGGTGTACGACGAGGAGGAATTGATTCGATTTTGGTGTAGATTCAAATCCGGATCCGGATCTGATAATTTTTTTTGGTGAATCTTCATTGTGAGATTGGGCGAAACCGATTTCTCACACGATATCTCAAAAAGTTGTTGACGGATTCAGACGAAACTTGGTGGACACGTTGGGTGTGTGATAAGGAAGAATTGATTCGATTTTGGTGAAGATTCGAATCCGGATCCAGATCTGATAATTTTTTAGGTGAATCGTCACCATTGAGGCTCAGCGCATTTAAGTGCTTCCCACCCCTATTTTAGGGCATACCCTGACTTGAGTAGCATTTTTGAAAGTCACAAAGACTACTACTGGTCATGAAATTTGGTTCATTGCACAGACAGTGTTCCATAGGATCTTAAAATATATATCGGTTTATGGGTCTATGTTGTATATTACTGAATCTACAGGATTTTTATTGAATATACATGCCCAGTATTGGCCTTTTTCTTGTTTCACTTTAAAATATGACATATATTAGACCATGCAAAAATACAACATATAAAACATTCTATATGAAATTTCTCATCTCATCAAAAGGTTGTCACCCACCGTCTGAGAAAATCAGCATTTGTGTCGGTCAGTGGTGGATTCGCATGATATATGCACATTCTGGCATATTTTTATTTTTTCTTGTTTTATTGTCTTTATCGAGCTTGGGAGTATGAAATCCCGTAACAAAATGACTAGTTTATCGATAACTCATATTTACATGTCTTAAATTATTCAAGTTATTCCCAGTAATCAGTGTAAAAAAAATTGAGATGATCCGAGTGGATACTTAATTCCAGCGGCTTGACCGAAATTTCCAACCCAAATGTCCGACTGCACGTCACGTTTAAAAAAAATGCTTTTATTCTTCTGTGCATCAGATTATTTTCACTAAAATTTATTTACAAATGGCGCACAGTGATACAGATATAATCGTGTAAAAAGATTGAAAACATGCATGGCTTTGGTTTAGATTATTTTGCATTTTTGTCCGACTGCACGTCAAACTTTTTTGAATTTGATTAAAAAATTAATTTTCTTTAAAAAAAATTTCAATATTTTTCCAGGTATTTACAAAATATTTTATTAATTTGGAAGGCAGTTAAAACAGTTTTGTAGAATTTAGAGAGATTTTTGTTACTCCCAGAATTGATTGAATTGAAAATTAACGTCCAAGAATTTGTTCGATAAATCTCTCTTTTCGTGCTTTTAAGCATCTGACAGTCAATGAAGAGGGCAGTAATAAAAAAAGGTATCTAATATTTCTTTATAATTCCAGAAATTGGTATTTTGATTCTTAGATTTGTTGCTCTAATAAGTTACATACTATGACCTTCATTTATTTTGCCAAAAAAAAAAATTAGGTAATTTCATTGAAAACTCGCAAAACCATGAGAATCGGTAACCCTTCTTCAAAGTATCATATTTCAGTATATATATGTCATGAAGCGACATGGTTTTTTGTTCTGAACTCAGTTAGACTTATACTTTCAGGACAATATCGTGAGAAGGCAATGGAACAAACCTCATTTTTTGACATTTTTGAAACCATTTCAACCACTTTCATGCGCTTTTGGAACCACTGACATGCACTAAGCCTTGAAAGATTGGGCGAAACCGATATATCGCACGATATCTCAAAAAGTTGCTGACGGATTCAGATGAAACTTGGTGGACACGTTGGGTATGTGACAAGGAAGAATTGATTCGATTTTGGTGAAGATTCGAATTCGGATCCATATCTGATAATCTTTTTAGGTCAATCTTCACCATTGAGATATTGGGTCAAAAACGATATATGGCACGATATCTCAAAAAGTTTTGACGGATTCAAATGAAACTTGGTGGACACGTTGGGTGTGTGACAAGGAAGAGTTGATTCGAGTTTGGTGAAGATTCCAATTCGGATCCGGATCTGATAATTTTTTTATGTGAATCTTCATTGAGAGATTGGGCGAAACCGATATATTGCACGATATCTCAAAAAGTTGTTGACGGATTCAGACGAAACTTGGTGGACACGTTGGGTGTGTGACGAGGAAGAATTGATTCGATTTTGGTGAAGATTCGAATCCGGATCTGGATCTGATAATTTTTTTAGATGAATCTTCCCCATTGAGGCTCAGCGCATTTAAGTGCTTCCCACCCCTATTTTAGGGCATACCCTGACTTGAGTGGCATTTTTCATCGTCACAAAGACTACTACTGGTCATGAAATTTGGTTCATTGCACAGACATTGTTCCATAGGACCTTAAAATATGTAGGTTCATGGGTCGATGAAAAAAATTACTGAATCTACAGGATTTTAATTGAATATACATGCCCAGTATTGGCCTTTTTTCTTGTTTCACCTTAATATGTGACATATATTAGACCATGCAAAAATACAACATATAAAACATTCTATATGAAATTTCTCATCTCGTCAAGGGTTGTCACCCACCGTCTGAGAAAATCAGCATTTGTGTCGGTCAGTGGTGGATTCGCATGATATTGCACATTCTGGCATATTTTTATTTTTTTCTTGTTTTATTGCCTTTTTAGAGCCTGGGACTATGAAATCCCCTCACAAAATGATTCGTTTTCAATAACTCATATTTACATGTCTTAAATTATTCAAGTTTTTACCAATAATCAATGTAAAAAAAATTGAGATGTTCCAGGTGGATACTTAATTAGAGCGGCTTGAGCGAACTTTCCAACCCAAATGTCCGACTGCACGTCACGTTAAAAAAATTATTTTGTTCTTCTGTACATCAGATTATTTTTACTGAAATTTATTTCCAAATTGGGCACAGTGATACAGATATAATAGTATTTTAAAAATATTGAAAACATGCATGGCTTTGGTTTAGAGTAATTTTGCATTTTTGTCCAACTGCACATCAAACTTTTTTAAATTTGATTGAAAAATTAATTTTCTTTAAAAAAAAATTGAATCTTTTTCTAGGTATTTACAAAATATTTTATTAATTTTGAAGGCAGTGAAAACAGTTTTCGAGAATTTCGAGAGCTTTTTGTTACTCCCAGAATTGATTGAATTGAAAATTTACGTCCAAGAATTTGTTCGATGAATATTCTCTCTTTTAGTGCTTTTCAGCATCTGACAGTCAATGAATAGAGCAGTAATAAAAAAATAGGTATGTATTATTTCTTAATAATCCCAGAAATTGGTATTTTGATTATTACATAAGTTGCTAGCATAAGTTACATACTATGACCTTCATTTATTTTACCAAAAAAGAAAAATTAGGTAATTTAATTGAAAACTCGCAAAACCATCAGAACAGGTCACCTTTCTTCAAAGTATCATATTTCGGTATGTACATATATATATATATATATATATATATATATATATATATATATATATATATATATATATATATATATATATATGATGAAGCTATACGGTTTTTTGTTCTGAACTCAGTTAGACTTACACTTTCAGGAAAATATTGTGAGAAGGCAATGGAACAAACCTCATTTTTTGACATTTTTGAAACCGTTTCAACCACTTGCATGCGCTTTTGGAACCCCTGACATGTGCTTCACCATTGAGAGATTGGGCTGAACAGATATATCGCACGATATCTCAAAAAGTTGCGGACGGATTCAGATGAAACTTGGTGGACACGTTTGGTGTGTGACCTGGAAGGGTTGATTCGATGTTGGTGAAGATTCGAATTCGGATCCGGATCTGATAATTTTTTTGGGTGAATCTTCACCATTGAGAGATTTGGCGAAACCGATATATCGCACGATATCTCAAAAAGTTGGGGACGGATTCAGACGAAACTTGGTGGACACGTTGGGTGTGTGACAAGGAAGAATTGATTCGATTTTGGCGAAGAGTCGAATTCGCATCCTGATCTCATTATCTTTTTTAGGTGAATCTTCACCATTGAGAGATTCGGGCCATTGACGATGTATCACACGATATCTCAAAAATGTATTGAGCCTGATATGTTCTCGTGGCTCAGGCATTGCGTGCCGGAGGTATGCGCGCTACCAAGCGCCCTTCTAGTTTATCATTATTTCAGGCACGTCGAAGTTTCTCGTTTTTCTATGAAACACTCTGGAATATGTATTTCCCTTTTACACAAAATTAATAGTGTCCTCCATTCCCTTGTGAAAGTGGAAGTCGTCCATATTATAACTACGCTGCCAGATTTGGTATTTTCAAGTCGAGTTGATAAATGTTTACATCGACATATAATTACTTCGCTTGAATACACAAAAGCCCTGAGGTCCTGATACAAATAATACCAAAATTTCTATATGAGCATTAAAAAAAGAAATTAATTCCGAACAAATTACTCAATGCAAGTTGTTTTTGTTGTATTGATTTTCATTCATTGCACACACACTGAAACAGATCCGTCCGACGTGTCCTGTCCGGTTTTAATCGTCTTGTATTGCACATTTTTGTGTTTGTCTGCAATTAAGTTGTGCATTTCATTGTCTTCAGAAATACTTTCAAACTACGGTTCATACGATTATAATTTTCAATCATTTTGCACTTTTAATACTTTATAATCGGATGATCACTTTGTTTCGTGTCGTACGCCTTGAATTGCTGAGTTTCTCATCGTTCAATGTTGGATCCTTGTGCCATAATATTATGTTTATCGGGCAGACAGAGAAACTTCATCGGAAAGATAGGATTTTCGAGAGTTGCTTGGTCCGTGGACGTGTAGGAGACATCTCGATGTAAATTGAGTAAGGAAACTGTGAGCTTAAGTGTTACTCGTCACCATACCGGGGCAGGGGGGGTGGTGCTGTGTTAATTAGGGAGCGATTAAAGATGATTTCCCCAGTATGTGATTGCCCCCTGTGACCTTTTCCTATGCTTTTGCATCTCAAGACCGGCAATAAAAAGGGATCACGTCCTTAAAACAACAACAACTGAACTGCACGTCCAAGTAAGCAGAGGAGCCCACAGTTGTGGGAGGACTTCATCGAGTGAGGGGGATCTCGCTGGCTGGCTCCATCTGCACACGACAAAATACGACGACACAATTCTCGTGTCGTGCTATGAATTTGCCACGTGACGGGGCAAGACGCTAGTCGTTGACCGCCGTGCTGCATCGAAAGCCTCGTGTTGTGCCATTCCGGGAGAGCGAGCCTGGCATTCTGCAGTGGAGCGGCGTCAATCGCCCCGATAATGAGGAGGAACTTTCACGACAGCTTGTGGGCTCTCTTGATGTGGGGATCATCCGCACAAATTACCTCCTGCAACGAGAGTGCCTTGGCGCCATTTTGGGCGCGGTTTCCCGCCACGCAGGACGGTGCGGCTCGACCCCAAAGCTCATCAAAGATCACTTCTGGACCTGAAGCGAAGTGCCAGAATAAATGAGGGATTTTTCTTTTTCTTTATCTTCCCCCCTCGTCCCCTTTTTGTGTCTGAGTGCGAAGGCGCCTCAAATAGGAATTTAGATTTAAGTTCCCTCATGTCTTGATTCATTTCTATCAGAACTGTTTGATTTTCTGTTTATTAAATCGTTATTTATTTGAAAAATCATGATTCTTGTGGCTCCACACGTAACGCACCGTGTTTTCTTTAATCACATGATCCCAAGGACTAATGACGTATGAATTATTGTGTTTTCTCCTTCCAGATTCCCAACATGAGAATAAAAATCACTGAAATCAATCACGATCTTAATTGCTTTTCAGAGGGTTAAACTTTCTGGATGTCCCGTACGTAACGCGCATGAATTATTGGACTTGCTCATCACCTCTGAATATTTAATTTTTTTTTATCTGTACTTGGAGGGACTTTGTGGCCTCCTATTGGTCCAGCAGTGATGTACGAGTTCAAAGGAGGTTTCACGAACCTTCTACACGCACGGACACCATCGCTGTACCAATCAGAAGTCCTGAAACACCTCTTGTAGGTCCTATCATTGTCACTGAATAACTCTTCTCAATGCCAATAGCTGTGGTCTCTTTGTTGAACCCCAGGCAGACCAGCGCACAGGGCTGCAGGTTTTCCTGATCTTCCACTCCTTAGGGGGCGGCACGGGTTCCGGCTTTACCTCCCTGCTGATGGAGCTCCTCTCCCTCGACTCCGACAAGAAATCCAAGCTGGAGTAAATGGTGAAATGTAATGAAGATCAAATCCAAGACGATTGAAAGATTTTCTTTTTCAACTTCATGACACTGTTGTCTGTGCTTGCCAGGTAGATACCGAACAGGTAATTTTGTCAAAATTAATCAGGAAACGACACTTATCCCATCTCATTTAGTTGTCTATTCATCACGAGGTACCAGGCTCGCCCTCTCTCGAAGAGGAATCGAACATTGCAGGTTCATCGGTTGCTCTCTCTCTCTCATTTGCACAAGGATCAAGGTGAACAAGGCAAACCTTGATGCACAGATCAGATGTAAGTTCTGCACATCTTCGTGGATTTGATTGAATACATTGAAAATATTTTATCCGTCATCGAGGTTTCATCAGTTAACTGCCGGATTATTTGTGTGTTTGAAAATGCCGTTGCCAATGTGTTGCCTTTCCTGCAATCACAGTGCTGTAGTTGCTTTTATTTCTGACGTGATATAATGACCGGCTCAGTGGCATTGTGGTTCGGAGGAACCGCTCAAATAAATTACTTTTACATCTCCAGGGTGAGAGTGACTGCTCTGAGTCTTGGAGGTCGGCGTCTTGTTCGTTACGCGTGGGTCACCATGATTTGAGGTCATCTATATGTTACGTTCGATTACATCATGATATCGTTTAACATGATATGTGGATGTCCTCGAATCATGGTGGTCATGTCTTCGAATTGGCCATGGTCCGGCACGGTCGGTCCGCTCTAACCCTTGGGTAAGCAAAGAGTGAGACACGAGCGGTCAAAGTTTGAGGGAGGTCAAAAACAAATCCCCGAGCACTCTCTGAGAGCAGAGTTTTGGTGGGTTTTTGCTGTCACGAGAGGTGTTTTGGGGGTTGTTACGAAGGTTGTTAGGGTTAGTACACATACTGTACTCCCTAACAGTACACATATAAACATGAGGTGGGAGTGAAGGGGAAGCCGTAGCCAGAGATATTCCTGGGGGTGTGGGGGAGTGAGGGCAGTGCATGGAGAGTAAGGAATAGAGTCTTTGATGAAGAGAGCAACTCCTCCACCAGGACGAGGCTCAGGACTGTCATACCGGAGGAGGGAGTAACCAGGGAGAGATACTTGGGAGTCAGACATGTCTTGGGGGAGGAACATTTCTGTTAGGCATATTATGTCTGGTTTGTCAATGGCAACCTGTATGGAAAGATCTGAAAGGTTTGAGCGAAGTCCTGGGATGTTTGAGATCCACACTGTTAATGAAGAGGGAGGGGAGGAGGCTTTGAGTGCAGGGGGTGGGAGGGTAGGACAAGGGAAGAGGGGTGGGGGGAGGTAAGGAGAGTTGTTGAAGGAGTGTGGGGGATTGCAGAATAGCTTGGGGAGGGGGCCGGATGAGGAGGAGAAAAGGCTCTGGTGCTGGGGGAGAGGGGGGCAAGAGAGGGGGAAGAAGGCAGTTGAAAATTTGAGGAGGTACAATGTGAAATTGAATGTTCGAAACACTTGCTCGAATGTGAAATCAAAACAATGTTTCGGTTATTTGAACATTCTCTTGCATCCCCATTCTTTGGCAATGACATTGTAACAGTGAACCCAGACTCGAACCCGAACCAAGGTTCTCGTCCTCTGGTTATTTTCACGCCACATGACCCGGTCTTCGTTGAGCAGATCTCCTGGGCCACTAAACGACAGCCATGCCAGTCAGACGAGTCTGCAGCCCCAAAGAGGGTCTCGTTACGTTCTCTTGGGGCTCCGGGATTCGAGTGCAACAGGCAGTGTCTAATTGTGAGCTGACCAGTCTGCTCGTTCTGCAGATGCTATAATTGAGTGAGCGCCAGTCGCTGTGCCAATCATCCATCTTACATGACACCGCGATCATAAGGAGCTATGAACAAAAGAACCAGGAGACCAGTGAATTTGAACAGGATTTACTGTCATAAGAATTACACAGCAAACAATAAAATCCCTTTTGCCCCTAACGGTTACGCGCCCTCGAACAAAGAGGATACTCATAACGAGCTATCCTCCAAGACCCTCAGACATTCCACAATAGTGAGACAAGGGGAACAAGACAGGACAGAAGAGGCATTCCATCTACCTGCAGCAAGTCTCTAATGGTGAAGAAGAGTTTGAGAGTTGTCACACGTCACTCCTGGGAATGACGTCACACTTGGGCAGAAAGTCCGGTAGAGTTGGGAGTTACATCTTGGCAGTCGGTTGCTCGTACGAACGTTTAATAGACGATGACAGAACTTGATCGAGACTCCTTATTTGCACAGCAGGTAACTCCGTAGGGGCTGACATGTCTGTAGCACCCAGTGATCGATTGCAGCGATCAACGGCTGGTAATGGGAGCTAAATAAAAGGGGACGAGGTTGATGGAGTGAAAGGAACGAACAAGCAGTTTGTCCAAACAGAAGGTATTTCGAGCTGATTGAAAAGCTGCTCTGAAAACTTGGAGTCAACGAGTCTAAAGAACATGAAGGATATCTAAGGATATCTGAAGGATATCCCTGACAATATCTGCTGCTCTTCCTTCGCTCCAATTGGTTCTTCTGACCACGTCCTTGTTAAAGTGGACATCTCTCTGGCTGTCATCAGAGAACCACCTCACCGCCGTCGAGTCTGGCATTTCACTCAAGCCGACTGGCAGGGTCTCCAAGCAGCCATCAAACTTACAGACTGGTCTCCCATCACTACTTTCTCAAACATCAACTCATCCTGGGAATTCTTTCAAAGAAACTTGCTCTCCCTCATGCACAGATTTATCCCCTCTCGTGTTCAGTTGTCTTACCCTTCCTCCCGCCCTTGGTTTACTGAAGCTTGTGGCGAGGCAGTTGTCCTGAAACAACTTGCCTTTGCCTCATGGAAAGCAAACCCAACTGAGGGCAATCTCAGTTCTTTCCACAAAGCTCGGAACAAGTGTGTATCTACCCTCAGGAGAGCCAGAAAACAACATCTTTCTCATCTCAAGTCTGAACTCTCAAACCTCTCTCCCTCCTCAAAATCCTGGTGGCGTTTAATCAAATCTGTTTCTGGTGTATGTTCCCCCTCCATCCCCTCCCTTACCTCAAATGGCCGCACTGCTGATTCCACACGTGATAAAGCTGAATGTCTAAACTCGGTGTTTGCAGCTAAATCTTGTGTCCTAAACCCATCACTATCTCTACCCACTTTACCCAGTCGCACCCAACTGTCCCTGGACTCTGTATCCTTTTCTCCTGACAAGGTGGAGAGCTTGCTTTCAAACCTCGAGTCAGATTCTGCAACCGGTCCAGACGGCATCAGCCCACGTGTCCTCAAAGCCTGCTCTTCTGCTCTTGCTCACCCTCTCTCTGTTCTATTCACCCTCTCATTTGCCCAAGGTCATCTGCCATCTGCTTGGAAATCTGCTAACATCACTGCCCTGCATAAAAAGGTGCAAAAACAGATCCCTGTAACTACAGACCAATCAGCCTTCTCCCAATCATCAGCAAGGTGATGGAATCCATCATCGCCTCAGATATGAAATCCTTCCTCTTCTCCAATGGCTTGATTTCCAATCATCAATTTGGTTTCAGACAAGGTCACTCTACCCTGGATATGCTGCTTCTGCTCTCCCATCAATGGATGGAGGTCCTCAATGCCAGACAGGAAATCCGAGCCGTATCCCTGGACATATCACGTGCTTTTGACACAGTCTGGCACCCTGCCCTACTCACCAAACTCTCTTCCCATGGTATTCAAGGCCATCTCCACTCATGGCTCGCAGACTTCCTCTCCTGTCGCAGTCAACGTGTGGCCCTAAATGGAGTTCTTTCATCCCCTCTTCCTGTGCAGGCTGGAGTTCCTCAAGGTAGCGTTCTGGGCCCTGTTCTTTTTCTGGTTTTCATCAATGATCTCTCGGACTCTCTGGAAAATCCTCTATTTCTCTTTGCCGATGACTCCACCCTCTGCCGTACCATCTGTCATCCCTCAGACCGGCAAGCAGCAGCTTCTTCGCTCACTGCAGATCTGGATAAAATCACAAACTGGTCCAACACGTGGAACATGTCTTTCAATCCAGACAAATCTCACACTCTCACTATGTCTCTTCGAAAGGACCGTTTACAAAACCCCCCCATCCACTTTCTCAACAATCCGCTGGAAGAAGTCTTTTCTTTCAAGCTTCTGGGTCTCACTATCTGCCATGACCTTTCCTGGGAAAGTCACATTTCCAACCTTGCCTCAAAAGCCAGTCGCCGACTGGGAATCCTCCGTCGTGCAAAGTCCTTCCTCGGCCCTCTTGAGCTCCTGACCACTTACAAAGCTTTTGTCCGTAGCCTGATGGAGTACTGCTCTCCCCTCTGGGCTGGTGCTCCTGCCTCCCACCTTTCTCGACTTCACGCTGTCGAAACCAGGGCATTTAAGATCATCGGCATCTCCCGCAATGAAGCTGAGTCTTTGGGCCTCTCACTCAATCACCGCAGGTTGGTCGGTGGTCTTTCTGTCTTCTACCGACTCCTCTCCAGCCTTGCCCCCCCTGCTCTCTCTGAGATTTGTCCCAACCACATTTCCACAGGGCGCTCAAGGTCCGCCAACAACCCCCTTCTGGTAAAACAACCAAAATCACGAATCACTGCTCATCTTCACTCTTTCATTCCTCTTTTTTCCCGCCTTTGGAATAAACTTCCTCACTCTATTCTTTCCCATTCTTCCCTCCAGGCTTTCAAAACAGCTGTTCACCATCATCTCTTATCTTCCCCCATCCAAATCCTCGATCTTTTCTACCCCCGATAATCCACCCAAGTCCACTTCCTTCAATTCTCCTGCTTTCCTTCCTGAAAGTCCCTGTAATGTCCATCTTCTCTTCGCTATGTTCCCCATCCCATCCCCATCCCTCTCCCTTCCACAGTTCACCTAATGTGTCTGTTCCCCAATGTTTTGTCCCTTCCACTCCCGCCCCTCTTGTCTCATGCCTCCTTGCTGTGAGTTGTGTGTTAGCTCTCATACGAGCCTCGACCAAGGTATACAAAAAGAAAAAAAAAAAAAAAAAGGATAAATATAGACTGATGTGGGCGTGGCCTCGCCAGTGTTTGTGACGTCACAGACGAGGGAAACTCGCCTTCTGAGGATGCTTCAAGATGGAGAGGAAGCACGTATTTTTCGTAGTACTCTTCTTCTCTTTTATACTTTCATTTTATCTCGGTTACCAGCCGTACCTTGAACAGGTGAGTTTTAAACGAAGAGGAATGCTTACGTGTACATTTAAACGGGTTACCAATACCTGGACGGGTTCATTCATGCGGGTTCGATTCCCCCACACAGCATGATGAAATAAATTGATTTCACTGTTTCGTATGTGTTTGTGTTTGTGTTATTCACTTCCCACATTCACTACCAATTTGTCCAAATCACTTTGACTGTTCCAACATGTTTTGCTTGTCGTGTCTCATTCAGAAGCTGCGAGAATGCTTCATCTGGATCGTGGAAACATTCGTAAACCCTGTCCCTATTCAGGTATGACGTCATAATGCTCCACGTTCCACATGCATTCTTACTCTGTGTATAATCTCCGTCGTTTCTCTCTTTGTTTGGGGAGCAGCTTCCCAGTTCGGGGCAATTCGCCTCCATTTTGTTTGTTCCCTGGAGCCTTGATCTTTGGGAAGGCTCTCGCTTACTTGCACCGTGACGGCTTTATCTGAACTCTAATTCGATATATGATTTCATATTTTTTTGTCGTCGCTAATATGTTGAAAGTTTCGGATGCCAAAAACGGGAGGAAAATTCGCGTTTTCAGATGAAACGTTCATTTTAAGTGAAATTAAGGCCTGAAATGTCAACTGTAACGTCCATTCAGACTCCCTCACGGCGACAGAACAGGATTGAACAAAATGGGGTGCGTAAAAACCACGTGGAGACCGCCCAGAGATGTCCGCAGGGGGTGCACATGGGAGGGGAAGGGAAGGCAGCACAAGGGGAAGGGAAGGGCGATACAGAAGGGCCAAACAGCAAGATTTTGTTTTTAACCGCCGGGTTCGATATAAAACCAGGTGTCAGGATTTAAAACCAACGTTATCTACCTGGCAAAAGCCTGCCTGCCTGCATGCTCGCACATGCTACGACCCTTGAACTCCTCTGTCGGCTCACTCCAAATCTGATTCATACATGCTGCAGTCCCCTCAACAGAGGAGGTTAGGGAGTAGGGGGACGGGTGGGATTGAGAGTGAGAGGGAGGAAAGATGGGGAGGGTCGGAGAAAGAGGGGAGAGGGAGGGGACCCTCCCAACAGCCCCGAGACAGCCCCTCCCAACAACATATATATATATATATATATATATATATATATATATATATATGTATATGTGCATGTATAGATGTCTGAGTGGTACGTGACCCTTGACAGTCACAGAAATTTCAGGAAATTCAATTTTACTGATGTGAGATGTTTTGTTTGTGTCTGTGTTTGTCATTCAGCCGCCAACATTATATGAACGTCTTGTGAAAAGATTCTTCAACCTTGTTCCCTTCATGAAGGTACGATGGCATGAACGACTCCAGGAATATTATATAAAAAAATACATGTCCATAAAAGATATGTATGTATATATATATATATATATATATATATATATATATATATATATATATATATATATATATATATATATATATATATATATATATATATATATATATATATATATACAGGATAACTTAAAACGGTCCTAACGGTTCAGTTGTCGTGTGTGTGATAAAACACAGAATCACCCATTGCCGAATACACAGTTTCAGCTGTGAAACCGCTTAACCGCAGCATCAATCAGCCGACATGTCTTCCAAGGGATTTTATTTTCCAATAAATAAACAAATCCTTTGGGATTTGGGAAAGTTGTCACACGTCACTCCTGGGGATGACGTCACACTTGGGCAGAAAGTCCGGTAGAGTTGGGAGTTACATCTTGGCAGTCGGTTGATCGTACGAACGTTTAATAGACGATGACAGAACTTGATCGAGACTCCTTATTTGCACAGCAGGTAACTCCGTAGGGGCTGACATGTCTGTAGCACCCAGTGATCGATTGCAGCGATCAACGGCTGGTTATGGGAGCTAAATAAAAGGGGACGAGGTTGATGGAGTGAAATGAACGAACAAGCAGTTTGTCCAAACAGAAGGTATTTCGAGCTGATTGAAAAGCTGCTCCGAAAACTTGGAGTCAACGAGTCTGAAGAACATGAAGGATAAATATAGACTGATGTGGGCGTGGCCTCGCCAGTGTTTGTGAGTCACAGAGAGGGAAACTCGCCTTCTGAGGACGCTTCAAGATGGAGAGGAAGCACGTATTTTCGTAGTACTCTTCTTCTCTTTCATACTTTCATTTTATCTCGGTTACCAGCCGTACCTTGAACAGGTGAGTTTTAAACGAAGAGGAATGCTTACGTGTACGTTTTAAAGTTTAAACGGGTTACCAATACCTGGAAGGGTTCATCCATGCGGGTTCTATTCCCCCACACAGCATGAAGAAATAAATTGATTTCACTGTTTTGTGTGTTTGTGTGATTCACTTCCCACATTCACTTACAATTTGTCCAAATCACTTTGACTGTTCCAACATGTTTTGCTCGCCGTGTCTCATTCAGAAGCTGCGAGAATGCTTCATCTGGATCGTGGAAACGTTCGTAAACCCTGTCCCTATTAAGGTATGACGTCATAATGCTCCACGTTCCACATACATTCTTACTCTGTGTATAATCTCCATCATTTGTCTCTTTGTTTGGGGAGCAGCTTCCCAGTTTGGGGGAATTCACCTCCATTTTGTTTGTTCCCTGGAGCCTTGATCTTTGGGAAGGCTCTTGCTTACTTTACGGATTTATCCGAACTCTAATTCGACATATTTCATATAATTTTGTCCTCGCTAATATGTTGAAAGTTTCGGATGCAAAAAAACGGGAAGAAAATTCGCGTTTTCAGACGAAAAGTTCATTTTAAGTGAAATTAAGGCCTGAAATGTCAACTATAATGTCCATTCAGACTCCCTCACGGCGATAGAACAGGATTGAACAAAATGGGGTACGTAAAAAACAGCGCGTGGAGACTGCCCAGAGATGTCCATGGGGGGGGGGTGCACATGGGAGGGGAAGGGAAGGCAGCACAAGGGGAAGGGAAGGGCGATACGGAAGGGCCAAACAGCAAGATTTTGTTTTTAACCGCCGGGTTCGATATAAAACCAGGTGTCAGGATTTAAAACTAACGTTATCTACCTGGCAAAAGCCTGCCTGCCTGCATGCTCGCACATGCAATGACCCTTGAACTCCTCTGTCGGCTCACTCCGAATCTGATTCATACATGCTACAGTCCCCTCAACAGAGGAGGTTAGGGAGTTGGGGGACGGGTGGGATTGAGAGTGAGAGGGAGGCAAGATGGGGAGGGGTCGGAGAAAGAGGGAGAGGGGAGAGGGAGGGGACCCTCCCAACAGTCCCGAGGCAGCCCCTCCCAACAACATATATCTGTATGTATATTTATTGTTACATTTGAGGGGGGGGTATGCATTCAAAGGGTAATTAGGATGTTTAATTAGGTATGCCATGCTGTTCGAGTTTACCAGGATCTCGATGTAATAAGTAGTAATTCAGTGGTGATAAGTTGTCTAGTAAATGTTCATTTCTTCAAGGGGGGAGATGATAATTGTCACGTCATTAGATAGGGACACGGGATAGGGTAAGTGTGTCTGCGTAAACCCCTTTTGCTATTCTCTGAGGACTGGCCGTGACGTCACAGGACAGTTCAGCGGATGGCTCCGACCCGTGATCACGATTGGCAGAAGGCGACGGCAGTGGGCCAATAAACGGCTCGATTGGAGGTGACGAGGGCAGAAGGATAAAAAGGTTATGTTCGGGGTCGAAAAGAAAGAAGAAGAAGATTACAACCAGAACGCTCGTGTTTTTTGGTGTGGAACCTGTGCCGGCAGAGAGCGTCCTGGTTGCTGTGCTGAGTGGATCGTGCTCTTGATCGTTCCTGGGAGCCTTGCCAAGCCTCGTGCCTCGCTTTGATTGGCTCTAGGGTTCTGCTGACTCGGAATACGGGGTCGGGCGGCGGGTGGACATGCCTCCCTCTCCTGCTCGCGGCTTGGCGCGGGAGCTGGTTCCCTGGCGGCTGTGGGCGAACTTGGGCCAGGACCAGGAGGTCGACAGCACCGCGGTTTCTCCTGCCCCCCCTGGCGAGAGCAAGGCCGGCTCGTCCGGCGCCAATCCAGGGACAGTTGCGTCCACACCACGGTCCAGCCTGACCACCAGAGATAGCTACGTTTTGTGTGTGTGTGTGTGTGTGTGTGTGTGTGTGTGTGTGTGTGTGTGTGTGTGTGTGTGTGTGTGTGTGTGTGTGTGTGTGTGCGCTTGGCGCCTTAGAGGGATTGAGAACTGTATATTCATTGGAATTGTCTGTGTTTTTCCCCACGCCCGCCCCCACACCATCCCGTCGCATCGCCCCGGATCCCTCTTCTTCCCGAGTCTTGTTATTTCTGGTGAAAATAAAACAGGAATAAACATCATCAACTCAGTGAAAAGCGACTCGTGCCACCTTCCTCGTCCCGTTTGCGGTAGAGCGATTAGAACCGCCAGGTTTGGGTTATAAATAAATAAATCGCCTCCATCGTTTCGGCTCATTCTACGTTGGCGGGACTGTTCAAGTCCCGTGAACGTCACAATATATATATATATATATATATATATATATATATATATATATATATATATATATATATATATATATATATATATATATGTATGTACATGTATAGATGTCTGAGTGGTACGTGACCCTTGGCAGTCACAGAAATTTCAGGAAATTCAATTTTACTGATGTCAGATGTTTTGTTTGTGTCTGTGTTTGTCATTCAGCCGCCAACATTATATGAACGTCTTGTGAAAAGATTCTTCAACCTTGTTCCCTTCATGAAGGTACGATGGCATGATTGACTCCAGAAATATTATATAAAAAAATACATGTCCATAAAAGATATATATATATATATATATATATATATATATATATATATATATATATATATATATATATATATATATATATATATATATATATATATATATATATATATATTGTTGCGGATTTCGCGCCCGCCGGCGTGCGAACGGCCACGTAACTCGAATCGCGGCACGTCGCCCACCGGACGGACAATCCAGTCGTGACCCTCTCGGACTAACGCCGGGAACCAGTCACGGGTGGACCTTTCGGTCTCACCGCGATCGAGCCAATCAGCCCCGCGTGGGATAGGGTTGCTCGCCAAATTCGAACTACCTAAGTACCCACGCGGAGGGTAGACCGGGCGATCGCACCTCGCCGCAGGTCGACTTCGGACACGGGCCACTTAAGCGACCCGTTCCGTACTATCAGAATAACCGAGCGGTGTTATCGTCGACCTCGACGGTTCGATTAATTATCGGGCGTATTCAGCCCACTACCAACCCTTTACGTGAAGCAAGATGGGGATTCAATGGAGGAAAAGACGAAGCGAAGCGGGAGAACAGTTCAACAATAAAGCACATTTATTCGCGGCACACGGGAAGCACACAAATACAATTCCACCAAATGCACACAAAAAAAAGAAAACACAATTCCATTTACACAAAAAGCAAACATAAAAGTGAAAACACAGTGCAGAGCTAATACCGACTACCGAGCACACGGCAACACTTATACAATTCTACTTCACAGACGGCGCCGACAACACATACCCAAAACCAAGGAAAAGAAATCCCCCAAGAATGGGGCAGGCCTGAGGCCGAGACCGGGTCGGGCCTACCCTTCTGGTGATGAGACGCGGAGCGGCGATGGCCCCGCAACCCGCGGGCCTCGTGGACAGTGCCTGGCAGGGGGTGGGAACGGGGCCCCCTTGGTCGCACTATCTCAGCGCGGGGGGAAACAGGAGGGGGTTGCTGATGCTCGGGGTATAGAGGATCTTTATTATCCCTGGTGTGCGTCTCCACCTCGGCCAGGTCGCGCTGCCGGCCTCCCTCGGGCGTGCAGCTCCTGGCACCGACGCGAGCACCCCCTCGTCCGACTCTCTTCAGCTTCTCCAGCCACTGCAGGCTTCGGGCTCCAGACTTCTTTCGTTCTCGTTTGCGACTCTCTTTCGTCCTGCTGACTCTTTCTTCGTTCTCGTCCTGCTGACTCCTTCTCGTTCTCCTTCTTCGTTCTTCTTTGCGACTCTCTTCTGACTGACGAACACCGTCCTTTTATCCCCCCGTAACTTCGCCTTTGACCCCCTCCCTTTGACCTTTCACCTCGCTCCCCATTGGCCCGAGAAAAAGTGGGCGTGAAGGCTTTTTGATCCACAAATTTGCATATATCGATCGCCCTGGGGGCGGGGCCAATTCGCCCCTCGCTCACCGATTGGACGGCAAAAAGTGGGCGTGTGTCGTTTTTGATCCGTTTTTGAAGCACAAAATCCGTGATTTTGTACACGCTGTTCAACGTGCGCCCTACACGAGTCCAGCATCGGTGCCCATGAGTGGCGCGAGATGACGGTGATGCGATGGTGGCGAGTTGTGACGGTAAAGGTCGTGGCGGTTGTGGTGAAGCGGTGGTTGTGGTCGGTGGTTGATGTTGTGGTTGTGATCATGGCGGTTGGTCCAAAATAAAGATAGTAAAAGAAAAACGGCTATCCTGAAGAGTCGCAGCACGTATAAATGACATGTATTCCCACTAGACAACGGGTTTGGGCCTAACTACACATGCACTTACCGAGATACCTCACCTAAGGGACCTGAATGGTGGTTTGCGAATCTGGTAACCACAACAATATATATATATATATATATATATATATATATATATATATATATATATATATATATATATATATATATATATGCATATATATATATATATATATATATATATATATATATATATATATATATATATATATATATATATTATATACAGGATAACCTGAAACGGTCCTTACGGTTCAGTTGTCGTGTGTGTGATAAATCACAGAACCACCCATTGCCGAATACACAGTTTCAGCTGTGAAACCGCTTAACCGCAGCATCAATCAGCTGACATGTCTTCCAAGGGATTTTATTGGAAAATAAAATCCCTTTGGGATTTGGGAAAGTTGTCACACGTCACTCCTGGGGATGACGTCACACTTGGGTAGAAAGTCCGGTAGAGTTGGGAGTTACATCTTGGCAGTCGGTTGCTCGTACAGACCCTTCATCGACGATGACAGAACTTGATCGAGACTCCTTATTTGCACATTGAAGTATAAGAGACTCCTATTTGATCCCTTTGGTAAAGGGATCAATCCAAGGACATGTTTCTCGCTCTCATGCTGCCATGTGTTTGTGTCCGTTATACAGAAGCCAACTTTTCGGGATCGCCTTGCGGAAAGATTCGACAACCTTGTTCCTTTCATGAAGGTATGATGGCGTGCACCGCTCCAGGCTTTATATAAATAAATGGAGGGCTACCCCTTGGGGAAAAAGGGATCAATCCACGGCCACGTTTCTGGCTCTCATGCTGCCATGTGTCTGTGTCCGTCATACAGAAGCCAACTTTTCGGGATCGCCTTGCGGGAAGATTCTACAACCTTGTTCCTTTCATGAAGGTATGATGGCGTGCACCACTCGAGGCTTAAAATAAATAAATGGAGGGCTACCCCTTGGGGAAAAGGGGATCAATCCACGGCCACGTTTCTGGCCCTCATGCTGCCGTGTGTGTGTGTGTGTGTGTGTGTGTGTGTGTGTGTGTGTGTGTGTGTGTGTGTGTGTGTGTGTGTGTGTTTGTGTGTGTGTGTGCATGTGCAATGAGTACAACTTTCACTCATGGATCTGTCTGTGAGTGCAAACTTCATCCTGTGTTGACATTATTGTTCTTTCTACTTCAATACAGCTGCGGAAAACACACTGGACAGAGAATCTGTATCAAAGTAAGTCAATTTTTAATGTTCCTTTTCATTCCGTTTTATTCCAGTCTGCTTAAGTCACGTGACTGCAGAGAGTTTATCGCACTCACGATGTACACACCACAAGTTTATGAGATGTTTTATTCGCTTTTATGCACATGACGCCCCCTAAAATTTGACTGCTGACCCTCCACCTCCCCACCCCCCCCCGGTTTATCTCACTTTCTTGGTGTCAAAATTTAGGAAAATATGTCTCCCTTTCATTACTCCTTGTTTACAGGTGAGCGATTGCCCACAAACATGTTCAATCTCAGCAGATTCTCACCTACCCCCACCCCCTCTCGGCGTTGTGAAGATCATATTGGACTTGAGGACCTCATCCTGTGTTCTGTATCCCTCACAGTTTTGGATGTGTAGGCAAAGCAAAGTTAAATCTGATGCTGAATTATCTCGGATTAGCATTTAGACAACCAAAAACAAACGGGATTTTGTAATATTGGTTGTCATGGCCCAAGGAGGTGAAATGCACACGTAAGTTATTGACGCCTTTGTGGGTTTTTTTGCTTCGAACTTAATTTAAATGTGAATGTAAACATTTCAAAACTCCAACTTCAATTTTTCTACCCGAGTGAGAGTAGCATTAATAAGAAGTCCTTGTTTGTAAACTTTTCATTCACTTTTTCAGCCCTCGTGGACTTAGTACCGTCGGACCCCGCCGTACGCAGATTCGCCGTTCACGGGCCCCGCAAATCAATGCGACTTGCTTCGACATCCGCGGCCCATGTGCTTCGAGTATTCGCGGTTTTTTTCCCACGTATTCGCAGCTGGCTCATGTTGTTGATGTGTAGCCCCGGACAGTTCTCTTAAACAGGCCCGCGGCACGAAAACAGCCGATCGATCTCCTTGGAGCGACCCAGAGATCCTCCACATCCAGGATGGTGTGCCCCCGCCTTCATGAAGTCAGGGCCACGACAGAGCTAGAGAGAGAGAAGAGAGAATGGGTCGGTCCATAGGGACCGATCGGCACTCTGACCATGACCGCTCTGCCCGAACAAATCCGGGCAGCAAGGAAGAATGGGGAGGATTTGACCCCCGACTGACGTTGCTCTGGCTCATGTTGCTGAGGATGATAGGTTCCCTAGCAACATGAGTTCACAATGGATTTGTACATTGTCTACCAATGTCTTTGTACATCTTTGTACCCTTCCACATGAAAGTCGGATGATGTCGAAACTGTATTTGATGTCTTTGTCTTGCCATGTGATTTCTGTTTAAACTCCTCCATGATCTTAAGATCAACGTAATAAGAAATAAGCCTTTTAACACTCTCTTTGCTCTTGTTTGCAGGAATAATCAAGTTCACCAACTGGGGCCCCACTCGAGATAGGAGTCTGAACGTGATGGTCGTGTGTAACATCCTAACTGCATTGCTTGTGTGCATCAGTGTCGTCATGCAGGTATGCTTTTGTTGTCTTACCTGGTGAAAAATATTCACGATCCATGAAAAAAATGTTTCTTTGAGTTGAGCAGGTGTCCTCGCTTGTTGAGGGACATTGGACACAGATCACCTCGTACGCACTCCACCACTCGAATTGGGAGTGTGGGTGTTTTAAAAAAAAATCGTACACGAGGTGGAAGTTAGACATAGAATGGATCAGGATGCAACAGAACAAAAGGAACAGCAGAAAGAGAGACAGAGAGAGACAGAGAGAGAGAGACAGAGAGAGAGGGAGACAGAGAGAGGAGTGACGACACCGACAGCAGGGTGTGGTACAAAATAGAGGAAGACTTGGGGAGGAACGAGGGTAGGATAGGATGCAAGGGTTGGACAAGATGGAAGGAGAAAGAAACTCAGGAGGGAAAACTGGAAATTTGGAAGGAGGAGGGATTGGGGTGGGGTGGAGGGCATGGGTGCGGGGATGTTAACGAGGGTAGAAAAGATCATGGTTTTCGACGGGGTATGACTTGAAATGATGGTAAGCAGCTGTCCTGAAGACCTGGAGGGAAGAATGAGATTGAAGAGAATGTGGAAGTTGATCCCACAGATGGGAAAAACAAACAAGAGCGAGAATTGCTTTCGATTCACGTCCCCGAACAATGTGATATTTTCTCAGCACAAGGAGGTCATAACTCTGTGAAAAATGGATGAAACTTCCTGAAACTCGATCTAGTTCTGTAACTTATCATAAACAAGCCATGTCCCAAGTTTATATTCAATATGTTAAAGGGTATGGGAAAAATGTCTGAAAAACCACATGTGGGACGGTCGGACGGACAGATGGAGAGAAAAACCTATCGTCCCCTCCGTGAATCCGGAAAGGTACTAATAAGTGGAGGAGAGCAATGGTTCTGGATTTTGGTCGTTTCATCAGAAGCGTTGTATGTGGATAGGAGTTCAGGTGTGCCAAGGAAGGACGATGTACGACGGAGGATGCCCAGTCGGAGGCTGGCTTTGAAGGCCAATTTTGAAATGTGGTCTGCCCAAGGAAGATCATGGCTGAAGGTGAGACCCAGGAGTCTGAATAACCGAACTTCTGTCCGAGCCGTCCTGAATGAAAACTTTCCAGGTTGCTGGATTGGTCGAGATGGACCAACCGCCCGGCCCCCACGAATATGGGAGTTTGTCAAAGATGTCTACAGTACCAAGGTAGCAAACCTGCAGCATCTTCGTTCTCGGATCACAGCTGCATGTGCACTGATGGACGCAAACATGCTGAGCCGAACATGGCAAGAACTCGTGCGCGTCTTGATGTCGTGCGCGTGACAAACGGAGCTCACATTGAAGTGTATTGATGGTGCGCACAAAACTTGATGAGTTTCTGTATCATACAAACCAAAGGGTGTTGTGTATATAATTTGTGGTTCCAAATACACCAACGAAGTTGTCCAGATCTTTTTGGACCACACTGTACGTCCATCTGGACCTGAACCGGATTCGAATCGACTTGTTCTTGTCAACCATCTAACTTGTCCACCAAGTTTCATTCGAATCCGTTGAGAACTTCTTGAGATATCCTGTACACAGAAAGACAGAGAGGGGTGAAAACAAAAACCTCCATCCACCCATGGTGGTGGAGTTAATAAATGATAGTCCACAGAGGAAGGTCAAACACTCATGGATCCATCGCTTCCCTGTAGAGGAGTAAACCATGGGGTTGTGCTCCTTCTCCATCAAGCTTCAGGAAATGTCACTTTTGAAATAAAAAGAATCATAAAAAAACAAAATCGAGGCATCTTGTTGGCAAGATAGGCCTTAAGTTATCAGCGAATGGAATGGCATTTGAAGAATTGCCTTTGAAAGCTCGCCGACTCCAAAAAGCCAGTCGCTGACTGGGAATCCTCCATCATGCGAAGTCCTTCCTCGGCCTACCTGAGCTCCTGACCACATACAAAGCTTTCATCCACAGCCTGATGGAGTACTGCTCTCCCCTCTGGGCTGGTGCTCCTGCGTCTCACCTTTCTCGGCTTCACGCTGTGGAAACCAAGACATTTAAGATGATCAGTATCTCAGGTGATGAGGCTGAGTATTGGGGTCTCTCACGCACTCACCGCAGGCAGGTCGGCGGTCTGTCTGTCTTCTACCGTCTCTAATACGAGCCTCGACAGTGCATACAAAAAAATAATAAAAGTGGTGGGGATGGGAGGGATGGGGGGTTCTTGCCAGCCAGCAGCCCCTTAAGGGGCTGTCCCTCCTTGACGTTTTAGCCAGCGTATGGCAAGGTATCAAAATGTATGTAAAACGCTGGCGTACGCTGAACTATTGATGTTTTGTTTTAATTTTTGGTCGTATTCATAACGTGTTGGACGTATGCATAATAACGTATTAGTAACGTTCACAGAACGTTTCAATCACATCGAGATAACTTATACCAACGAATGCTGAGCGTGTTGTCGGCGTTCAGAACCTATGCACAACGATCGTCCGACTTATGCATAGCGCGGCAGCGTATGGCCGACGATCACGTGGCGTAGGCTATTCATAGGCTGCGGCTCGACGATTCAAATCATAAGCACACTCGACATCGAAGTGTCAAGCCGCTGTCACACCTTGACGTTTTTCATACGTTAAGAGCACGCTGAAGCACGCTGGCATACGTCGTCATACGCCGAGTACGTCGATAAATTTTCAGCATGTTGAAAATTTCTCTACGTACTCGGCGTATGACACACGTTCCGCATACGCTGGCCATAAGTTGTTGGCACGTTACGCAATCGTTGACACACGTTACTCATAAGTCGAAACACGTCAAGGTAATGGTTAGCATCAGTGTTCCAGACTCCCTGTTTTTTTTTTTTTTCCTTCGGTATGACGGTGATGTTAACACTTCGATTTCTAGTGCGGTTATGATTTAAATCGTTGAGCGGCAGCCTATCTATTATATTATAGTATAACCGCACTAGAAATCGAAGTGTCAGCATCACCGTTGTAGCGAAGGGAAATAAATAAATAAATAAATAAAAAGCAGGGAGTCTGGAACACTGACGCTAACCATTACCTTGACATGTTTCGACTTATGAGTAACTTACAAGTAACGTCTGTCAACGATCGCGTAACGTGCCTCCAACTTATGGCCAGCGTAGCGGAACGTGTGAGTCATACGCCGGCATACGTCGTAAAATTTCAAGCATGCAAAAATTTGAGGACAACCACAAAGTACAACGATTAAAGCCAGCGTACTACGACGTATGGCAGTGTTTTTCAGCGTGCGCTTAACGTATACAAAACTTACCCATAACGTATTCAACGTGTGGCAGCGTTTTAGAAAAAATTTTCATCAGTCGGCATACGCTGGCTAAATCGTCAAGGTGTGACAGATCCTTTACCCTGGGGATTTCCTCCCTGGAGTGAACACCCAAACCCACAACTGGATGGACTAAGTGAATGGATTGAAGTGTGTTAAATATATAAATAATGGAGTGTGAAGTTACAAACATGACGAGTCAAGTTGATTCCTCCTTATACCCTTTGTTCAGAACTTGCATGGGTTTGAACAGGAAGTCACGTGACACAATATCCACCTGTAAGGTGTGTTGTTTGCTGCTCTTTGTGTTACAGATCTCACGTTACAACCAGAATGAGAAATATTATCGGATGGCAATAAACAACTACTGTAAGTTAAATTTCCTGTAAATGACATCGGACACATTGCACCGAAGTAAATTTAAATGAATGATTTTGTGTCTCCGTCTGAAAATACTTTTGTAAACTCATTCACAGATTGCTCTCGCTGCAAAAAGCGAAGAAGAAGCACCGGAAGCTGGGACAATCGGAGGTCGGAAGTGAATGGTTTGGGGTCGATGGAGTCGCATCATCACACATGGCGATCACAAGCCAGCTATGCATAATCAGGAGGCCGTGCTGCGGAGGAGTGATGTTTCACCCCCCAGTGATCCAGGGTGGTTCCACATCACACGGGATGAGATCAGAGGCCAGGAGAGAATGTGTATTTTTCATCACATGGAAGGAAGAATGAATACTTACAGCTTTGTACAGTCCTCAATTTGATGTTGAATTAGTTAACGACAAACAAACAGGACGTGCTCGTCACAATGAAGCCAGGATTCCATGGAAACATCCTGTCTGTTATGATTGAATCGTCATCAGTTGTAGGAGCAATAGACAAACCAACGAGGAACATTTCTACCTGTAGAGTCTCAGCTTGGACAGAATGGGATCACCACAGTGAACTCGGGTTCCAACGGAAACTCGTCACCTCGTATGATTAAATCATCAGTTGGAGGAGCGACGGACAACCAACGAGGAACATCTATGTCTGTCGAGACTCAATCACAGTCTCTGAGGAGCAGGGACATTCAGATCCTGAGAACCTTCCGTTCTCACAACTATCGGTAAACGTGAGCCAAAAAAGGCAACAACTCTTCGTCATTTGAGAATCCCCCGGCAGAGTCGATTCCAAAGAACCGAAAGAGCTCAAAAGAATCAGACAAGGATAAAAAAATCAAAAGGGTTCCTGAATTTTTTTCAAACCAACTCACAAACCTTCTCCCAAAAGGGTGAAGCGAGTCAATTGAGAGACATCCTAAAAGCAAGGCCCCAAATCTCTCCGCTCTTCTCTCCAAGACCAAGACGGCCAACGAGCCAGTGGAAGCTGGACTTCCTGTGCACGAACTACGGATTTAGTCCTTTTTCTGATCCTCTTGCTTTTCTCTTTTCCGGATATTTTCTCCAAGAACCCCGTGCCTACACCATGGTGGCACTTCGAGAAATATATGCTCCATGTGACTCCATCTCTCCCCTCCCAAATTTTGACAACCCTGCCCAACATTCCCAGATGGTTCCAATAACTTAATCTACGAGGCTTTACTTTCCTTTCTGATCCTCTCGCTTTTCTCTTTTCCGGATATTTTCTCCAAGAGCCCCGTGCCTGCACCATGGTGGCGCTTCGAGAAATATCTCCTCCATATGACTCCATCTCTCCCCTCCCAAGTTTCTGAAAATCCTGCCCAACATTCCCAGATGGTTCCAATAACTTAATCTACGAGGCTTTACTTTCCTTTCTGATCCTCTTTCTTTTCTCTTTTCCGGATATTTTCTCCAAGAGCCCCGTGCCTGCACCATGGTGGCGCTTCGAGAAATAACTGCTCCATGTGACTCCATCTCTACCCTCCCAAATTTCTGAAAATCCTGCCCAACATTCCCAGATGGTTCCAATAACTTAATCCAGAAGGCTTTACTTTCCTTTCCTTTCTGATCCTCTTTCTTTTCTCTTTTCCGGATATTTTCTCCAAGAGCCCCGTGCCTGCATCATGGTGGCGCTTCGAGAAATGTCTGCTCCATGTGACTCCATCTCTCCCTTCCCAAATTTTGACAACCCTGCCCAACATTCCCAGATGGTTCCAATAACTTAATCTACGAGGCTTTACTTTCCTTTCTGGTCCTCTCGCTTTTCTCTTTTCCGGATATTTTCTCCAAGAGCCCCGTGCCTGCACCATGGTGGCGCTTCGAGAAATATATGCTCCATGTGACTCCATCTCTAACCTCCCAAATTTCTGAAAATCCTGCCCAACATTCCCAGATGGTTCCAATAACTTAATCCACGAGACTTTACTTTCCTTTCTGGTCCTCTCGCTTTTCTCTTTTCCGGATATTTTCTCCAAGAGCCCCGTGCCTGCACCATGGCGGCGCTTCGAGAAATATCTCCTCCATATGACTCCATCTCTCCCTCCCAAGTTTCTGAAAATCCTGCCCAACATTCCCAGATGGTTCCAATAACTTAATCCACGAGACTTTACTTTCCTTTCCGATCCTCTTTCTTTTCTCTTTTCCAGATATTTTCTCCAAGAGCCCCGTGCCTGCATCATGGTGGTGCTTCGAGAAATATCTGCTCCATGTGACTCCATCTCTCCCCTCCCAAATTTTGACAACCCTGCCCAACATTCCCAGATGGTTCCAATAACTTAATCCACGAGACTTTACTTTCCTTTCTGGTCCTCTTTCTTTTCTCTTTTCTGCATCATGGCAGCGTTTTCAAAATTATCTCCCCTCCGCCCCTCCCTTCTTCCCAGCTTTACTCTTCTGAGTCAGTTTCTTGTGTTCCTCTCTCTTGATCTTCTAAATATTTTGGGTTCAGTGTTTCAGATGTTTCTGTTCTCTTCCACCTGAGATTTTTTTTAGTCATCGTGTTGAAGTTCAGTCAGCCGTCCTCACTCTCTTGATCAGGATGTCACGGCTCAAGCCGATGAAGCCTTTGTCGCTCCTGTGTGAAGCGGGGCCATCGCCGTGAAATACAAAACACACAGGAAATGGCGCTCTGTGCTGAGGCGCGGCGGTGATGGTCACGGTTAACCCTCGGCCAGACAAAGATCCCCGGAGGGTTAAACGGCACGGTGAGGTCTGCACGGTAATTGCATCCTACACCCGAGTATTGTGTGGGTCACCTGATGGGGGTGGTCATCCTATAGGTTGGGGTCTAACCTTGGTGACCGTCTTTTTGAAGGTCACCTTGGAATGCTGACAAGCTCACGCATTATGAAGATGAAGGTCACCCTGGAAAGATCCCAGTGGTCGGTGTGGCTCACGCATGAGGGAGATGGTGAATTCGAGAGTGTTCTCTGTCTCTTCTGTCTTGTTTACAGACAGCCAGCTTTACTGTCCTGGCGAAGTAGAGGATGTACTTAAAGTTAAAGGGATTTGTCAATTGTCCATTTTGAAAGTTTATAAGTTCTCTCTTGTTCCTCTTGAGGTTTTCGCATTTAATTTAACTCGGTGAACTTCATTTTGCCATAATTTTCGTGCGAGAGTGGACGTTCAAGTGTGACGACATCATCCCGTTGCACAATGCGGTCATTGAGTGGGTGTTGTTGGAACAATTGTTCCCTAATCCTCGGGAATGAACTTTTTAAAATAAAACATGAAACTTTGAGGCTCTCGAGGATGTTCTGTGGAATCGACGTTTTGTCTCCAACACAGATTGTCATGAGAAAGCGGGATGCCCCGGCCATAATGCGAACAACACGTGGCCCCATACGTGTCGCTGACGTCACAGAAGCTTTGAGCACGTGGGGTGGCTGTGAGGTAACGGTTTCACACCTGCAGCTGGTAACTTTGTGCAGGAAAGATCATGACGGGCACAATGAATCCAGATTGTCCCTCTTATTGTTTACAAATGAAAATATGACAAGTTATGAATACAAAATGAATGTAAATTATGTTGTAAAATGTATTTACATCATTGTTTCATGGAGTCCGCTCAAATAGCTTGATGAGGCTTATTGTCTCACGTACTTCACGTTCATCGTGAAAAATTGGCATAAAAATCGTCCCACATGGCGTCACCCCACAAGTGGTCATCCCACAAGGGGTCATCCCACAAGGGGTCACCCCCACAAGGGGTCATCCCACAAGGGGTCACTCCACAAGGGGTCATCCCACAAGGGGTCACCCCACAAGGGGCCACCCCACAAGGGGTCATCCCACAAGTGGTCATCCCACAAGGAGTCACTCCACAAGGGGTCACCCCCACAAGGCGTCATCCCACAAGGGGTCACCCCACAAGGGGCCACCCCACAAGGGGCCACCCCACAAGGGATCATCCCACAAGGGGTCATCCCACAAGGGTCACCTGAGCGAACAAGCTCCTTCGTGGTCCCTCATGAAATGGCGATAATAACACACAGGCCTGGATTGTAATAACCCAGCCCGTGACACGGATTCACAACACTTCACTTACCGAGTCTCATGGTTTAGTTAATCATCCTAATCGTTGATTTACTAGTAAACCTAACGTGGTTTGCTTCATTGTTCATGACCAGCCAAGGCAAGTGGAACTCACCGGTGTGGAGCGGAGGGATGTGGAAGCGAGGGGTTGGAGGGGAGGGGTGTGGAAACGAGGAGTTGGTGGGGAGGGGTGTGGAAACGAGGGGTTGGAGGGGAGGGGTGTGGAAACGAGGAGTTGGAGGGGAGGGGTGTGGAAATGAGGAGTTGGAGGGGAGGGTGTGGAAACGAGGAGTTGGAGGGGAGGGGTGTGGAAACGAGGAGTTGGAGGGGAGGGGTGTGGAAACGAGGAGTTGGAGGGGAGGGGTGTGGAAATGAGGAGTTGGAGGGGAGGGGTTTGGAAACGAGGAGTTGGAGGGGAGGGGTGTGGAAACGAAGGGTTGGAGGGGAGGGGTGTGGAAACGAGGAGTTGGAGGGGAGGGGTGTGGAAACGAGGAGTTGGAGGGGAGGAGTGTGGAAACGAGGGGTTGGAGGAGAGAGGTGTGGAAATGAGGGCTTGGAGGGGAGGGGTGTGGAAACGAGGGGTTGGAGGGGAGGGGTGTGAAAACAAGAGGGTGGAGGGGAGGGGTGTGAAAACAAGAGGGTGGAGGGGAGGGGTGTGAAAACAAGAGGGTGGAGGGGAGGGGTATGAAAACAAGAGGTTGGAGGGGAGGGGTATGAAAACAAGAGGGTGGAGAGGAGGGGTGTGTCTGGGAGAGAGGGTTGTGGAGACGACGAAGTTGAGGGGAGGGATGTGCATGGGAGAGAGGTGTGTGGAGACGACGAGGTGGAAGTGAGGGATGTGCATGGGAGAGAGGGATGTGCATGGGAGAGAGGGGTGTGGAAACGACGAGGTTGAGGGGAGGGATGTGCATGGGACTGGTCTGCTTGTGCTACAGCGGCCTGTTCCGGCCTTGCCATGCCTTGTCTGCCTGCCTCTGCCTTAACCCCATGCCTGCTTGCCCTTGTGTCTTGCATATGCCCCTGTGTTCCACCCATTACCATGTCCGCCAGGATCATCCGTCTTGCAAAGACTGCCCTGCAGGCAGCTACACCACGGGGACTGCATTGATGAAGCCCGTGCACCGTTCGCGTGTTTTGCATCCATCCATCCAGTTCACTTCAGGGAGGAGCCTGGGACTGCATTGGGCAGCCGGCTACCTCCCTGAACTTGTGTTTCTGCATCCATCCATCCAGTTCAATTCAAAGGGGGAGCCTGGGACTGCATTGGGCAGCCGGCTTCCTTCTTGTCCCTGCATAGGGAGCCAGAGACTGCATTTGGGCAGCCTGGCTACCTTCATCAAATGGCCTGTGGGATGGCATATGGCATGCCGGGTTGGGGTGAGTTGCCTCCAGCAGCTGTAGACATGAAGAAGGTTCTGTGACAGACAACGGGGCCTTTTGAACAGGCCCCGAAGACATCCGACCTTCAGGTGCGGGGGCGCTCACCCTCACAAACTGTGAATAGCATGTGCCATGCCCTTTCTCCCACAGAGTCTGTCAGTCCTGGGCCATGGTTAGTGTAAAATTTATAAGGTTAAGGATAAGTAAAATTGTACATGAGTTTTGCTCCCCCTGTACACAAGGTGGAAGGCGCGTCGTCGGCTAGGCCAGGCCGCAGTGAAGGCCGGACGATCGAGGAGAACCGTACAAGCTGCTCATCAAGCCGCCTAAGCGACTAGCGCGTTCGCGACGCACCGGGCCGAACGGAGACACCAGGGGTCGCCGATAAAAAGGACCCATCGAGTCACCACAAGGGTGGCCAGGTAGCCGGTCCAGTCTCTCAGGGCCTGCTCCGGTCATCCCGGCCCTGAGTACATTAAAGGCTCACGAGCCCGATTCTTTCTTTCTTTGGTTTTGCATGAAAGTCTGTGGCGCCTTGTCCTTAAGTGGAATTGTAAGTGGTAAGTAAGTTGAAGTTGCCAATTAACCCTACCCCACGTGATCTCCCCATTGGCGTATTTTGGTCCTAAAACTACCAGGACCCGGGCTTACCCGGGTTGGCGATCTGTAAATTCCAGGCGATCGAGCCGAGACCGCGGCCCCTCTGCTTCATCGAGGGTCGTGCTCGTGGCGACGAGCCAGCGGGAAACCACAACAATATATTCCCCATCACGAGATCATAAATATGAAGTTTCACATTTACAGATTGAGCCCTGAAACTCGAACTTTTTCTGTAACTTCACAATAAAGCCATGTACCAAGTTTCAGTTGAATATAAAATTGAAGGGTCTGGGGAAAAAAGAAGTCTGAAAACCCACAGGTGGGAAGGATGAACAGATGGAGAGCAAACCTTTAAACCCTTCCGGTGAAACCGGTCGGGGACTAATAATTGATCTCTCACGTGTACCACAAATACAGGATGTACTACAAAATGAGCTACAAGAATAACTAACTTTCCCAAGTGTCCCAAATGAGAAAATTAAGAATGTAGAGTACAGCTTTTAACCCAGCAGACCAAATGGCTGAAATGCCAGGCAATCTATCGATCATACTCAAAAATGATATCGCTTTTGTCCGCAGTCTGATGGAGTACTGCTCTCCCCTCTGGGCTGGTGCTCCCGCCTCTCACCTTTCCCGGCTTCACGCTGTGGAAACCAAAGATTTTAGGATGATTCGTATCTCCCACGATGAGGCTGAGCCTTTGGGTCTCTCACCGCAGGCAGATCGGTGGTCTTTCTGTCTTCGACCGTCTCCTCTCTGGCCTGCCCCCCCCTAATCTGTCTGCGATATGTGTCGCCCCCCCCCCCAATATTTCTGCAGGGCACTCAAGGTCTGCTAGCAAACCCCTTCAGGTAAAACCACCAAAATCACTGCCTTCCTGCTTTCATTCCTCTTTTTTCCTGCCTTTTGTATTCACACACTCTCTTCAATCCTACTCTTCCCTCCAGGTCTTCAAAACATCTGTTCATCACCACCTTTTATCTTCCCCTATCAAAAACCACGATCTTTTCTTCCCCCGTTAATCCAGCCCAAGCCCACCTCTTTCAAATTCCCTGCCTTCCTTCCTGAAAGTTCCCTGTCGCGTGAGGACCTGAAAGTCCCTGTGATGTCCATCTTGTCAATCCCCCCCCCCACTGTTTTGTCCTTCCCTCTCTTGCCCCTCTTGTCTCTTGCTCTTCTGGTTGTACTTTCTGTGTGTTAGCTCTCATCCGAGTCTTGACGGTACACCAAAAAAAAAAAAAAGTGGAACCCAATTTAGCGGTTACAGCCATAAGCCAACCCACAAATAATGAAGATGGGAACTCCAAATTCAAAGGAAGATTTGATTGAAAGACAGAAGATGTTCCACCACAATCATCTCTGAGAGCTGGTGCTGGCCGGAGCGCCATTCGCCGTCTCGTAATGGCGCATGAATTGAAGAACATGACACCGAGAAGGGCAACAACGATGTCGCTGGCAAGACAACATGAGAAGTGCAACTTCCACCAGGCAGGCGCAACAAGCGGCCAACAAAGTTCAGCAGTGAAGAATCCCTCCGAGGTTGATGATTACATGAAGACGAGTTGTTCTCCTCCAGGGACCTGCACGCAGCACATTCGAGTTGAGCCATCACGGCAAAGGGCTCAGCAGGTCGATGAACCATCACAGATTCGCACAAAGAAAACTCGCCAACCTCCTCTTCGCTGATAATGTCGAAACCAAGCGGAATGCACTCGATGGAAACGAAGCGTAACAGCCAAAGGTACGCCCTAGAGCAGGGGTCCCCAATGTGCGGCCCCTTAGACGGATTCATGCAGCCCGCAGGCCACATGTGGCCCCTTAGAGGGATTGATGCGGCCCGCGGTGCCATATTAAGTTTACATCACAATGCGGGCCACATACGGCCCCTTATACGGATTGATGCGGCCCCTTATACGGATTGATGCGGCCCGCGGTGCCATATTAAGTTTACATCACAATGCGGCCCGCGATACTGCCAATTTGTCAGGGTCAATGATCAAAGCGTTCTGTAATTTTTATGATGATTTTGATTCATATTAGAGACGTGTGTTTTTAACACGATTATTCATTTATCATATTCGTTGGCAAGAAAAATATATTCAGCACTAATTTTTGTTTAAATTTCCACATATTAATTATATATAGATATATATATATATATATTTTTCGGAATTTGGCATCCTTTTTTTGGGTGCAGCCCTCCGCCCCTCACCACTTTGGTTTTGTGGCCCTCCACCCAAAGAGGTTGGAGACCCCTGCCCCAGAGGATCCCGGCCTCTCTCCTCTATCGTCTCCCTTCGTCCCTTTCTCCCTTCTCCTCCCGTTCCAAGTTGTTTTTCACCGTTGTTGTTGTGGTCGTTGCCTTTTTGGTGGCATCTTGCGTAGCGAACGCTGCTCATAGAGAGCTTGGCGTTGTTGTTCTTCTTTTTCTTGTTCTTCTTTTTGTGAAGACAAAACCTTAACCTCTCGGACTTGTCTCTTGTATATACAAGATCCAGATCTCCTTCAATACTAAACACCTGTACACATCCTCACATCGACGGTGCCTTTTGAGAGCGTCTATCATGAACTGTTAAATATATTTGGACATTTGCTTTAAAGTTTCGAAAAGTTCATGTTACTATTTAAAGATTATTCCATTTATCGTATTGTAATTTGGTAAATACATTATTTATTTCGTAAATACACTATATATCGTAAATACGTGAAGACATTATGACGGGTCTCGCGATTGGCTTAATCAAGGCACGTGACGAAATATCGGAAGTTGTTGGGTTTTTTTTGTTTGTTGTATTTTTTTAGCCGACAAAACCTTCAGGACGCTGCTGCTCTGGACACATTTGTCCTTGTTAACATTTGAACTTTTGTCATGAAATTTTCAACAAACCTTTATTATGAGAATATGGAGAAAATAATTAAAAATTGGACCAAAATGTGAAATGGCAAAGTCATAGTGACTATAAAAATACCCCTTATTTGCTCGATCTCAGCACGTCAAGCGCAAGATGGCCTGCTTTTTTTTATCGCTTCCTGAGTTATTTATTTATTTATTTACCATTGAGCTTCAGTGTGTCTGTCCAGGCCATAACATTTTTTTTTTACCAATTGAGGTTTTGTCATAAAATCTTCTAGAATGTTTTGATATGAGATTATGGAGAACACAAATTGGTTTAAAAATATTGTACATTTTATTGTCATTTGCGTCACGTTTAGTTTGAGCACAAAGCGGACGCGGACGCAGACGCCGATGCGAACGGGTTTTGCATTTTGAGATTCTTTTCTAGTTAACCTCCGCCATCGAAGATCGGAGGTTACTGTTTTCACCCCTTTCTGTTTGTTTGTTTGTTTGTTTGTGAACAGTATTACGGAAAAACTCCTTGACGGATTTCGACGAAACTTGCTGGGGGGGGTTAGGTGTGGTCCAAGGATCATGCCATTAGATTTTGGACTTGGTCCCCCCCCCCCCCAAAAAAAAATTTAGAGAAAAAATTTTTTTTTTGCATTTCTACATGAAATGTAGAAGGTCCCAGAACACTGTCTTGAGGAACTCCAGCCTGGACAGGAAGGGGGGATGCGAAACAGACAGGGACATTAAAAGCCATCCATCGACTGTGACCCGGGAGGAATTCTGCGAGCCATGAGTGGAGATTGCTTTGGATACCATAGGGAGAGAGTTTGAGCAGGGCAGGATGCCAGACCGTGTCAAAAGCTCGTGATATGTCGACGGAGATGGCTCTGATCTCATGTCTGGCATTGAGGACCTCCATCCATTGTTGGGAGAGCAGAAGCAGCACATCCAGGGTGAAGTGACCTGGTCTGAAACCAAATTGATGATCGGAAATCAAGCCATTGGAGAAGAGGAAGGATTTAATGTCTGAAGCGATGATGGATTCCATAACCTTGCTGATGATCGGGAGAAGGCTGATTGGTCTGGAGTTGCAGGGATCTGTTTTTGCAACTTTTTTATGCAGAGTGGTAATGTTTGCTGATTTCCAAGCAGATGGCAGATGACCTTGAGCAAATGAGAGGGTGAACAGAACAGAGAGAGGGTGAACAAGAGCAGAGGAGCAGGTTTTTAGGACACGTGGGCTGATGCCGTCTGGACGGGTTGCAGACTCTGAGTCGAGGTTTGACAGCGAACTGTCCCCTTTGTCAGGAAAACAAAAGTCAGAGTCCATGAACAGCTGGGTGCGACTGGGTAAGGTGTGTACAGAGAGGATGGGTTTGGGACACATGATTTCTAAGCAAGCACAGAGTTTAGGCATTCAGCCTTTTCCCATGCGGTGTCGTTTGTGCAGCCATTTGAGGTAAGGTAAGGGAAGTTTTTACAATTGTTGTTTCACAAAAAAGTTTTGCTTGAAAAGGATCATAGAATTGGAGGACATTTTTTTTTTAATTATAAAAGTGTTTTATGAGATTAATAATAACTTCCATGCTTATGAGAGATTTAAACACGAGGTTATGATGAACCTTTGTATTGCTCTGACGTTTCAGGCATCAGCCCTTCATTAGAGTCAGGGAGGGTCACTTGCTCAGGCTAGCTTCTGAAATGTCAGCTTTACATTGACTTATTAAATTGTTGTAAAATTTATTTTGAACATTATAAACATCATGCTGATCCCAGAGTACTGTGTATTTGATTATTTTGTTTCAGCCATCAGGATAACCTCCAAAAGGGGGTTTTTACCCTTGACAAAGGTTTTGTCTTTTCACAGATAATTTTTAGGAAACATATAAAAGTTGAAATTCTTCAAAATTGAATCTTTGGTGTTCTTTTAAGCATTGTTAAATAATCCTTTGTTCTTTGTACGCAGCCCAGACATGCGGTGAAACTTTTGTCCTTCCTCAACCATGAACCTGTGTACCATGGTCCTGACACCTTCCTCTCATCACTTCTTGGGGTACATCACTGCTTCATCATCAGTCATGGTTTTTTCTGCTGATTTGGATGAAGTGACTAGCCCTGGGAAGGTCTGTAGAAGTTACTAGTTGATGTTTTTTTTTCCTGAATCATTGTGTGGAGCAAGGATTGCATGCTCACACATACAGCCACTCTGTGTTTGTTGTGTTGCAGTGAGTTTGGATACACGCTCAACTGGATTTACTTTGGCTGAAAATACAATGGTACCCAAATTATGTGGTATACTGATGAAATATCCATCATGAATGTTTTGCACTTGGCCATCTCCAATCTTCAAGAGCAGCTGTGCAAATTGACCTGCATCGTGTTCACCATCAAGGAATGACCGCGTGTTTGTTGTGTCAGACGAAGAGTTGTTGCATGCTTCCAAACATGTGAAGATTTGAGGCAAGCATCAATCGCATTGGCTTTTGTGTCACCATGCACATGAGGAAGAGTTTGGCAGAAATTTCCTGACAACAACAATAAAATCCATCTCGTGAAGCTTCTGCTCATGAGGATGTCCTTCAGTATTTGGTCTCGAGCTTCCACTGCCAGTTTGGTGTGACATTGTAACTTCAACCCAGAAGATGACTTGACACTCATCTGGAGACAGGAGTGTCAAACAATGTCAAAATTGGACAAAATTGTCGATTTATTTATGATGATGATTATTATTATTATTATTATTATTATTATTATTATTTAGCAGTTGGAACTGTTGCAAAGGTGAATTCCGCGGGTTAAAATTTTGAAGTTTGGCTCGGGTTAAGAGATTTTGGAGCTTATCGCATGTGCAGAAATGAAACGAAGCCGTGAATACCGGCGTCTCCAGGCGTTTATATGCATCGTAAGGCAATCAGCGATTTGTCGGTAAGATGATCAGGCACTCGATGACGTGAGTGAAGAAAGCGAAAAAAATTTCATGAGCACTTTATTGTTAAGAAACCGTCGTGGCCTGTTCCAAGTCAAGGCATTGTTAAGTAGGCCGAACAAAATGGCGAATTAAGACCCCCTGGGAGCAGACACAGGGCTGTGACTCAGGGGCTGACCAAGGATGACTCCTTGATAAAGGATAATTAAACAAGGCTGTTAATTATCTTTAATAGGGGGTGTTTAAATTTACCCAAACACCCAATTTTCATTCATGCACAACCTTGGAGTTCCATTGGTGTGCATACAAAGTTTGGGGCTGCTAGGTTTCATGGGTTTTGGAGTTATGAAGGACACACACTGAAGGACTTATGGACTGACTGATTGACTGACACACACTGACAATATTAATATATATATATATATATATATATATATATATATACATATATATTTATATTGCAAAGGGGGGGGGGCATAAAGCAACCATGTAGGCTCTCATGGTTGCTTTATGCAGCTTTCTTCAGCCAGAAGAGCATCAGAGGAGCGTGTGTGTATATATATATATATATATATATATATATATATATATATATATATATATATATATATATATATATATATATATATATATATATATATATATATATATATATATATATAACTGATGAAAGGATAATTATTAGTAAAGCATTATTTGTGTTGTGTTCCTCATGCAGGCAATCCCCTTGCCTCCCATTGCACGCTGGCCATACCAAACAGGTTTCACCTTCCCAGTGCTTTCACATCGACTCACTGAACAACATAAATGCAGAGAAAGAGAAACCTTACCTTTACTGGTGAGCAAAGCATGCATGACCCATCACAAAAAATATCAACCTGGAAATCAGCTTCTTTTGTTGATTTGACTTTTTAAAAATTGAGTGTTTGAGTTTGAGCACTTGCTATGATTTCATCGTACGTACTTGTATACTTATTTCAAAAGCAGTGACACAAAACAACCTCATAACGAAGATACTGTTTCTGATTAAAATGTGTCGCAGATGATAAATACTGCAAAAAATAATGCTGAGAAGGTATTTCGATGAAATCACTGCAGTTGTTGATAAAGTTGCAGCCAAAATCTCGAACCCGATTCATGCAAACAATGAATGACAATCAAAGCACAAAACATGGAAGAACTGAAGTGGCGGGTTTTGAACAAAGCTTCAAAAACATCCCACATGTCTGTCTGTCTTTTTTAAAATGTTGGCCATGCTACAGACGATTAGAGAATGTGTTGTGTTGCAACTGAAACCCTCAAAAAAATTTTTTATCTTTCTTGTTTCCTCCGTCATCGAAGGTGGACTGAGGTTATGTTTTCACCCCTGTCTGTCTGTTTGTCTGTCTGTTTGATTATGAGCAGGATATCTCAAAAAGTTGGAGATGGATTTGGAAAAAAAAATTTAGTGGAGCACGTTGGGTGTGTGACAAGAACTGATGGATTAGATTTTGGTGAGGATCCGGACCCGGATGTGAGAATCTTTTTCGTGATTCTTCGCCATTGAGAGATGGGGCAAAATCGATAAATGTTTCAAAAAGTTGTGAACCAGTTATGACAAAACTTGATGGATGAATTTGGTGGGGGGTAACAAGAACAAGCCGATTCGATTTTAGTTCAGGTCCATATCCAGATGTGGCAAACAGTGGGATACAAAACAAACTGTTCAGCCTGGCGGAGGGAGGTATGCGCTCGACTGAGTGCCGTTCTAATTTTTCTCTGAGATTGAAGCTTCTGGAAGAGCAAAGTGATGGAGGTATGAACTGACAGTTCCCCTCTCTCTCTCCCTGCCCTCTCTCGCCCCCAGTCTCACCCCGCTCTCCCGTCCACTCTCTCGCCCCCTCCTCTCTCCCCCTCTCTTGAATTGTGATGCCCCCCTCTCTCCCTCCCCTCTCTCGCCCCTCTCTCTCTGTAAATGTATTCACAAATGTCTACCAAGCACAACAATTAATTCAAACCTTGGGAAAAAACAGCTTTCAAACCCTTGGGAAAATTCAAACATTGGGATTAATTAATAATTTGAACAATTAATTCAAACCTTGGGAAAAAAAACAGCTTTCAAACCTTGGGAAACACTTGGGAAACAGCTGAATTCGGATGAAGAACGATATCAAACCTTGAAAAGGCACATACTCAGGTCCCCAGCGTCGATTGTGACGTCATACCAAATGAAGAAGAAGAAGAAGAAGAATTGTGACGTCAATCGTGCAAAAAAAAGAAATAAATATTAATTGTGACGTCATTCGTGATGTCATAGCACCGTGTCTTGTCATTGGTTGACAGATAAATGGCCGTAACTTGGGAACCGCTTGTCCGATTAATATCAAACCTTGAAAAGGCACATCCTCGGGTCCCCAGCAATATTCCTGGGAAGTTTCAATTAGATCGGACCAGTGGTTGTCGAGAAACGGCGGTCGCAGACACACACACACACACACACACACACACACACACACACACACACACACACACACACACACACACACACACTAAAGTGTAAACATGAACTGCAATTATATTTTGTTTCTCAAACTTTGGGATATGTTTAATCCCATAACTGTGTTTGTTGTTCCTCTTGTCGGAAGTTCTTCACATCACCTGTCAGGGTTTATTCTTTGTTCATCCTTATGATCAGGTGCACAGGTGTGAACCATGGAATTATTTGTTTTTCCCAATCGTTTCAACCTGAATCTGTTTACTTTCCGAGTTCAATGTAAATTATTTATGGACAAATATATATTATTAATTATATCTAAAGTCCAACTCCCGTTTTCCGTTTGTAAGATGAGAATTCAGTTTCTTACCTTCACTTAAACAGGTGTAAAAAAAAAACATTTAAATTATGAAAATGTACAATTTCACAAAATTCGGCCTATCTACCTTTTGTCCTATGTTGACCTCAAAAAAACGTACGGGCACGTCCTGGTATTTCAAATCCAGACATATTAATACTCTTTCCCGGCACCAAAAACCTACAGAATGCCAGAATGACATCAAATGTCAACTCTTATGGAAATTTTAAATAAATTTATATTGTATGTTGGTTAAACGTCAGTCTGTCTCTCCCAGACTGGGAGGATATATTATCTTGAAGTGACTGGAGTTTAGTGAATACATCTGGACACCTTCTTAAATCCACATTCCAACTTGTTGGTGTCTTTAACAAAAAAAATTCCTTTGGATAGCTTTAAAATGATAGGAAATTCTTCTTACTGAATTAAACTTACTGGCAAAGGTGAACCTGTTGACAAATTTTAATAGTCAGGTGATCTTTCCATACAAAGGAAAAATGATGATGATGTTAATTACAAATGGTTTCATATTTAAGCACAAAGAATCATATTATCATATTTGAGTACATTTTATATTTCAGATTTAATACATTTATTTTAATATCAAACTTCAACACTTTTATTGTTTTATTACTCTCAAATACATTATAGAGAAAATGCATCCGCAGCAGGTGAATCACTTCATTCAGAATTATATTTTGTACTTATATTAATAAAATCACCAAATTAGTTGTCATGGTTATTACACAGAGTGTGCGCAATCAATCCAATAAGTGGTATTTGTTTTATTTTTATAGATTTTAGTTTTTAGTTTTATAGATTCTCAACTTTTAGTTGAGATAATCTTCATTGTATTTTCAGAAATGTTTAAAAAAAACCACCAACCGCACAACAATCCAACAACGATTGGTGTGTGCTTGATGTTTTTTTCTCATTTTTTTTCATGAAAATCCAAATTAAGATTACCATGTCCTCAGATACCTATTCCTCTTCACCACGTGATTCCATTACTGACATTATAATGGTATTGTTCAGGAAGTGAGCAAAACTGTACAGCCAAACGACTTCTATTTTTTAATTTTAAATCAATCTATCAACACAATTTTAACAATAACTGTCTTGCCCACATCCGCTTCACACGGCCAACTAACGATACCCCTACTATCCCTGTGGACCATCGCATGTATGTGTGTGTACATTTCAAAAGTTTTTTTTAGTTTGCTGGTGCCAATGGTGCTGGCAGTCCATTGGGATTGACTGGTTACCCAAATCAATGGGGACCAGTGGGAGCAATTTGCAACCACAATATAATTTGAAGAGGGATATAATGGGTCAATGGAAGAAAAAGTTTCGATTAAAAGAGAAGTTAACGTAGATAGGTTATTGCATTGATAACGGGACTGCTGTGCCTTGTTTGCTTGTTGGTCTTTTAGCTCCTTGTTATACTGTAGTAAGCGTTGTAATTTGAGATTTTCAAAGTTTAAAACCTGCATGCTGTAACCATAGATTGATATCAATTGAAAGAAACAAAATTATTCTGTTGTCGTCTTAACGAGAAGAAGAAAAATCCCATTAACACCCCTTAACGAGTGACGTGAGACCGCCGGAGATGAACTCCCAGGATGCTGAGTGGAGGCATCCTCCGCAGTGCGGTGTGGTTTTTATTTAATTTTATTTAATTTTATTTAATTTTATTTGATATTTAATTTTAATAACAATTAAAATTATTTAAATAATTTTTAAATTAAATTTAATTTAATTTAACATGCGGTTTAATGGAGAGATTTGTCATGTCGGGGAACGAGTCGGGGGCACCTCAAATACACATCAAATGCTTTCAAAATCAACAACAGGTTTAATGCACCAGTTCGACCGGTTCCTTCTGGGAATTCAGCGCGGATTCAAAATTTGATGGAGATTGGCCCTGCCATGTTTTTTTTTTTCTGTACCCCTTCAAACTCAACCCATAAACCTCCACCAACCCGAGCTCTACCTCTGCCAACCCGAACTAAGTTTACCTTCACCAACCATAGATCCTCGCCGCCATGACTTGTGGTGCACGGCTAGCTTGTGGTGGAGTTGCATGGAAAGTCGCAAGAACTGGTAGAACAGGAGAAGTACAATTCGAGAGGCAGGAGCACCAGGGATCGCAGGAAAGTACGGACTAGGCATCCAAAATGAGCTCGGGGACCCAAATGCTGGAGTTCTTTGTGGACAATGATCGCGTAATTGCAAACACGTCGCTCAAACAACCCGGGTGGAGACTGTACACGTGGACTTCACCTGTCGGGCAATACGGTAATCATAAATTTCCACATTCTAATCAACAGAAGATGGATGCAGTCTGCCAATACTCTGCCAGGTGCAGACTGTCATGGCAACAGAATTCAGCCAATCACAGCCGTCATCTAATCAGGTTGAGATAATGTCACGAGGAATTGATATCTGCAAAGTGAAAGCCGAATGCTCAAAGGGTTTTTGAAATATCGCATCGCGTACGCAAAAGTACGTGGACAGATGATCGCTCGGCCAGTCGAAGATCATTTTAATGTCCCCCGTCTCCGACCTTGTCGAAGGGCAGGGGACAAAAAAAAGGTAAAAAAAAAAAAACTTCGGACCTGCATGGAATTACAGACGTATTCGCTTGACTTGAGTTGTGGGAAAAGTGTTGGAGACGATGTTGAAAAATTTAAATAAATACAAACGAATTAAAGGCAGACAGCATGGATTCACCAAAGGGAGTTCACATTCAACAATTTGTAGTTTGATGAAGTAGTTTCTGATTTGATGGATGAGGGAAAGGCAGTGGATGTAGTTTGTCTGGACTATAAGGTGTAGACGGAGGCCCCCTGGAGTACCGGTGGAAAGTGGACGCAGCGACGCGCTGCTCTGGCGCATGCTCCCACACCTGACCTCACCTGACAACCACCAAGTTTTGTTATAACCCGTCCACCACTTTTTGAAATATCCTGCTCACAGACAAACTGACAGGGGTGAGAACACAACCTCTGTCCATCCACCTTCGGTGGCGGAGGTCAGACAAGGTCATCTGGACATGAAACCAGTCATTTGAAAATGATCTTCTGTTTTTTCAGGAAAAGCAAACAACAGGTTCCTGGACAAATGTTTCTCGACCCAAAGTCAGAAATGAAGCCAAAATCACCAAATCTATAAAACGTTCGGTTCACTGCCGTCGATAAAAACAAGCCGATGACATTTTCCAACATGTTAAAGGGTTAATATTTCCCTCAACAGTTTAAAGTTTTCCGAGGGCCAACAATCAGAACTTTCATCTCATTTTCATCATCTGGAGACATTCGTCCATCCAACACGACGTCCTTTGGCCTTTGAGACAAGTAAGCGTCAAGTTGCTTGTCGAGTTGCTCGTTTCTTGGCCACTTGCCTGTGCCACAAAAAGTGCCACCAGATGCCACCTCGGCCTGCATCCCACAAGGAAGGAGCAGAGGATGCAAGACAAAAAAAAGAGGAAGCAGAAGACAGAGACCACCGACCTGTATGCGATGGCGAAGTGACAGCCCCACAGACTCGGCTTCATCGCAGGAGACTACGATGACATTGAAAGCCTTGGTTTCCACGGCGTCAGGCTATGAGCAAGATATGAGGTGGAGGAGCCGGCCCAGAAGGGAGAGCAGTCCTCCATGAAGCTGCGGATGAAGGCCTTGCAGGTGGATAGGAGTTCAGGTGTGCCAAGGAAGGACTTTGTACGATGGAAGATTCTCAGGGCAGGCTTTGGTAGGCCAACTCTGAAATGTGGTTTGCCCAAAAAATAATCATGGCTGATGGTGAGACCCAGGAATTTGAATGAATGAACTTTCTCAAGTGGATTGTTGAGATAGTACTTGATAGTTCGGTTTGCCAGACGGTCCTTTAGGAGAGAGAAAGTGAGAATGTGAGATTTATCAGGATTGAAAGATATATTCCAAGTGTTCCAAGTGTTCATCATTGATGAAGATCAGGACTAGGAAGATCAGTTTGCAATCCATGTGTGGAGTTGGCCTTGGATGTCATAGGCAGACAGTTTGGAGAGCAAGGCAGGATCACAGACTGTATCAAAAGCACGAGATATGTCGAGAGAGAGACGGCCATGATATAAAAAAGCAGTGGGTCTATGATGGTTGCGTGTTCAGTTAATAATGGTATTTTTGTTTTCAATGAGCACGGGAAGCAAGACTATGTATGCGCTCTACGAGTGACGTTCTTGTTGCGAGATAGCTACCCACTACCCACCCCTCCCCCCCAATCTCTCCCCATTCCCCACCCTCCCATAATGTAAGCATGCGTTCAAGGTATGGATACAGTCATACAGACCTCTGGTTGCGATCCTGCCTTTGCCTGCTGATTGCGTAGCCAACTGGGACCTTCCTCGCGGCGGTCCTCTTGGAAGCACTTTTGGCGTTCTGGAGTCCCAGCCTTGTTCAGCCACACAAGACAAAGAATCATGGCATGTTCTCCAACGGTAAGAGTGCTGGGTTGCTGTCAATTGTTCAGAAACAACAGTGTTCAATAACAAAGGCAACAACTCAAATCAAAAAAAAAAATAGTGGGTGAAACAGGTTGACGAATACAATCCACTGTGCGAGTAAAACTCGAAATTAACTCGAGTGGTCTCACGTGACGCATTCATTCTGAGCAAAAAAATACCGTCGTTAACTGAACACCTGACTGTTATGGCTGTGGATGCATTTTTATCACAATGGGGTTGGGGGGGTGACAAAATAAATAAATTGATGATGATGATTAAAACTTGATATTAAAATAAAATATAGTAATCCTGAAATAAAAATGTCCCCCTAATATTATATGATTCTTTTTTAAGTTGTATGTATGTGACGTCACAATTAATGGGGTTTTTTTTTGCATGATTGACGTCACAATTCTTCTTCTTCGTTTGGTATGATGTCACAATCGACGCTGGGGACCTGAGTATGTGCCTTTTCAAGGTTTGATATCGTTCTTCATCCGTTTCAGCTGTTTCCCAAGGTTTAAATTAATTGTTCAAATTATTAATTGATCCCAAGGTTTGAATTTTCCCAAGGGAAAGAGCTGTTTCCCAAGGGTTTGAAAGCTGTTTTTTCCCCAAGGTTTGAATTTATTGCTGTGCTTGGTAGACATTTGTGAATACATTTACAGAGAGAGGGGCGAGAGAGGATGGGGGAAAGAGGGGGGGAGAGAGTGGGCTGAGAGAGGGGAGGGAGAGAGGGGGTGAGAGAGAGAGGGCGTCACAATTCAAGAGAGGAGGAGAGAGGAGGGGGTGAGAGAAGGAGGGTGAGAGTGGGGGCGAGAGAGAGGGGGGAGAGAGGAGGGGCGAGAATAGGGGGAGCGAGGAGGGCGAGAGAGAGGGGCGAGAGAGAGGTGAAGGGAGAGAGGAGGGGCGAGACTGGGGGGGAGAGAGAGGGGGTGAGAGAGAGAGGACGAGAGAGAGGGGCGAGGGAGGAGAAGGTTGAGAGGAAGGGCGAGACTAGGGGAGAGAGGAGGGTGAGAGAGAGGGGGGCGTCACAATTCTTCTTCTTCTTCGTTTGCTATGACGTCACACTTGACGCTGGGGACCTGAGTATGTTTCCCAGGTGTTTCCCAAGTTATGGCCATTTATGATACAGTTGGTCCGATCTAATTGAAAAAATGCCCCAATCCAGTAGTCGTTTACGAGAGCAAAGGAACGAAGCTTCACCTATGGGCCCGCACTAGTTTATTAAACACCTTGAAGGTGACAAATTTTATTAATCTGGAAACTGTGAGTTATGCACGTCGATATGTTGGAGAAACATATTTTCGTTTTAGCGGATCTCGATTATAATTCATCGGTTTCTGTGAAAAAAAAATCTTTATTTATTTTTCACCGTATAAAATGGGGAGCTGCGAAGCGACTTTTACTTCAGGCGGTGTATGAGCACGGTTCAATGGTTGCTCTTATTCGTATCTTGTTTGCGAAGCCTACCCCGGGTAATATTAGGTCCTGCCATAAATGTAAAACGAAGTTACATTCCGAACATAATATGAGATTGAACTTTAAAGTATAAACAGCAGAATTTTTTTTTTTTTTAAATCGTATTGTTTCACTTCCGGGTTCAGAAATTACGATTCAAGGCAAAAGGTGGAAGTGGATGCTTTGAGAAACTGATGCTGAAAGCTGTGGCGTTTCCTTTGCCTGAGATTATTTACAAGGTTCGTATTTCGTGTGAAAGCGCTTTCAACATAATAAATACGCCATTTTAGATGAACTTGCTCCACAGCATGCGAACGTACCGAAGCCAGGCGCGTCTCACGAAGCTGAGCTCATGATAAACGGCTCATTGAAGCTGCACGATGTCTGTGGTGTCACCGTTAATTGGACGGACGGGTAACCGCCTTCCCACGTCGCGATAACCACGACCGCGGCCCCGCACGTCGCCAAGAGCGAGTCTCCAACGAGACATCAGATCGGATGAAAAATAAACTCACGTGACGTCACTTGTGACGTCACAAAGGGAAACCGGACGCGTCATGGTTACTGCATGCAGAGGAAGAGTTTTCTAAAACCACGTCATGGAGGTTCCGATCAGGTGTGAGAACCACCTGAGCCAGGTATTCTGACTGAAACATCACCTTGCAGGTTGTTGTCACTCGACCGACCATTTTCCTTTCGACAAACTTGCCCCCACTCTTGTGTGTAACCTGTGAAGGAGGGGAGGCGGTCGGAGAAAAGGTGTGTTTGAGTTTTCATCACAATTTGCTCTTTAAGATGTTTTAGTCTTGTATAAGTAGAGGGAATCGGGAAGTACGCGGTCCATGTTGTGTCCAAATCGATTAGCATTGTCCTCATGTCCGCCGTCCCAACGTGCTGGCCACTATGTTCATTGTTGTGGGCCATGATTGTGTTTGCTCCCTCACCCTGGGAGAATGTGGCGATGGATCGGTGTGTGAACGGGCCATGGCAGCAGGTAACTGGGGTCGAGAGGATGTCCTAATTCTACAGTCTTTGCATTCGTAATAAATAAATTAGCCCTTGTATTTTCCTCCTTCACCAGATGTATATATATATTTTTTTTTGTAGCAAACGATGACCATATCATCATCGTCTTCGAAAGGAAACATTGGCAATCATTATTTCTTGCGCATGTTTCCTTAATTTAATGAATGGCCACTTGTGATATCAGTTTGGAACTTGTTAATCAGCACACGTGAAGCGAAAAGCGGAGTTCAACGATTCAACCTTCTGCAAACGTCGGTGTATAATCGAGGAACAACTGATTTCAATGGAATGTCATATTTTGAACATGAAGAGGAAGACAAGTTTGCTGCTTCACTGTACTCTGGCTCTGATTTCGTCCCGACCGCACAGGCGTAGAGAGGGAGGGGTGAGATAATATTTTTTACTCTGTTTTCTTGTCTGTGGCCATCAAGGAAAATGTTAAATAATTCCAAACAGCAAACATACTCTTTTTAAGGACGTTATAAAGGACACAAACAACAGGTACGAAGAACAAATGTAACTTGTTCGATAGGGTGGTGTAAAAGACATTGAATTACCCGCGGTAAATTCCAGAATTAATTTATTTATCCGACTTTTACTCTCTTTATTTTATTTAAAATTAATTATATCCACTTGAACCATGTCGAACACAAATCGCCGCCTTCGCACTTTTGAAAACCTTGTATTGAGCAGTTCTTTGACGTTTTAAATGAGGTGGTGTATCGGGGTGATTGGTGTATACTGTAAGACAGCTTCAGTAGTGCTCAACTTCGGGAATATTTTTTAAATGATCTTTAAAATTGTTATTTCATTTAAATTGAACTAGTACGTGCCCGTAAAAAAAAAAAATATATATATATATATATATATATATATATATATATAAATATTAAAACCGCGAGCAACAAACAACAACCACACAGGCCGTTTTTTCGCTCTCGCGTGCCCATACGTGCGTGGCCCAGAAGTTCGCATATTATTCGCAATTTAGTTTTAACGCCCAAATATTCAATTAGCGCCAACGTATTTTACCTTTTCGCAATGACGTGGCAAGGAAAAAGAGAAGAGAAGAGAGAAAAGAAAAATTTACTTTCTAGTTTGGAGCATACCAGCACTCTGATGTTACGGAAATTTATACACCGTCTAATATGAAAACGATCATGACTTGGGGCATTGTGTTTATCTATAAATGCGCATAAGAAATCGAGAAATTATTAGAATACACGAAGTCATTACTATCCGGAAGTCCATACGTTGTAACCCGTAATGGCGAACGCGACTGAGCTTCCCTTCCCCATCGGCCACGCCCACGCAACAACGTGTCTTGTCATTGGTTTGGTAAATAAATGGCCATAACTTGGGAAGCACTTGTTCGATTAATATCAAACCTTGAAAAGGCACATCCTCAGGTCCCCAGCAATTTTTCTGGCAAGTTTCAATGAGATCAGACCAGTGGTTGTCGAGAAACAGCGGTCACAGACACACACACACAGACACACACACAGAGATTGCTGGAATTATAGATAGATTATATACTTGAACACTGCGTTGGGGTAATGTGTGATATGAACTCTCCAGATTTTTAGCAGTGAAAAGTTCACGTTACGATTTAAAGATTATTCCATTTATCGTATTGTCATTTCATAAATACACTATTTATTTCGTAAATACACTATATATCGTAAATACGTAAATACATTATGACGAGTCTCGCTGTTGGCTTAATCAATGCACGTGACGAAATATCGGAAGTTGTTTTTTTTTTAGCCGACAAAACCTTTAGGACGCTGCTCTTGGACACATTTGTCCTTGTTGTTTTAATCGTTATGGACTGTCTTTAACTGTTGTAAATATGAAATAAGGGAAGCTTTAGTCTTCTTCTAATATAGAAAGCTCTTTAATTCTAACCACTGATTCACTCACCTACTCACTCACCCACTCACTCACTGATATCAGTGTTTAGTACCTTCTCGGTGGGCTGAAAATCTGAAAATTCACTTACTGATGCAACTCAAAGCCAATATCCCAGGAAAAAAAATCACAAAACAGTCAAAAAATTTACATAAACGAAAATATCCGCAAATAAAAGTCGACCGGTGCAGACTCGATCTGCTCACTGCGGGTCTATGACAGAGACATAGAATGTTTAGCAGAATATTGCCATGGCAACAATTGACGTATTCAGCTGTGCGTGCATACTTTTCATTTCGCTTTCAGCAGCAACCGTAGAAGGTTGTGCGGGGAAGTGCGCGACCTTTTCTTGACCCAAGACAATGACCCAAGACAATTTTGCTCACACTTAAACTGGTTGCTCGGCAATGCTAACGTGCACCTTTTCCGCCTCTTATTTTAATAACTCTTGCCGTATTTACATTAATATTTACAGTTGCTGTAAACTTTTAAATGATGAGCTCATTATCATCACTATTTTTTTGATATACTAGTCGAGGCTCGTGGAAGAGCCAGTATTAGTGCACTGCACGTATCAGGGCGCAACAGGACAAAAGGTAAAGTTGAGAGGGGGAAACACCAATGGCAGAGTTGACAGGCCAAGATAGAGGAAGACTTGCACAAACAATAGGGGTGTAAAGGAATGGGGGCAGGAGAGGATGCATGGGGTGGACATGATGGATACAGAAGGAAACTCTCAGGAGGGCAAACTGGAAATTTGGAAGGAGGGAGGGTGGGTTAGCAGGGGTAGAAAAGATCATGGTTTTGGATTGGGGATGATCTGATATGGTGAGGAACAGCTGTCTTGAAGATCTGGAGGCAAGAGATTGATGAGAATGTGGAAGTTTGTTCCACAGGTGGGGAAAAAAAACTGACGAATGAGTGGAGGTGAGAAGGGATCCTGGATTTTGGTCGTTTCACCAGAAGCCATAAGGGGGGTTTATGGAGGACCATGTGAGCCCTCCAGACATCTCGGGGGGGAGGGGAGGGGGGGAGCAAAGCACAGAATGAACAGAGGGTGGGTACAGACCTGAAAGGAGGTGGTAGAAGACAGAGAGACCACAGACCAGTCTGCGATGGTAAAGTGATAGGCCCATAGACTCAGCTTCATTGCGGGAGATTCCAATGACATTGAAAGTCTTGGTGTAAATGGAGTCAAGTTGAGCAAGATGTGAGGCAGAGCAGCCAGTCCAGAGGGGAGAGCAGTATACTCCATAAACCTGTGGATGAACGCCTTGAGGTGGATAGGAGCTCAGGTGTGCCAAGGAAGGACTTTGTACGACGGAGGATGCCCTGTCGGCAGCTGCCTTTGGAGGCCAACTCTGAAATGTGTTTGCCGAAGAAAGATCATGGCTGAGAGTGAGAACCAGGAGTTTGAATGACTGAACTTCCTCAGGAGGATTGTGAAGAAGGTTGACAGGGTTTGCCAGACGGTCCTTTCAGAGAGAGATAATGAGAGTGTGAGATTTGTCAGGATTGAAAGACATATTCTGTGTGTTTGACCGGCTTGTGATTTTGTCAAGGTCTGAAGAGAGGGAAGGGGCTGCAGCCTTCCTGTAAGAAGGATGAGGGATGTGACAGAAGAGGGTGAAGTCATCAGCAAATACATAAAGAGGATTTTCCAGAGAGAGAGAGAGAGAGAGAGATCGTTGATGAAGATCAGTAATGGGACTGGGCGCAGAACACTCCCTTGGGGCACTGCAGCCTCGACAGGGAGTGGAGATGAAGGGATTCTGTTGAGAGGAACATGTTGGTTACGAGAGTAGAGGAAGTCACGAAACCAGATGCGGAGTTGGCCTTGGATTCCATTGGCAGAGAATTTGGAGAGTCGGTCAGGATGCCAGACTACATCAAAAGCTCGAGATATGTCCAGAGAGACGGTTCTAATCTCATGTCAATATTGTCCAGGTTTGCAGTGGTCAGCAGGTCATCCTGTAGTATTGTAGGGCAGACATATTTGCCTTTTTCAAATAGGTCTATGACTGTATTCGCTGCTTCAGTGGAGAGTTAAATGATTCTGCAATAAGAGACTGTCAAACCTTCTTCGAAAAGGATATCAACAACATCACGTTTCCTCGTTTTGGTGTGAATTCGAATACCCATATATACAGGGAGCAGTGGCTCTCGAGCCACATTGTTATGTGAAGCTATACTGTCTGATCTTCCTCGTTTAATCGAATTGAAGACAATTGGTTGTGATAATGTCGAACCAGTGCAAGTCACATCGTCCTTGCTCTCCGTCTGAGTCTTCATGTGGGGAACACCAAAGATCCTTTGGATCAAAGAAATGAGAAGCTGGAATATTGTCATACATCCACCAAGGACCATTTGGATCAGAGGAATGATAGGCTGGAATATTGTCATACATCCACCAAGGACCATTTGGATCAGAGGAATGATAGGCTGGAATATTGTCATACATCCACCAAGGATCATTTGGATCATTGGAATGATAGGCTGGAATATTGTCATACATCCACCAAGGATGCATTGGATCAAAGCAATGAGAGGCTGGAATATTGTTATACGTCCACCAAGGATCCCATGGATCAAATGAATGAGTGGCTGGAATATTGTCACACATCCACCAAGGTTCATTTGGATCAAAGCAATGATCGTCTGGAAAATTGTCATACATCCACCAAGGATCCTTTGGATCAAAGCAATGAGAGGCTGGAATATTGTCATACATCCACCAAGGATCCTTTGGATCATATGAATGAGAGGCTGGAATATTGTCATACATCCACCAAGGATCCTTTGGATCAAAGCAATGAGAGGCTGGAATATTGTCATACATCCACCAAGGATCCTTTGGATCAAAGCAATGAGAGGCTGGAATATTGTCATACATCCACCAAGGATCATTTTGATCAGAGGAATGATAGGCTGGAATATTGTCATACATCCACCAAGGATCCTTTGGATCAAAGCAATGAGAGGCTGGAATATTGTCATACATCCACCAAGGATCCTTTGGATCAAAGCAATGAGAGGCTGGAATATTGTCATACATCCACCAAGGATCCTTTGGATCATAGGAATGAGAGGCTGGAATATTGTCATATGTCCACCAAGGATCCCATGGATCACAGGAATGAGAGGCTGGAATATTGTCACACATCCACCAAGGATCATTTGGTTCAGAGGAATGAGAGGCTGGAATATTGTCATACAGGAAGTGATGAGTGAAAATCGGGTGTTTGGGTTAATTAAAACACCCCTTTTGATCATAATTAATGGCCTTATATAATTATATCCTTTATCAGGTGCCATCTTCGCCCACCTCGTTCTCTGGGGTCTTAAGGCGTTTCCTGGGTTACGTTGCTGGGGTCTGTGATGATTCGCCTGTCTCCGTTGTCGCTGATTCGCCATCAAGCGATGAAACCGGTCCTGCAGCTGAGGGGTGTGTAGCATTGGGATTCTCTTGTGTGTACTCTTTGTGAATGTCTTTCCAGCTGTGGAAGAACTCTGGGAAGGGTTTCAAACAGCAAATGGCTTACTTTTAGTGGCCTTTCATGGTTGCTTTATGCAGCTTCTTCGGCTGGAAGAGCATCGGCTGGAGGAGCATCGGAGGATTCGATTAATTTTTGTATTTATTTATATATTAAAGTACTCACTGACACACAGACCAATTGCAATAGCTTCTCATGAGGCTCATAGATACGGCGAATTAAAGATTTTATTAATGACCAAAAGCCAACTTTGTGGACCATAATACTTAGTGATTGTATAAATGATTTCTTTCCATGATTATTCCTGATTGGATTGTTTTGCGATAGTGTGGAAACTCCTTGTTCTTGCCAGGTGGATGTCCAACAACTTGTATTTTCCGTGTGTTCGCCAGATCGTTTCATGGCTTCCTGAATGAACTAAAACTCGGAGCTGATCGATGAGGACTTTGTGCTGCTGATATCCCACCAGGTTGGGGAAAATGCCTCTGAAAGCACCGATGTACCTGAAGACCTCACAGCTGCAGAAGCGAAGGAAGCAGCGACACCTTCACGATGTGCTCACATCAGACCTGATCAGCCAACCGCTCGGAGACCTCAAACACCTGACGCACCTGGAGAGAAGACTGAGCACCGAGGAGGTCCCTCTCTTCACGGACGTTTTCCTCCTTGAGCAGTGGACCAATGGCCCGTTGTCTCCCTGCTCACCCACTGCCTTCGCGGCCTCGGACGGCTGTCGTACTTGCTGCCCTGTGCTTAAGAATGCTATCTCTTTGCCTGTCATCGATGCTCCCCAAGCGCTCGTCCTGCCTCATCTCTCACCTCACCTTTACTGTGAACCTCATCAATCAGAAACAATTGTGCCGATTCGTCATTTGACCGCTTCAGAGATGAGGGTTTCAACCAAGGACGACTGTAAGGAGGGTGAAGAGGAGAAGCAAGAAGTGGACTTTGTCACTGGACTTTGTCAAGGATTCAGAAAGATGAGGACCCTACCACTCCTCCCAACATCATCCATGAGTTTTGAGGATGAAGCCAAAGATGGCCCAGCCAAAAATGGACAGAGAAGAAGGGTGAAGGTGATGACCGAAGAGATCTTCGACTCGAATTCGGGGCCATGTCGTGAGCACTCTCATGCTGAACCAAAGAACAGGCCTCGTTCAAATCGTGACCTGATCTCTGGTACTGTTCAAAATGGGAAACAAAACATTGACGGAAAGTCTGCAGTTCCAGAACCTTTGAGGAAAAACAAGACTCTTGAAAGGGTTTCAGCAACTTTGAGGAAATACCTGCTCCCTTCACGGCCAGCCAAAGCAGCCAGGTACTTTACTCCCCGTCATTCTCTAAACAAACTCAGACAAGTGGAGGAGGACACCTGTTCGAGGCCGATGTCACCATTTAACGGCAAAAAGTACTTTTCCTTGACTGGAGGGGATGAAATGTCCACCTTTTCATCCTCATCACTTGAAAATCTCGACATGAACAATGACCAGACATCAAAACGCCTTTCTTGTCCTCCATCTTTTATCCGAAGCCCAGACGTGCATCCCAAGGTCCATCTCAGCCCAAGGCCTGATCTCGGTCCATCGCCGGATCTTGGTCCATCGCTTTTTGAGGAAGTGATGGGCGAATTGGCAAATAGTTGGGGAACAAAATAGAGTTGTTATTCTTTACGTGGTCGGTACTTCCCTGTACTCGGTATATAAGAGAAGAAAGTTGCTTTGTTATTGTTTTTGATTTTTGGCGAAACGACTCGCCATTGACATTGACATTCAGTTGATGTCAATGACAATGATCTTTCCTGTCCTGATCTTCTATGTCCCCTTACAACTGTACCTAAAGAGATGACGTCACAGTTGCCTTTTGTTTGTTTAAATAATTTCGATGCATCAGTAGTTGTCCTCCGTCCACGTCACAGGACTTGACCTCAGATGTTTGGGCAGTTTGGAATCAAAGTGAATCAAATGGACGTCGTATTGTCAAAGTGTCTGGTCCTCTTTTCCCTTCCTTCCCACACGTCCACCTTTGCGGTGCTCCAAAAGGTCGTCTTACTCCCTTCACAGGGTCCTTTGATGGCCATTTAACAGTCGTTATCGTTGGTTGTCGTTTCCCTTGTACAACATCGTTTGTGTTTCCTTCACACAATGCTCCTTGTACAGATCATTGATTGAATAAATTGATCATTTAACTGATCGGTGGACACGTAATAATTCCCTCCTCACCATCCCCCAACCCCTCTCTCCTCCCGGTGTTTGACCCCTGCCTGATGGAGGGGATATCGACACCACATTTCGCTCTGGGAGGTAGCGGGTATCACTAGCACGTACTTTTAAATACCAATTTGCTGTTTCACACTGAGTAACTGGGTAATGGCTTCAAACAGCATCTCCCCAAAAAAATTTTTCCCAAAGATACAGGCAAGAAGCTCTTCGGGAAGTGGTTTTCCACAAGTGCGATTGAGCTCGGCTACTGGCAAATTGAAGAAAGGTTTGGATGAACTGGACAAAGAGATTGCTGCAACAATCGGATTTGAGACTTCCAGAAGACACGATCGAGCCACCTCCGAGTTATCCAGGTGTGTTGTCAGAGTGGGTGAGATTCGTGAAATCCGATGTGACATCAGTGATGTAAAAATCATCCCGAGTTTCGCAGTAAATACAATCATACACAAGAATCAGGAAAACAGATTTCTGCTAATATCAGTAATGATCAAGATAATCAAAAGCGCATTTGTTTATTGGAGCAGGAGATCAGGAGATCATTTCTCTGCTCAGGGAAACAAAAAGCAAAGGATGGATGAGTTTGAGGCCATGTGAGGAGGAGAGAGGCACCTGGTGGTGGCTGCTGCCATTTGGTATCCACACCTGCAGTCAGGAAGGGGAGAGGTGGTTATTATCATATTTCGCTGAACCATGAAGACAGCCATAAACCGGCCAGATTGATGGAGAACACTGAGTGCAGGGGGGGTTCGAGTTTCAAGGATGCAGTGAGTTATGATTGGGTCACTGGGATGACACGTCGACATGAAATCCAGGTCGTTGATCTTCCCAATACGTACCGGTACTGCGGTTTGTCTTCACCGGTGTCTTCAACCTGTCGCCAAATTCAAAGTCACTGTCTGAGGCACAAATGGTTGTTTGGGTCCAGTGTTCCAAGAGAAAGGATCATTTCATTTGTTCCACTTCTGTGACTTGGTTTACGTTTTAGCTCCGGGAAGCTTATGGGATGGCGCGTCGTCCGTCCGTCACTCCGTCCACAAATCATTGCAACTTCCTCTCCGAAACGACAAATCGATTTCGACGAAACTTGAACACAACCTTCATCACCCTGTACGTACCAATGTTTGTTCATGGCATTAAAAAAACTCGACATTTAAGGGGGTCGACATGGGGGTAGCCCCCCAAACTAGGCATTTGGAATATTGGATGGAATTCCAGCTCCCGCCCGTCATCGGTGACGGTCATTGCAGCTCCCGCCGAGCCGGAGGTCAGGGCTGATGAAGCGGGGGCTTCATGGAGGCGAGCCGAGGAGATGGAGGCTGGGCCGGAGGTCAGGTCTGATGAAGCGGAGGCGGAGAGCGAGCCGAGGAGGTGGAGGCCGAGCCCAGAGTGAGGTCTGATAAAGCAGAGATGGAGTGCGAACCGAGGAGGTGGAGGCTGGGCCGGGGGTCAGGGCTGATGAAGCGGAGGCAAAGATGGAGCCGAAGAGGTGGAGGCCGCGCCCGGGGTCAGGTCCGATGAACCGGAGGCCGCATCCGAGCCGAGGAAGTGGAGGCCTGGCAGGAGGTCAGGGCTGATGAAGTGGAAGTGGAGAGAGAGCCGAGGAGGTGGAGGCCGAGCCCGGGGTCAGGTCTGATGAAGCAGAGAAGGAGACCGAGCCGAGGAGGTGGACGCAGAGCCCGGGATGTGGGCTGATGAAACGAAGAGTGAGTCCAAGCAGAAGAGGTTAAGATTTTTGAAGAAATTTACTAAGTCGGCCATTTTGACCCACTGAAGGTCACGTGACCGGAATGAGCTTTGCGATCTTTGTTTCCAGTCAGGAGAGCAACGTTGCTGCCAAATTTCAGCCAGATCGGCCCAGCTGTTTGGCTGGAGAAGTCACAGTCGGAGACGAGATGGACAGACGAATGGTGATGACACCTGATCTGGAATTTATATTTCAGATCAGCTCATCATGTTGAATTGTAATGTTGAAGCGTACAAAGTATTAAAAGCATTCTCAAAATCCGTGACATTGGATTTCCAATTGTTTCTGTCACTAAAAGTCCTTCCATGTTGGTTCAATTCTAATTTCAGATACAAAATCAGCATCCTCGACTTCGTGTGACACACATACATTTACCCCAGTGGCAAATTTGTTGTTTTTCAGTGTTATGTGTCGCCCACCAGGAATTTCACGACATGTTACATCGTGGGATCAGGAGAGCATCGTGCAGCAGTTGGTCTTCATGACCACACGTGATCCCCAAAAAGACACCTGGGGGTTGGCATTCTCACTGGAATTACCAATCCTGAAACAACCAGACTGTTCCATCTTCTCCAACGTCGACTTCGTTCGTGCACACCATCAGATTCCCGTGGATCCAGACGGACTTCCCAACAATGTCTCAAACGTGTCTGCAGAGGTAAAGGAATCAAATCAGAGCTGTGTCTGTGTCTGCAAAGAGAAGAGGCCAAATTAAATAGTCTTCAACGTGCAATGGTTCCCAACCTACATAGTCTCTGTGGATTTTGGGTTACGGGAGGTGGTGGTCATGGCACACAATGGAAGGAGGAAGTAACGCATTTCCCGTGTCCCGTTAAACCATGCATGGGGCTGTGTGAACACAAATACTGACGACATAACTATCTTGGGAACCGACGTGCTTGGATGTGTGCTCACCCGGGGGTCCGATTCGCAGAACCGTCACAATATGTTCCCTCTTAACCTTGCTGTGGACCCGAAATGCCTGAACACCTGACTGTGAACAATGGTGGTGTTGCTGATGTTGAGGAAACATTTGAGACATCTGGAGCAAGAGTAATTCGTCGTCGGTCTGAAGCCATTTGCAAGCTGCAGCAGAAAAGTCATTCTTTTTCTCCCAACCATTAGTGGCGGGACTTGCGGAGCCATTTTGGGGCCTTCAACAGTCTGAGAACGTGCAATTGAAATCATTCAGCTTCACTCGCAACTGATCAAACCCACTGGCACTCAGATTTGTTCACTCACAGTTTGAAGAGTTGATTTTGCATTGACAGACACGCAAAATGCAGGATAAAGTTTCCTGATCATTAAAATTGTCTTCACAATCAACAGAATCGTTTTGTGCAAAAACAGCAACAGTCACTGCCGAAAGATGAACACGAAGAAAATTCTCTGGAACAAGTGTTCTCCATTGTTTAAGTGCATAATTCAATTGAAATGAAACAAATATTTTTAAAGTTTAACGAAGATAAAATTTGTTCGGAAGTTTACCGCCGTTGATGCAGCATCTTTTACACCACCTTTTTGAGCACATGAAATTAGTTTTTCATGCCTGTTGTTTGTGTCCTTTGTAACATCATGAAAAACAGTGAGTTGCCTGCTTGGAATTGTTTTCAATTTTGTTTCACTGCCAGACAGGCGGACAGAGTAAAACAATTACTCTCTTTGTGCAGCACAATAGGGACGACATTCCAGACAATTTGACAAATTCAGAGCCAAATTTAGTGCTAAACTCCAGGTTCGGTTTCCGATTCATGGTTCTCCAGTGTTCTTTAAAGTGTGTTCCAACTGGGACCTCTTCTCAATTGCCCAGAACTGATCGTTTGGGCAAAGAGATGTTTGTCAGGACGTTAAAGTTGTCTCACAAGATCAACCATCCCGTGCCTCCGTCCGTGCCTCCATCCATCTGTTGGGACCAGACTCTGTGCAGAGCGTCGGTGCTGCAGAAGCAGTGGCCGTACTAATAGGTGAGAGCATGAAGAGAAAGGTGAAGCAGGTAAAAGAGGCTGGAGGAGTTGCTTTGTTTAAAAACTACACCAACTATAAGCCAACACTTCAAGGAGAAAGAAAAACGACGCACGAAGACGATGGCAACACAGCTTCGGGCTCAGCAGACGGGGCTGCTGGCGATGTAGAACAAGCGGCTTAAGCACTCAAGCAAGCACAACAGGACCGACCACGTGACCACATCACATGACCAAGGAGGACGAACCCGGATGTACGATGCATGCCCAATAACTTACCAAGTTTTAATGCACAAACTTATTTTACCAGATCACGCAGGAAACAGACGCAGAGAGAGCAGACAATCGACCAAGGATGATGATTAACATAAACAACTGGGAGAAAAGTAATAATTTTGTTTTCAACTCCGAACATCAGTGCGTTGGACCGGAAGAGGATGAACATGAGGCAGGATAAAATAGGCCACACACTCGATTGTTCACTCGCCTTTGAAGAAGTTTGTCTTATTTCATAAATATATATATATATATATACAAAATATAATGTTTTAACAATCTAAAAACCCACCAAAGTTCCCCTGAACAACTCCTATCGTGAGTCCTTCCTGTCCAACCACCAACGTACACATAACTGGACAGTGGTTTGGCCAATGGAGGAAAATACAAACTTGGAGTGACATTTTATGACCTCCTCCCCCCTCCCCCCTCTCCCCGAACTAGTGAAAGTAAATAAATGGAAAAGATTCGGTTTGTGTCTTGGACGACAAATGAACTGGTAGATCAGAGAGCAGCAGCACAGGCATGCTGGGCCAAATGACCTTCTGTGTCCAAATTCTCCTTCACGAGCCTCGATCTTACACACCAAATAAATAAATAAATGTGTTTTTGGCCGCGTCTCGCGGAGTGAACGCTGGCTCTCAGAGAGCGCCGCGTTGTTGTTCTTCTTCTTCTGGTGAAGACAAAACCTTTATGACTCGGCTCTTTTATATTGTGGAGGAAATAATTATATTAATTTATTCTAAATTGTAATTGTGCTGGTGTTCTATAGATTTAAGTTTTATGCTACAAGTCGAATTGGCTATCAGTGCCCCCTTCGCTTGTTGGCCAAGAGTCCTTTGCCCTAAATGTTGATAAAATGTCTTGTTGTGGAGCGGAGTGACCTGGGCTGATAACAGCAAACTTTTGCCTTGAAATGTACGTCGTGTACTTCTCACCTGGAAGACACGTACTGCAGTTAGGGTTAACAACCCCCTCCACTCTCCCATGAAAGTATAAAATGCCTTGAAATGTAATCTTGTTTTAGTGCAAGCACGCGTGATGTATGGCGTCTCAGTGGCTTGTACTCCTTGGGACTGACCAACTACCAAGTAATAATAAAACTCTCTGATGTAATGTACTTAAGCTGTGGAAAGTGAATTAATCGGGTTGGTTTAATGGTTAACTAAAAGAGTAAGTTTAAATAAAATATAACCAAATAATATTCCAACAAATGGGGGTTCTGTTTGTTCGTTGTGTGAAGTGTACGAGGGATACATTTAAAACCGAGTCGGCTCGACGTTAAGCCCTGAAAGTTAAATGAGATTCCACAATCAACCAGCAAGGATTTCTACAACGATCACTACGAGGTTCAAGGTGAAAAATCCACATCACCCCCGAGAAGATACAAATTGAAATCGGCTACCCCCAAAAAAAACAATTCGCTATTTTCTAAGTTCGTGACCTTGTGACCTTGACCTTGGGACGACAATGAAAAATCGAGCTCCGTGGGGCTATGCAGGTGCCATTGGGCTAACCAAATACTGAAACCCCTGCCAGATTCGACAAACCCCCTTGGAGAAGATGAAACTTGAAATCGGCAACTCCCGAAAAACATGTTTTTTGGGCGTGGATCCGCCCATAATGGGCGAACCACGTCCATTCTCAGGAAAACACAACGAGATCATGATATAAACCTCCCACCGAAATTTTATCAGGATCGGATCAAAACCCACGTGGCTATGCTCGGGACAGACAGACAGACAGACAGACAGACAGACAGACAAGCCGGAAGGCAGACATAGGTAGTCGGCCGTTGCTAGGCAACGGAGGGGTCCATAGCAACGGTTCTTTCTCACACATAACTAGGACATACCATGAACCTGCCATACCAGTTTCATGTATATCTGACTCATAGTTTCTGAGATATAACGAACTTCGTTTTTTTCTTATTGTTTTCGACCAGGGTTCATTCAAAGTCTATCTTCTCCGACAGTTTTCATAGGATCCGGCTGGAATTTTTTGACAATATGGCTGAATGTAATGCCCACAGTCGCTCGTGGCCCGATTTTTGATTTTCGAAAAAATAATTTTTTTAAGATTTTTCAAAAATTTCAAAGTCCCGTTGCTAGGCAACGGTCGTGCCCATATCAACGGTTCTCATTTGCACACAACCAAGTTTGATGGTAGGTATGAACCTACCAACCAAGTTTAATCGAAATCGCCATTGAATGAACTGAAATCGCCATTTTAAATACTGATAATAAGGGGAGAACAAAATCTCAAATCTCAAAGAAAAACATTTTTGAAAAAAAAAAATTTTTTTCGACATCGACGACTCAACAGACAGACAGACAAACATATCGACGGAAATACTGATAAAAAGGAGAGATCAAAATTCCAAAAAAAATTTTTGAAAATTTTTTTTTTCGACTGGATCGACTACCCAACAGACGCACACACAACAATAACGAATATAGTGGTCACTTTTTTTTTCGTGAAAATATTTTTTCGTGAACCAATATGAGATGCAGACTTGGCACATTCCACAACACTGTTTGAGGAAACCGGAAGTGATGTAAGAACGACGGTGATGTTGCCACAAGGTGAGCAGAGGCTTGATCTCCATTTAATATTATTATTATAGTTCAGATTGGCTTCTGAGTTTTAATATTAATGACGTCGTTATTTCGAATTTTAATGGTTTGGTAGTTTTTGCCGAAACACCATCAATTGATGAGTTTTCCTGTTTTGTCGGTCACGTGACCGAGCGGCGCGAATCTGCCGATGAGAAACGGTGAATCTATCGTGATCACGTGATTTGTTTTTCCGGAATACTTCAGGTTCTCCCCTCGTGTTCGTCACAGTCTCCTGTGGTGAGGACGATGCGCGATGATCCGAGATCTCTCGGGCGAAGATCACAAAGCGAACACCCCGGGATCCACGAACGGCTTCGATGGAGGAAACACGGTCGATCCCGGAGTCCGTCCCTCACACAGCGGGTCCGTGGTCGGTTCACCCGAGGATGAGGAGTCCGGACCCGGTACGTGACGTTCTCTCCGTGACGACATCTTGTGGTTCCTGGATGTTTCCTTTTCACGGATTGTTTGTGTTTCAGATGGTGTTGTGGAGGTGAAGATCGAGTCCGAGTTCGTCGATGATTCGTTCCCTCCACACGAAGGTTCGAACCACAAACTCATTCCCTCCACCACCGAAGGTGAAGGATCACGAGATCCCAACGAGTTGTGGACGGATTCGGATGAACCTCGGTGGACACGTTGGTTGGGTTCGTGTAGTAAATCCCTGCCGTTGTTAGTTGAATCACCTTGTTGTCCTTTGTGAATGAATGTGATTGTTAAACTGTTAAACGATAAACTGTCCTCACATCCATGAAAATACCGAGTACGAGAACACGGAACGGATCAGATCACAACAGAACAAAAGGAACGGGAGAGAGGGGGGGAAACACCAACAGGAGAGAAAGAGGGGGAAACACCAACAGCAGAGAGAGGGGGAAACACCAACAGGAGAGAAAGAGGGGGAAACACCAACAGCAGAGAGAGGGGGAAACACCAACAGGAGAGAGAGGGGAAACACCAACAGCAGAGAAAGAGGGGGAAACACCAACAGCAGAGAAAGAGGGGGAAACACCAACAGGAGAGAGAGGGGAAACACCAACAGCAGAGAAAGAGGGGGAAACACCAACAGGAGAGAGAGGGGGAAACACCAACAGGAGAGAGAGGGGGAAACACCAACAGGAGAGAGAGGGGGAAACACCAACAGCAGAGAGAGGGGGAAACACCAACAGCAGAGAGAAGGGGAAACACCAACAGCAGAGAGAGGGGGAAACACCAACAGCAGAGAGAGGGGGAAACACCAACAGCAGAGAGAGGGGGAAACACCAACAGGAGAGAGAGGGGGAAACACCAACAGCAGAGAAAGAGGGGGAAACACCAACAGCAGAGAGAAGGGGAAACAACAACAGGAGAGAGAGGGGGAAACACCAACAGCAGAGAGAGGGGGAAACACCAACAGCAGAGAGAGGGGGAAACAACAACAGGAGAGAGAGGGGGAAACACCAACAGGAGAGAGAGGGGGAAACACCAACAGCAGAGAGAGAGGGGGAAACACCAACAGCAGAGAGAGGGGGAAACACCAACAGGAGAGAGGGGGAAACACCAACAGCAGAGAGAGGGAGAAACACCAACAGGAGAGAGGGGGAAACACCAACAGCAGAGAGAGGGGGAAACACCAACAGCAGAGAGAGGGGGAAACACCAACAGCAGAGAGAGGGGGAAACACCAACAGCAGAGAGAGGGGGAAACACCAACAGCAGAGAGAGGGGGAAACACCAACAGCAGAGAGAGAGGGGGAAACACCAACAGCAGAGAGGGGGAAACACCAACAGCAGAGAGAGAGGGAAACACCAACAGCAGAGAGAGGGGGAAACACCAACAGCAGAGAGAGGGGGAAACACCAACAGGAGAGAGAGGGGGAAACACCAACAGGAGAGAGAGGGGAAACACCAACAGCAGAGAGAGGGAGAAACACCAACAGGAGAGAGGGGGAAACACCAACAGCAGAGAGAGAGGGGGAAACACCAACAGCAGAGAGAGGGGGAAACACCAACAGCAGAGAGAGGGGGAAACACCAACAACAGAGAGAGGGGGAAACACCAACAGCAGAGAGAGGGGGAAACACCAACAGCAGAGAGAGGGGGAAACACCAACAGCAGAGAGAGGGGGAAACAACAACAGGAGAGAGGGGGAAACACCAACAGGAGAGAGAGGGGAAACACAAACAGCAGAGAGAGGGGGAAACACAAACAGCAGAGAGAGGGGGAAACACCAACAGCAGAGAGAGGGGGAAACACCAACAGCAGAGAGAGGGGGAAACACCAACAGCAGAGAGAGGGGGAAACACCAACAACAGAGAGAAGGGGAAACACGAACACCAGAGAGAGAGGGTGAAACACCAACAGTAGAGAGAGGGAGAAACACCAACAGTAGAGAGAGGGAGAAACACTAACAGGAGAGAGAGAGGGGGAAACACCAACAGCAGAGAGAGGGGGAAACACCAACAGCAGAGAGAGGGGGAAACACCAACAGCAGAGAGAGGGGGAAACACCAACAGCAGAGAGAGGGAGAAACACCAACAGCAGAAAGAGGGAGAAACACCAACAGCAGAGAGAGAGGGAAACACCAACAGCAGAGAGAGGGGGAAACACCAACAGCAGAGAGAGGGGGAAACACCAACAGGAGAGAGAGGGGGAAACACCAACAGGAGAGAGAGGGGAAACACCAACAGCAGAGAGAGGGAGAAACACCAACAGGAGAGAGGGGGAAACACCAACAGCAGAGAGAGAGGGGGAAACACCAACAGCAGAGAGAGGGGGAAACACCAACAGCAGAGAGAGGGGGAAACACCAACAGCAGAGAGAGGGGGAAACACCAACAGCAGAGAGAGGGGGAAACACCAACAGCAGAGAGAGGGGGAAACACCAACAGCAGAGAGAGGGAGAAACACCAACAGCAGAAAGAGGGAGAAACACCAACAGCAGAGAGAGGGAGAAACACCAACAGCAGAAAGAGGGAGAAACACCAACAGCAGAAAGAGGGAGAAACACCAACAGCAGAGAGAGAGGGAAACACCAACAGCAGAGAGAGGGGGAAACACCAACAGCAGAGAGAGGGGGAAACACCAACAGGAGAGAGAGGGGGAAACACCAACAGCAGAAAGAGGGAGAAACACCAACAGCAGAAAGAGGGAGAAACACCAACAGCAGAAAGAGGGAGAAACACCAACAGCAGAGAGAGAGGGAAACACCAACAGCAGAGAGAGGGGGAAACACCAACAGCAGAGAGAGGGGGAAACACCAACAGGAGAGAGAGGGGGAAACACCAACAGCAGAGAGAGGGGGAAACACCAACAGCAGAGAGAGGGGGAAACACCAACAGCAGAGAGAGGGGGAAACACCAACAGCAGAGAGAGGGGGAAACACCAACAACAGAGAGAGGGAGAAACACCAACAGCAGAGAGAGGGGGAAACACCAACAGCAGAGAGAGGGGGAAACACCAACAGCAGAGAGAGGGAGAAACACCAACAGCAGAAAGAGGGGGAAACACCAACAGCAGAGAGAATGAGAAACACCAACAGCAGAGAGAGGGAGAAACACCAACAGCAGAAAGAGGGAGAAACACCAACAGCAGAGCAGAAGGCCAAGACAGAGGATGGCAGAAAATATGGGTGTGTGGAGGAATTGGGTGGACAAGATGGATGCAGAAGGAAACTCTCAGGAGGGAAATTTGGAAGGGTTTGGTTGGGTTAATGAGGGCAGAAAAGATCATGGTTTTGGATGGAGGATGATTTGAGATGGTGGGGAACAGCTGTCTTCAACAACTGGAGGGAAGAAGGGGATTGAAGAGAATGTGGAAATTGGTTACACAGGCAGGGATAAAAGAGGAACAAATGAGGAGGTGAGCAGCGATCCTGGATTGAGGCAGTTCCACCAGAAGGTCAGGCCGGATTACATCTGTGACTTGCTGCAGGTTCCATGTAAACCTGTAATAACCTGTTTCATCGTCGGGTTGTCAATGACTAAACCGTCTCTCCCACCAAGTTTTCTGGTGTGAATTCCCTGAAGAGATGTGCTGCTCCAAGCGTGAGCAGTCGATGATGTCATCATCAAAATAAAAGATCATGTCCCCACCAGGTTTCCTGGTGATGAGGGTGTATGATATGGACACTCAGCAGAATTATAAACAAAACCTGTCAAAGGGCGGAGGAGTTCCTTGTGAGCCAACAGCCATCCATATCTCGTGCCCAACTGTCTGCGGACGTCCTCCTGCAGATGGGTGACTTTTTTCGGAGGTTTGTGGCAGGATTTTCACTCCGACCACCGCAAAACCCTTCATTCTGCAAAACCCTCAAATGCAAAGAAATCGAGGGTGCCTCTGATGCTGCTGCCCTTCACGGGGCAACTCACCAGATGATGGGATTGGGGAAAAGCCTTTGCGACCTCCACTCCTTGATGATATGAGGGAAAGCACGGATGTGTGTGTGTGTGTGTGTGTGTGTGTGTGTGTGTGTGTGTGTGTGTGTGTGTGTGTGTGTGTGTGTGTGTGTGTGTGTGTGTGTGTGTGTGTGTGTGTGTGTGTGTGTGTGTGTGTGTGTTTGGTTTTATCTCTCTCTTGTTTTTCTCGCTCTCATTTTACTCTCTTTCTCTTCATTCTTTATTTCTTTCCTTTTTCTTTCTCTCATCTCCTCTCTCTTCCCACCGCTCAAATTTTTTGATCCAATTGGAGTACAATGTGTTTTCTGTGTTAAATGTTTCATTCCAAAAGGGATTTATTGGCTTCTCTGAGAGAACCCTGATTCTGGACATTTCCATCTGTCTGTCTGTCCGCAAAACTTTGGTCAAGCCTCGGGGTAAACCATTCAACCGATTCCAATGAAATTTGGTAGGAAGGACCAATATCTCTGGGAATTGTGTGCTTTCGAATATGGGACCCCGGGACCGAGCAACGGTATAGCAACGGCTCTTTAAAGTGGTCAAAAAATCGAAAAAAATCGAAAAATCGAAGCTTAGAGTTCTGTGCGCAATCCATCTCGCTCCCTTCATGCCAATTTGCAGCCCTAACAAAAAATATTTGTAGGAGGAGATAGGTTTTGGGCGAGTTCATGTCGAACATTTCAGAAACGGTAAATTGCGAATATCTCTAAGAGAAAGAGTCTGATTTTGATGAACCTTGGGTGAGATGTGTACAATGTGGCGAGCATGTACACAACAATGAATGTTTGCTATGCACACCTCCGTTGCTTAACAACAGCTAAAATACTTTATCGTACATCGTACACTTATTGTGGACTGTACAAAAAATTAAAAACCTCCGAAACTGGACCTCCGAGGGACCTGTTTTTTTTTGTGCCTAAGTAGAATGTCTTACAGCATCATATAAAAAAATATAATCTTTAGCGAATATATAAATGGAATTACCAGGGCTGCCATTTGTTAGAGTCTCTTTGGAAACATGCCTGAAATTTCACAAGGCGGGTTTCTGGGCGCAAACTAAGAGGGCTGTGATAATCATATTTATTGTGCTAAATTGATTGATAGCATGTACATGAATATCGGCGAGTCTCGTCGGCCAGCTTTCCATCTAGAACGAGCAGCCATGTCGTCTACCGGCTTGTTTATCCTCAATGTGAATTGCCATTGCTGAGAAACAAATGAAAAAGGATTCTTGTTCCAAGTGTTCCCCGTTGGTCGACACCGAAGGTTCCTTCAATCATCACCTGTTCACCAACATCTCCAGTCATCCCCCGTCCAAAACTATGATCTTTTCTCACCCCATTAAACCACCTAACTCCCCTCTCCCAAAATCTTGTTTCTCTCTCCATGTTGTCCACCCTGTGCGCTCTCCCCAACCCCTCATCGTGACCTGCATCCCTTGTTTGTCCGTCTCCGTCGACCTTCTCCCTCCGTCCTGCTGTTGGTTCCCTTTGTTACGTTTGTCCTCATCTGTTTTGGGCCTGAGCCCTTCCACGAGCCTCGACCGTGTTCCGGCGTCTTCAAAAGATAACATTTCCTTCGATACCGAATTTATTTGTGTTCCCGCCATTTTCTGCTCACAGTCCCCTTCAACTGACGTCATACTTCGTTTTTGGACCGATGCCAGTGACAGGTTGATCTTTCTCCTTTCATGGATTGTATTTGTCGCCATGAAATGCGTCCTGTCCGTCCATGTCGGAGTGGGGACCCTTCCAGGATTGTGCCCAATATCCAAGGAGACTGATTCGGGATTTATCTCTCTGTCTCGCTGTGTCGTCACGTGTCGTGAGGACGGAATTATAATAAATATGAAATGCAGATTTGGCACATTACACAACACTGTTTGAGGAAACCTGAAGTTATGTAATAACGACGGTGTTGTTGCCACAAGGTGAGGAGAGTCTTGATCTCCACTTAATATTATTGCAGTTCAGATTGGCTTCTGAGTTTTAATATTGATGACGTCATTATTCAGAATTTTGATGGATTGTTTGTGTTTCAGATGGTGTTGTGAAGGTGAAGCTCGAGTCCGAGTTCGTCGATGATTCGTTCCCTCCATACGAAGGTTTGAACCACAAACTCATTCCCTCCACCACCGAAGGTGAAGGATCACGATATGTCAACTAGTTGTGGACGGATTCGGATGAACCTCGGTGGACACGTTGGTTGGGTTCGTGTAGTAAATCCCTGCCGTTCTTAATTGAATCACCTTGTTGTCCTTTGTGAATGAATGTGATTGTTAAACTGTTAAACGTTCCTGACACACTTGGTTTTGTCCTTTTTGTGTTTTTTTTCCAGATCTTGTTGTGAAAATGAAGATCAAATCTGAGTTTGTGGATGAATCGCCCTCTCAAGACAAAGGTGTGAACCTCATCGACATTGTCGTTGTACCATTTACAAACAACGATTAATGTACATTTGTAGGGAGGTTGTTCTCCAGACAGACGTTGGACTTACCTTCCTGATGTGTCGGTACTCGAACACCAAGATCGTTAAGAAACCGAATTTGTTTTGATCGTCGAGACGTTCATGGAGAACTTGTACGTGGCCGACGGGTGTGATGGAATAGATCGGTCACCGACATGGACTCACATCCATGAAAATACCGAGTACGAGTACACTGAACGGATCAGAACACAACAGAACAAAAGGAACGGGAGAGAGAGGGGGGGAAATACCAACAACAGAGAGAGAGGGGGAAACACCAACAACAGAGAGAGGGGGAAACACCAACAACAGAGCCGAAGGCCAAGACAGACGGCGGTGGACAAAAAATGGGTGTGCGTAGGAATTGGGTGGACAAGATGCATGCAGAAGGAAACTCTCAGGAGGGAAAGTTGAAATTTCGAAGGAGGATGGGGTGTGGTGGGGTTAACGAGGGTAGACAAGATCATGGTTGTGGATGGGGGATGATTTGAGATGGTGGGGAACAGCTGTCTTCAACAACTGGAGGGAAGAAGGAGATTGAAGAGAATGTCGATGTTGGTTACACAGGCAGGGATAAAAGAGGAACAAATGAGGGGAGGTGAGCAGCAATCCTGGATTGAGGCAGTTCCACCAGAACGTCAGGCCGGATTAGATCTGTGACTTTCTACAGGGACCACGTAAACCTGTAATAACCTGTTTCATGGTCGGGTTGTCAGTGACTAAACCGTCTCTCCCACCAGGTTTTCTTGTTAGAGTTCCCTGAAGATATCTGCTGGTCGAAGTGAGAGCGGTCGATGATGTTATCAGCAAATAAAAAAGACCCTCTCCCCCACCACGTTTCCTGGTGATGAGGGTGTATGATATGGACACTCAGCAGAATTATAAACAAAACCTGTCAAAGGGCGGAGGAGTTCCTTGTGAGCCAACGGCCATCCATATCTCGTCCTCCTACAGATGGGTTACTTTTTAGGAGGTTTGTGGCAAAATTTTCACTCCGGCCACCGAAAAAACCATTCATTCCGCAAAACCCACAAATGCAAAGAAATCGAGGGTGCCTCCGATTCTGCTTCCCTTCGCAGGGCAACTCGCCAAATGATGGGATTGGGGCAAAGCCTTTGGGACCCCCACTCCTTGATGATATGAGGAAAAGCACAGATGTGAGTGTGTGTGTGTGTGTGTGTGTGTGTGTGTGTGTGTGTGTGTGTGTGTGTGTGTGTGTGTGTGTGTGTGTGTCTGTGTGTGTGTGTTTGGTTACCTCTCTTTCTCTCTTTCCTTGTCTTTCTCGCTCTCATTTTACTCTCTCTCTCTTCATTCTGTATTTCTTGCCTTTTTCTTTCTCTCTCTCATCTCTTCTCTTCCCTTCGCTCAAATGTTTTGATCCAAGTGGAGTACATTGTGTTTTCTGTGTTAAATGTTTCATTCTAAAAGGGATTTATTGATCCTCTTTGTGAATTGCCATTGCAGAGAAACAAATGAAACAGGATTCTTGTTCCAAGTGTTCGCCGTTGGTCGACACTGAAGTTTCCTTCAATCATCACGTGACACGCACTCTTTGTCAGGACGTTGATAAACTTATTGGTGTGTCCAACAACAACAAGAAGAACAGTTCTCTCAACATCCTGAAAGAGAACGTCGATGGAAGTGAGAAACCACACAAGTGTTCTGTGTGTTTGAAAGAATTTAATCGTTCATCAAATTTAAATCGACATCAAAAAATACATTCAGGTGTGAAACCCTTCGAGTGTTCAACGTGCAGTCAGGCATTTACTCAATCATCAGATTTACACAAACATCAACAAATACATTCAGGTGTGAAGTCCTACACGTGTTCTGTGTGTGCGAAGGCTTTTCGTCAATCATCAGGTTTATATCAACATCAAAAATTACATTCAGGTGTGAAACCCTACAAGTGTTCTGTGTGTGTGAAGGCCTTTACTCAATCATCAAGTTTAAACAAACATCAAAAAATACATTCAGGTGTGAAACCCTACAAGTGTTCAACGTGCAGTAAGGCCTTCACTCAATCATCAGGTTTATATCAACATCAAAAAATACATTCAGGTGTGAAGTCCTACAAGTGTTCTGTGTGTGTGAAGGCCTTTACTCAATCATCAAATTTATATCAACATCAAAAAATACATTCAGGTGTGAAACCCTACAAGTGTTGTGTGTGTGTGAAGGCCTTTAGTCGATTATCAAGTTTATATCAACATCAAAAAATACATACAGGTGTGAAACCCTACCTGTGTTCTGTGTGTGTGAAGGCCTTTTTTCGCTTATCAAATTTAAATGAACATCAAAAAATACATTCAGGTGTGAAATCCCACAAGTGTTCAACGTGTCGTAAGGCCTTTACTCAATCATCAAGTTTGTCTCAACATCAAAAAATACATTCAGGTGTGAAGTCCCACAAGTGTTCAACGTGTAGTAAGGCCTTTACTCAATCATCAAGTTTGTCTCAACATCAAAATATACATTCAGGTGTGAAGTCCCACAAGTGTTCAACGTGAAGTAAGGCCTTTACTCAATCATCAAGTTTGTATCAACATCAAAATATACATTCATGTGTGAAGTCCTGAAAGTGCTCAATGTGCGGTCAGGCCTTCACTCAGTTCTCAAGTTCATAGAAACATCAAAGAATCCCGATAAAAGTTAAACCGTTCAAGTGTTCTGTGTTCTGAATATCACGAGGCACCGGAAGCGGATATTGAACTCGTGTACAAATTGAAAAGGACAACATTCCTGAAGGAGTTGTGAGTAACAGTGACTTTGGCCTAAATAATTACGAAATGATGTTCAATGATCAAAATCTCACACGAAACCCAGAATTATGAAAACATGATGCCAATAGTAGAGAAATCTAACACTTGGACTCGACACATGTTCCAAAAGCAGGTTGTTATGTAAAACAAGTTAATTTTGTTTTCATTCATCTTTGTTTTGTTTTTATTAAACTGTTTTTGAATTCATCGATGATTCTTGTGATTAATAAATGATTCTTGCATGGAAGTACGAGTCGTCGAAGTTCGAAGTGGTTCCTCTGCCCCAAGCTGTGTTCCATTGGTGGGTATCTTTCTATTTCTCCACCAAGCAACCAACCAACACTGGTCATTGCTCTGTCACAAAGTGTGGAAATCTCAAAACCGAGCCTGAACTTGTGGAATCGAACTTGTATCAGTCGGTTAAGGAACAATGCAATAATGTCGATCGCAAAAGGAGAGAACTCAAGTGTCTGGATGGAATACTTTACTCGTGAGAGACGTGAGAATTCTACCGGGATAAAAACTATGATAAAGAAGCTTAGAAGTCTTATCGAGACGATTTCTGAGAGTAAGAGGAATAAAAATCAGGTAGGGGAGAAAAAGAGCAGGGGGGTGGGGGCGAGGAAGTGAAAGCAGACGTGTTGTGGTGCATTAATTACGATTCAACTCTTATCAAAATCCTGCATGGATTAACAGTGAAGATAGAAACAAAATAATGTCTGAAATCCATTTTCCTCCAGTAATACCAGAAATCCCGCTCAGAGACAAACACTGGCCAGACACGTTTGGACACAAACACCACCGGACGCATCAGGAATCAAACACTCTTTTGGAGATCAACTCCTGTCCGGAGACAAACACTGCCTGAACACTCCTGGAGCCAATCTGTATGGAGACAAACACCACCCGAACACGTCCAGAGACAAACACCGCCCAGACACAATCATCGCCACGACGCATCCTCTGACAAACACCGACCCGACACGTCCGGAGATAAACACCGCTCCGATGCGTCTGGACATAAACTCCCGTTCAGACATAAACACTGCTCAACACATTCGGAGACAAACACCGCCCGGAGGCACGCCATTCGGAGAGAAACTCCTTCCCTTCCCCTTGGGAGACAAACACTGCCTGGACACATTCGGAGACAAACACCGCCCGGAGGCAAGCCGTTTGGAGAGAAACTCCTTCCCTTCCCGTAAACAAGATTTCAGGTCTACTGGATGAAAATTGACAATTTTATGCAAACTTGACCTTTTCTGATCTTTGACCTAAAAACTAGAAGAAAAAAAATAAACAGAAAAAGAAGGCAAAGAATAGACAGAAAAAAACCGATCAATAAAAACCCAGTCAGAAACCCGAAAAAAACATTTTAAAATCCTGAAAAATACAAAAAAAAGAATTAGAAGAAACAAAAACCAGAAACAAACAGAAAAAAAGACCAGAAAAAAATCCTGAAAAAAACAGGGTCTTCATTCACTATTTTTGGGGGATGCTGAACCATGCCTTGACTTTGATCAGGCCACAACGATTTCTCAACCACAAAATTTTCTTTCAATTTCTTCACTCATATTATCGAATGGGTGATCATCACAGCTACGAATCGCTGAGTACATGACAATGCTTTTAAACACCCGGAGACACCAGCGTTCGTGACTCTATTTAATTTCCGCCCGTGTCATCACCTCAAAAATTTCAAATTTAGCCGAATTACAAAATCTAAGATCCAGAATTGAACTTAAAGGCAGTTCCGACTGCAAGAAAAGTTTCCGTTTGTCCAATTTGAACAAGTTTGATATTCCGGGCGTCTCCGGGAGGTGTGTGTTTAACACGACGGGTCGGTGATAGCGAATCGCTTGTCAACTCGCCACCTCCTTGGGAAAGGCACTGTGAGATCGTCCAAGGGTTGGTGCACAAACATCGACGTACGCCCTGCCTGGGAAACACCAGGATGGCAGTTTATCGCCGAGTCAAGATTAAAACTCACGATAGACAGTCTTTTACACTGAGAGCTCCATCACAGAGGAAGAATCAGTAAACCAATAGGAGGTAGATTTAATCAGACTGCACACCAAGATGTTCAGTGTTGTTAACATTGTCACATTGGTGTATCATGGTTCTTGTACACTCACTCACCCAATCACAGGAGCTGTTTTTTTTTATGGGAGAGTGATCCGGTGCATCGGTGATGATATTGTTGCGGATTTCAGAATCTGGTCTGATGAATGCATCCACACATCCAGGTCCTCAGACAGTTATTTCCTCAAATGCATGTTCAGATTAGCCCCATCCTCATGTCTAATGGGATTTTAAATGTGATGCTTTGAGAAAGGAAAAGGATAGATCCCCTCTCTTATGGGAATTTTTATTTATTTATGACAGACACGTTTACACACATTTATTTTGCGAGCTCTGATGTCCACCGTTATTTTTCCTCAGCAACGTTTATGCACGTATTTCCTTCGCAAGCGCCAACCACTGCCTTTTTTGAGCGCACGTGTCGTCATGGTAACCGTGTGCAAGTGGGGCGGGGTGAGCTTGGGGGGACTCTGCGCCCGCCGAGACGGGCCACAGATATAAAACGAATTGGAGATCCGTTCTGACGCGAGAGAAGTAAGAGGAGGGAGAAGAGAACGAGAAAGTAAGGAGAGAAGTGAGCATGATTCAGGCAAGCGAGCCGAGAAAGATGTGAGAGTTGAAGAATGCATGGGAAGAAGCGAGCCAGAGAGGAAGCGTGCAAGCGAGCATGTGGTGTGGGTGTGGTGCGCGTGTGGGTGAGAGCATCGCCGACAACGAGTGAGGCACGGGTCGGTCACCAACATGTGAGGCGCGGGTCATTCTCCGACAGACCATGTGGGTCACTGAACATCACCAGTTTCGTGAAGTGTGAGGAGCTGCCCGTGTCGCAGCACCAGGGTTTAACCCCGAGACAGACGATCTCGGTGCCCTTCCAGACGTCGACTGGCATTCAAGGCTGTTAGTGAGAGGGTGCACGTCAAGGCTGGGTGCTGGCGACGGACGTGACACGCACGCACACATTTCAGGACGTTTCACTTCACGGACGACTACTCTCTGGTGAGCGAGACGACTCTTCCCCCCCCCCGAATGATCTGCTGGGTACCTTTGTCTGTGTTTAGCTGTAATAAGTCAACCCCCGATAAGCATCTGCTCCCTTTCTCTTTCCTGGCATTTTGATTGATTTTGCCTGAGTAATTATTCATTTCGGTTGCTTTGAAACTTATTCATTAATTACCTTAGAAAATAAAAAGTTCTCTTTATTTATTTATTTTATTATTAATAAATCATTTGTTGACTTCCAACCTGTCCGTGTTTGTCCTTTCCTTCCATTGGACAAGCATTGTCCGAACCGAGATAGACTGGGAGGTAATTACCACAGATTTGACCAAAAATAGGCAGCACGTACCGGCGGTTAAAATGCTCGGCTGCCCGAATTAAAATCTAATAGAGATAACATTGGTGCTTTGCCGAGGGCACGATCCCCGCTCAGGTAACCACGCGACCTCCAGTTAAATGGAATAATTAGACGGTGGACACTGGAACTCGTGGTTAACTGGGTGGTGTTCGTGGTTCTAAAACAACCCACCGTACCACAACGTTAATTGTGAGTGGTGGTCCCAAGTCCGGCTCTACCGAGGACAACCGGGGATTAATCCCCCTGAGTGATAAGCTGGTGTCTCGGTATCCGTGGCCGCAACAATATCAATGTTGATCGATCCAAGTTGTTTCGCTCTCACTTTGTTGTGGGGAATCCATACAAAGGGAAGTTTCACTCGAACCAAGCTTGTATTTCGATGGTTAAAAACAAATAATCCATTTACCTCCATTTACTTCTACTAAGAAAGGGATTTGTAATCTGTTCACAAAGCTGGTAATAACTCGTGTTCTCTTCACAGAAGACACCACCTTCCATACTCTCTTCAATCTCATTCCTGCCTCCAGGTCTTCAAGACAGCTGTTGACCAACATCTCCAGTCATCCCCCGTCCAAAACCATGATCTTTTCTCGCCCCATTAAACCACTTCCCTCCTCTCTCCCAAAATCTTGTTTCTCTCTCCGTGTTGTCCACCCTGTGCACTCTCGCCAACCCCTCATCGTGACCTGCATCCCTTGTTTGTCCGTTTCCGTCGACCTTCTTCTTCCGTCCTGCTGTTGGTTCCCTTTGTTATGTTTGTCCTCGTCTGTTTTGGCCCCGATCCCTTCCACGAGCCTCGACCGTGTTCCAGGGTCTTCAAAAGATAAAATTTCCTTCGATACCGAATTTATTTGTGTTCCCGCCATTTTCTGCGAACAGTCCCTTTAAACTGATTAATATTATTGTAGTTCAGATTGGCTTCTGTGTTTTAATATTAATGACGTCATTATTCAGAATTTTAACGGTTTGGTAGTTTTCACCGAAACACGATCAAGTGATAGGTTTTCCTATTTCATCGGTCACGTGACCTGGCGGCGCGAATCTCCCCCTGAGAAACCGTGAATCTATCGTGATCACGTGATTTGTTTTTCCGGAATACTTCAGGTTCTCCCCTCGTGTTCCTCACAGTCTCCTGTGGTGAGGACGATGCGCGATGATCCGAGATCTCTCGGGCGAAGATCACAAAGCGAACACCCCGGGATCCACGAACGGCTTCGATGGAGGAAACACGGTCGATCCCGGAGTCCGTCCCTCACACAGCGGGTCCGTGGTCGGGTCACCCGAGGATGAGGAGTCCGGACCCGGTACGTGACGTTCTCTCCGTGACGACATCTTGTGGTTCCTGGATGTTTCCTTTTCACGGATTGTTTGTGTTTCAGATGGTGTTGTGGAGGTGAAGATCGAGTCCGAGTTCGTCGATGATTCGTTCCCTCCACACGAAGGTTTGAACCACAAACTCATTCCCTCCACCACCGAAGGTGAAGGATCACGAGATCCCAACGAGTTGTGGACGGATTCGGATGAACCTCGGTGGACACGTTGGTTGGGTTCGTGTAGTAAATCCCTGCCGTTGTTAGTTGAATCACCTTGTTGTCCTTTGTGAATGAATGTGATTGTTAAACTGTTAAACGTTAAACTGTCCTCACATCCATTAAAATACCGAGTACGAGAACACGGAACGGATCAGAACACAACAGAACAAAAGGAACGGGAGAGAGGGGGGGAAACACCAACAGGAGAGAGGGGGGGAAACACCAACAGGAGAGAGAGAGGGGGAAACACCAACAGGAGAGAGAGGGAGAAACACCAACAGGAGAGAGAGAGGGGGAAACACCAACAGGAGAGAAAGAGGGGGAAACACCAACAGGAGAGAGAGGGGGAAACACCAACAGGAGAGAGAGGGGGAAACACCAACAGGAGAGAAAGGGGAAACACCAACAGGAGAGAAAGAGGGGGAAACACCAACAGGAGAGAGAGGGGGAAACACCAACAGGAGAGAAAGGGGAAACACCAACAGGAGAGAAAGAGGGGGAAACACCAACAGGAGAGAGAGAGGGGGAAACACCAACAGGAGAGAAAGAGGGGGAAACACCAACAGGAGAGAGAGGGGGAAACACCAACAGGAGAGAGAGGGGGAAACACCAACAGGAGAGAGAGAGGGAAACACCAACAGGAGAGAAAGAGGGGGAAACACCAACAGCAGAGAGAGGGGGAAACACCAACAGCAGAGAGAGGGAGAAACACCAACAGCAGAGAAAGAGGGGGAAACACCAACAGCAGAGAGAGGGAGAAACACCAACAGCAGAGAGAGGGGGAAACACCAACAGCAGAGAGAGGGAGAAACACCAACAGCAGAGAGAGGGGGAAACACCAACAGCAGAGAGAGGGAGAAACACCAACAGCAGAGATAGAGGGGGAAACACCAACAGCAGAGAAAGAGGGGGAAACACCAACATCAGAGAGAGGGAGAAACACCAACAGCAGAGAGAGGGAGAAACACCAACAGCAGAGAAAGAGGGGGAAACACCAACAGCAGAGAGAGGGAGGGAAACACCAACATCAGAGAGAGGGAGAAACACCAACAGCAGAGAGAGGGAGAAACACCAACAGCAGAGAGAGGGAGAAACACCAACAGCAGAGAGAGGGGGAAACACCAACAGCAGAGAGAGGGGGAAACACCAACAACAGAGAGAGGGGGAAACACCAACAACAGAGAGAGGGGGAAACACCAACAGCAGAGAGAGGGAGAAACACCAACAGCAGAGAGAGGGGGAAACACCAACAGCAGAGAGAGGGGGAAACACCAACAGCAGAGAAAGAGGGGGAAACACCAACAGCAGAGAGAGGGAGAAACACCAACAGCAGAGAGAGGGGGAAACACCAACAGCAGAGAGAGGGAGAAACACCAACAGCAGAGAGAGGGGGAAACACCAACAGCAGAGAGAGGGAGAAACACCAACAGCAGAGAGAGGGAGAAACACCAACAGCAGAGAAAGAGGGGGAAACACCAACAGCAGAGAGAGGGAGGGAAACACCAACATCAGAGAGAGGGAGAAACACCAACAGCAGAGAGAGGGAGAAACACCAACAGCAGAGAGAGGGAGAAACACCAACAGCAGAGAGAGGGAGGGAAACACCAACAGCAGAGAGAGGGAGAAACACCAACAGCAGAGAGAGGGAGGGAAACACCAACAGCAGAGAGAGGGGGAAACACCAACAGCAGAGAGAGGGAGAAACACCAACAGCAGAGAGAGGGAGAAACACCAACAGCAGAGAGAGGGGGAAACACCAACAGCAGAGAGAGGGAGAAACACCAACAGCAGAGCCGAAGGCCAAGACAGAGGATGGCAGAAAAAATAGGTGTGTGGAGGAAATGGGTGGACAAGATGGATACAGAAGGAAACTCTCAGGAGGGAAATTTGGAAGGGTTTGGTTGGGTTAATGAGGGCAGAAAAGATCATGGTTTTGGATGGAGGATGATTTGAGATGGTGGGGAACAGCTGTCTTCAACAACTGGAGGGAAGAAGGGGATTGAAGAGAATGTGGAAATTGGTTACACAGGCAGGGAAAAAAGAGGAACAAATGAGGAGGTGAGCAGCGATCCTGGATTGAGGCAGTTCCACCAGAAGGTCAGGCCGGATTACATCTGTGACTTGCTGCAGGGACCATGTAAACCTGTAATAACCTGTTTCATCGTCGGGTTGTCAATGACTAAACCGTCTCTCCCACCAAGTTTTCTGGTGTGAATTCCCTGAAGAGATGTGCTGCTCCAAGCGTGAGCAGTCGATGATGTCATCATCAAAATAAAAGATCATGTCCCCACCAGGTTTCCTGATGATGAGGGTGTATGATATGGACACTCAGCAGAATTATCAACAAAACTGTCAAAGGGCGGAGGAGTTCCTTGTGAGCCGACGACCATCCATATCTCGTGCCCAACTATCTGCGGACGTCCTCCTGCAGATGGGTTACTTTTTTCGGAGGTTTGTGGCAGGATTTGCACTCCGACCACCGCAAAACCCTTCATTCCGCAAAACCCACAAATGCAAATGAATGGAGGGTGCCTCCGATGCTGCTTCCCTTCGCGGGGCAACTCACCAAATGATGGGATTGGGGAAAAGCCTTTGGGACCCCCACTCCTTGATGATAGGAGGAAAAGCACAGATGTGTGTGTGTGTGTGTGTGTGTATGTGTGTATGTGTGAGTGTATGTGTGTGTGTGTGTGAGTGTGTGTGTGTGTGTGTGTGTGTTTGGTTTTATCTCTCTCTTGTTTTTCTCGCTCTCATTTTACTCTCTTTCTCTTCATTCTTTATTTCTTTCCTTTTTCTTTCTCCCATCTCCTCTCTCTTCCCACCGCTCAAATTTTTTGGGTAATTAGAGTATAATGTGTTTTCTGTGTTAAATGTTTCATTTGATTTCCAATCATCAATTTGGTTTCAGACAGGTCACTCTACCCTAGATATGCTGCTACTGCTCTCCCATCAATGGATGGAGGTCCTCAATGCCAGACAGAAAATTGACCGTATCCCTGGACATATCACGTGCTTTTGACACAGTCTGGCACCCTGCCTACTCACCAAACTCTCTTCCCATGGTATTCAGGCCATCTCCACTCATGGCTCGCAGACTTCCTCTCCTGTCGCAGTCAACGTGTGGCCCTAAATGGAGTTCTTTCCTCCCCTCTTCCTGTGCAGGCTGGGTTCCTCAAGGTAGCGTTCTGGGCCCTGTTCTTTTTCTGGTTTTCATCAATGATCTCTCGGACTCCTCTGGAAAAATCCTCTATTTTCTGCTTTGCCGATGACTCAGCCCTCTGCCGTACCATCTGTCTCATCTCAGACCGGCAAGCAGCAGCTTCTTCCTTTCCTGCAGATCTGGATAAAATCACAAACTGGTCCAACACGTGGAACATGTCTTTCCAATCCAGACAAATCTACCTCACTATGTCTCTTCGAAAGGACCGTTTACAAAATCCCCCCATCCACTTTCTCAACAATCCTCTGGAAGAAGTCTTTTCTTTCAAGCTTCTGGAGTCTCTACTATCTGCCATGACCTTTCCTGGGAAAGTCACATTTCAACCTTGCCTCAAAAGCCAGGGGCGCGACTGGGAATCCTCCGTCGTGCAAAGTCCTTCCTCGGCCCTCTTGAGCTCTGACCACTTACAAAGCTTTTGTCCGTAGCCTGATGGAGTACTGCTTCTCCCTCTGGGCTGGTGCTCCTGCCTCCACCTTTCTCGACTTCACGCTGTCGAAACCAGGGCTTTTAAGATCATTGGCATCTCCGCAATGAAGCTGGAGTCTGGGCCTCTCCTCCAATCACGCAGGTTGGTCGGTGGTCTTTCTGTCTTCTACCGACTCCTCTCCAGCCTTGCCCCCTGCTCTCTCTGCGATTTGTCCCAACCACATTTCCACAGGGCGCTCAAGGTCCGCCAACAACCCCCTTCTGGTAAAACTACCAAGCACGAATCAATGCTCATCTTCACTCTTTCATTCCTCTTTTTCCCGCCTTTGGAATAAACTTCCTCACTCTATTCTTCCCATTCTTCCCTTCAGGCTTTCAAAACAGCTGTTCACCACCACCTCTTATCTTCCCCCATCAAATCCTCTCGATCTTTTCTACCCCGATAATCCACCCAAACCCCCACTTCCTTCAATTCTCCTGCTTTCCTTCCTGAAAGTCCTTTAATGTCCATCTTCCCCTCGCCATGTTCCCCATCCCAGCTCCCCATCCCTCTCCACTTCACAGTTCACCTTGCTGTGTCTGTTCCCTGTTTTAAGCCCTTCCACTCCCCCCCCTGTTGTCTCATGCCCCCTTCTTGGAGGTTGTGTGTTAGCTCTCATACGAGCCTCGACCAAGGTATAAAAAAAAAAATAAAAAAAAATTCCAAAAGGGATTTATTGGCTTCTCTAAGTACCTGATTCTGGACATTTCCATCTGTCTGTCTGTCGCAAAACTTGGTCAAACCTCAGGCTAAACCATTCAACCGATTCCAATGAAATTTGTTAGGAAGGACCAATATCTGGGAATTGGCACTTTGGAATATGGGACCCCGGGACCGAGCAACGGTATGGCAACGTACTGAGTGGTCCAAAAAATCGAAAAAAATCGAAAATCGGCTTCAAAGTTCTGTCACGCAATCCATCTCGCTCCCTTCATGCCAATTTGTATGCAAAATATTTGTAGGAGGAGATAGGTTTTGGGCGAGTTCATGTCAGACATTTTCAGAAACAGTTAATTGCGAATATCTCTAGAGAAAGAGTCTGATTTTGATGAACCTTGGGTGAGATGTGTACAATGTGGCGAGCATGTACACAAAAATGAATGGTTGCTATGCCTACCTCCGTTGGCAACAGCAGCTAAAATACTTTATCGTACATCGTACACTTATTGTGGACTGTACAAAAAAATCAATACCTCCGAAACTGGACCTCCGAGGACCTGTTTTTTTGTGCCCAAGAATGTCTTACAGCATATAAAAAAATAAAATCTTTGGCAGATATATAAATGGAATTACCCAGGGCTGCCATTTGTTGGGTCTCTTTAGGAAACATGCCTGGAATTTCACAAAGGCGGGTTTTTCTGGGCACAAACTAAGAGGGCATGGTAATCATATTTATTGTGAGAATTGATTGATAGCATGTACATGAATATCGGCGAGTCTCGTCGGCCAGCTTTCCATCTAGGCAGGCATACATGTCGTCTACTGACTTGTTTATCTTCAATGTGAATTGCCATTGCTGAGAAACAAATGAATTCTTGTTCCAAGTGTTCCCTGTTGGTCGACACCGAAGGTTCCTTCAATCATCACCTGTTCACCAACATCTCCAGTCATCCCCCAAGTCCAAAACTATGATCTTTCTACTAGGTAAACCACTAACTCCCCCTCTCCAAAATCTTGTTTCTCTCTCCATGTTGTCCCACCCTGTACGCTCACAACCTCATCGTGACCTGCATCCTTGTTTGTCCGTCTCCGTCGACCTTCTCCCTCCGTCCTGCTGTTGGTTCCCTTTGTTACGTTTGTCCTCATCTGTTTGGGCCTGAGCCCTTCCACGAGCCTCGACCGTGTTCCAGCGTCTTCAAAAGATAACATTTCCTTCATTCGGTTGTTGTGTTCCCGCCATTTTCTGCTCACAGTCCCCTTCAACTGACGTCATGCTTCATTTTGGACCGATGCCAGTGACAGGTTGATCTTTCTCCTTTCATGGATTGTATTTGTCGCCATGAAATGCGTCCTGTCCGTCCATGTCGAATTGGGGACCCTTCCAGGATTGTGCCCAATATCCAGAGACTGATTCGAGTTTATCTCTCTGTCTCGCTGTGTCATCCGTGTCGTGAGGACGGAATTATAATAAATATGAAATACAGATTTGGCACATTACCTTTTCTTGAGAAACCCTGAAGTTATGTAATAACGACGGTGTTGTTGCCACAAGGGGAGAGTGCCCCGATCTCCACTTAATATTATTGCAGTTCAGATTGGCTTCTGAGTTTTAATATTGATGACGTCATTATTCAGAATTTTGATGGATTGTTTGTGTTTCAGATGGTGTTCTGAAGGTGAAGCTCGAGTCGAGTTCGTCGATGATTCGTTCCCTCCCTTTGAGTTTGAACCACAAACTCATTCCCTCCACCACCGAAGGTGAAGGATCACGATATGTCAGCTGGTGTGGACGGATTCGGATGAACCTCGGTGGACACGTTGGTTAAGGTTCGTGTAGTAAATCCTGTATTTAATTGAATCACCTTGTTGTCCTTTGTGAATGAATGTGATTGTGTTAAACGTTCCTGACACACTTGGTTTTGTCCTTTTTGTGTTTTTTTTCCAGATCTTGTTGTGAAAATGAAGATCAAATCTGAGTTTGTGGATGAATCGCCCTCTCAAGACAAGGGTGTAGACCTTATCGACATTGTCGTTGTACCGATACAAACAACGATTAATGTACATTTGTACAGAGTTGTTCTCCAGACAGATGTTGTACTTACCTTCCTGACGTGTAGGTACTCGAACACCAAGATCGTTAAGAAACCGAATTTGTTTTGATCGTCCGAGACGTTCATGGAGAACTTATGCGTGGCCGACGGGTGTGATGGAATAGATCGGTCACCGACATGGACTCACATCCATGAAAATACCGAGTACGAGTACACTGAACGGATCAGAACACAACAGAACAAAAGGAACGGGAGAGGAGAGGGAAATACCAACAACAGAGAGAGAGGGAAACACCAACAACAGAGAGAGGGAAACACCAACAACAGGCGAAGGCCAAGCTGGAAGGTGGACAAAAAATGGGTGTGCGTAGGAATTGGGTGGACAAGATGCATGCAGAGAAACTCAGGAGGGAAAGTTGAAATTTCGAAGGAGGATGGGGTGTGGTGGGGTTAACGAGGGTAGACAAGATCATGGTTGTGGATGGGGGATGATTTTAGATGGTGGGGAACAGCTGTCTTCAACAACTGGAGGGAAGAAGGAGATTGAAGAGAATGTCGATGTTGGTTACACAGGCAGGGATAAAAGAGGAACAAATGAGTGGAGGTGAGCAGCAATCCTGGATTGAGGCAGTTCCACCAGAAGGTCAGGCCGGATTAGATCTGTGACTTGCTACAGGGACCACGTAAACCTGTAATAACCTGTTTCATGGTCGGGTTGTCAGTGACTAAACCGTCTCTCCCACCAGGTTTTCTTGTGAGAGTTCCCTGAAGATATCTGCTGGTCGAAGCGAGAGCGGTCGATGATGTTATCATCAAATAAAAAAGACCCTCTCCCCCACCAGGTTTCCTGGTGATGAGGGTGTATGATATGGACACTCAGCAGAATTATAAACAAAACCTGTCAAAGGGCGGAGGAGTTCCTTGTGAGCCAACGGCCATCCATATCTCGTCCTCCTGCAGATGGGTTTCTTTTTTACGAGGTTTGTGGCAGAATTTTCACTCCGGCCACCGAAAAAACCCTTCATTCCGCAAAACCCACAAATGCAAAGAAATGGAGAGTGCCTCTGATGCTGCTTCCCTTCGCAGGGAAACTCGCCAGATGATGGGATTGGGGCAAAGCCTTTGGGACCCCCACTCCTTGATGATATGAGGAAAAGCACGGATGTGAGTGTATGTGTATGTCTGTGTGTGTGTGTGTGTGTGTGTGTGTGTGTGTGTACGTGTGTGTGTGTGTGTGTGTGTGCGTGCGTGTGTGTGTGTGTGTGTGTGTGTGTGTACGTGTGTGTGTGTGTGTGTGTGTGTGTGTGTGTACGTGTGTGTGTGTGTGTGTGTGTGTGTGTGTGTGTGTGTGTGTGTGTGTGTGTGCGTGCGTGTGTGTGTGAGTGTGTGTGTGTTTGTGTGTGTGTGTGTCTGTGTGTGTGTACGTGTGTGTGTCTGTGTGTGTGTGTACGTGTGTGTGTGTGTGTGTGTGTATGTCTGTGTGTGTGTGTGTACGTGTGTGTGTGTGTGTGTGTGTGTGTGTGTGCGTGCGTGTGTGTGCGTGTGTGTGTGTGTGTGTGTGTGTGTGTCTGTGTGTGTGTGTGTGTGTCTGTGTGTGTGTGTGTGTGTGTGTGTGTGTGTGTGTGTGTGTGTGTGTGCGTGTGTTTGGTTACCTTTCCTTCTCTCTTTCCTTGTCTTTCTCGCTCTCATTTTACTCTCTCTCTCTTCCTCTTCATTCTGTATTTCTTGCCTTTTTCTTTCTCTCTCTCATCTCTTCTCTTCCCTTCGTTCAAATGTTTTGATCCAAGTGGAGTAGATTGTGTTTTCTGTGTTAAATATTTCATTCTGAAAGGGATTTATTGATCCTCTTTGTGAATTGCCATTGCAGAGAAACAAATGAAAAAGGATTCTTGTTCCAAGTGTTCGCCGTTGGTCGACACTGAAGTTACCTTCAATCATCACGTGACACGGACTCTTTGTCAGGACGTTGATAAACTTATTGGTGTGTCCAACAACAACAAGAAAAACAGTTCTCTCAACATCCTGAAAGAGAACATCGATGGAAGTGAGAAACCACACAAGTGTTCTGTGTGTTTGAAAGAATTTAATCGTTCATCAAATTTAAATCGACATCAAAAAATACATTCAGGTGTGAAACCCTTCGAGTGTTCAACGTGCAGTAAGGCATTTACTCAATCATCAGATTTACACAAACATCAACAAATACATTCAGGTGTGAAGTCCTACACATGTTCTGTGTGTGCGAAGGCTTTTCGTCAATCATCAGGTTTATATCAACATCAAAAATTACATACAGGTGTGAAACCCTACAAGTGTTCTGTGTGTGTGAAGGCCTTTACTCAATCATCAAGTTTAAACAAACATCAAAAATTACATACAGGTGTGAAACCCTACAAGTGTTCTGTGTGTGTGAAGGCCTTTAGTCGATTATCAGGTTTATATCAACATCAAAAATTACATACAGGTGTGAAACCCTACAAGTGTTCTGTGTGTGTGAAGGCCTTTACTCAATCATCAAGTTTAAACAAACATCAAAAAATACATTCAGGTGTGAAACCCTACAAGTGTTCAACGTGCAGTAAGGCCTTCACTCAATCATCAGGTTTATATCATCATCAAAAAATACATTCAGGTGTGAAGTCCTACAAGTGTTCTGTGTGTGTGAAGGCCTTTACTCAATCATCAAGTTTAAACAAACATCAAAAAATACATTCAGGTGTGAAACCCTACAAGTGTTCAACGTGCAGTAAGGCCTTCACTCATTCATCAGGTTTATATCATCATCAAAAAATACATTCAGGTGTGAAGTCCTACAAGTGTTCTGTGTGTGTGAAGGCCTTTAGTCGATTATCAAGTTTATATCAACATCAAAAAATACATACAGGTGTGAAACCCTACAAGTGTTCTGTGTGTGTGAAGGCCTTTAGTCGATTATCAAGTTTATATCAACATCAAAAAATACATACAGGTGTGAAACCCTACAAGTGTTCTGTGTGTGTGAAGGCCTTTTTTCGCTTATCAAATTTAAATGGACATCAAAAAATACATTCAGGTGTGAAATCCCACAAGTGTTCTGTGTGTGTGAAGGCCTTGACTCAATCATCAAGTTTGTCTCAACATCAAAAAATACATTCAGGTGTGAAATCCCACAAGTGTTAAACGTGTTGTAAGGCCTTTACTCAATCATCAAGTTTGTCTCAACATCAAAAAATACATTCAGGTGTGAAGTCCCACAAGTGTTCAACGTGTAGTAAGGCCTTTACTCAATCATCAAGTTTGTATCAACATCAAAATATACATTCATGTGTGAAGTCCTGAAAGTGCTCAACGTGCGGTCAGGCCTTCACTCAGTTCTCAAGTTCATAGAAACATCAAAGAATCCCGATAAAAGTTAAACCGTTCAAGTGTTCTGTGTTCTGAATATCACGAGGCACCGGAAGCGGATATTGAACTCGTGTACAAATTGAAAAGGACAACATTCCTGAAGGAGTTGTGAGTAACAGTGACTTTGGCCTAAATAATGACGATATGATGTTCAATGATCAAAATCTCACACGAAACCCAGAATTATGAAAACATGATGCCAATAGTAGAGAAATGTAACACTTGGACTCGACACATGTTCCAAAAGCACGTTGTTATGTAAAACAAGTTAATTTTGTTTTCATTCATCTTTGTTTTGTTTTTATTAAACTGTTTTTGAATTCATCGATGATTCTTGTGATTAATAAATGATTCTTGCATGGAAGTACGAGTCGTCGAAGTTCGAAGTGGTTCCTCTGCCCCAAGCTGTGTTCCATTGGTGGGTATCTTTCTATTTCTCCACCAAGCAACCAACCAACACTGGTCATTGCTCTGTCACAAAGTGTGGAAATCTCAAAACCGAGCCTGAACTTGTGGAATCGAACTTGTATCAGTCGGTTAAGGAACAATGCAATAATGTCGATCGCAAAAGGAGAGAAGGAGAGAACTCAAGTGTCTGGATGGAATACTTTACTCGTGAGAGACGTGAGAATTCTACCGGGATAAAAACTATGATAAAGAAGCTTAGAAGTCTTATCGAGACGATTTCTGAGAGTAAGAGGAATAAAAATCAGGTAGGGGAGAAAAAGAGCAGGGGGTGGGGGCGAGGAAGTGAAAGCAGATGTGCTGTGGTGCATTAATTACGATTCAACTCTCATCAAAATCCTTCTGCATGGAATAACAGTGAAGATAGAAACAAAATAACATCTGAAATCCATTTTCCTCCAGTCATACCATAAATCCCGCTCAGAGACAAACACTGGCCAGACACGTTTGGACACAAACACCACCGGACGCATCAGGAATCAAACACTCTTTTGGAGATGAACTCCTGTCCGGAGACAAACACTGCCTGAACACTCCTGGAGCCAATCTGTATCGAGACAAACACCACCCAAACACGTCCAGAGACAAACACCGCCCAGACACAATCATCGCCACGACGCATCCTCTGACAAACACCGACCCGACACATCTGGAAATAAACAGCGCTCCGATGCGTCTGGACATAAACTCCCGTTCAGACATAAACACTGCTCAACACGTTCGGAGACAAATTGTCCGGAGGCACGCCATTCGGAGAGAAACTCCTTCCCTTCCCCTTGGGAGACAAACACTGCCTGGACACATTCGGAGACAAACACTGCCCGGAGGCAAGCCGTTTGGAGAGAAACTCCTTCCCTTCCCGTAAACAAGATTTCAGGTCTACTGGATGAACATTGACAATTTTATGCAAACTTGACCTTTTCTGATCTTTGACCTAAAAACTAGAAGAAAAAAAATAAACAGAAAAAGAAGGCAAAGAATAGACAGAAAAAAACCGATCAATAAAAACCCAGTCAGAAACCAGAAAAAAACATTTTAAAATCCTGAAAAATACAAAAAAAAGAATCAGAAGAAACAAAAACCAGAAACTAACAGAATAAAAGACCAGAAAAAAATCCCGAAAAAAAACAGGGTCTTCATTCACTATTTTTGGGGGCTGCTGAACCATGCCTTGACTTTGATCAGGCCACAACGATTTCTCAACCACAAAATTTTCTTTCAATTTCTTCACTCATATTATCAAATGGGTGATCAGCACAGCTACGAATCACTGAGTACATGACAATGCTTTTAAACACCCGGAGACACCAGCGTTCGTGACTCTATTTAATTTCCGCCCGTGTCATCACCTCAAAAATTTCAAATTTAGCCGAATTACAAAATCTAAGATCCAGAATTGAACTTAAAGGCAGTTCCGACTGCAAGAAAAGTTTCCGTTTGTCCAATTTGAACAAGTTTGATATTCCGGGCGTCTCCGGGAGGTGTGTGTTTAACACGACGGGTCGGTGATAGCGAATCGCTTGTCAACTCGCCACCTCCTTGGGAAAGGCACTGTGAGATCGTCCAAGGGTTGGTGCACAAACATCGACGTACGCCCTGCCTGGGAAACACCAGGATGGCAGTTTATCGCCGAGTCAAGATTAAAACTCACGATGGACAGTCTTTTACACTGAGAGCTCCATCACAGAGGAAGAATCAGTAAACCAATAGGAGGTAGATTTAATCAGACTGCACACCAAGATGTTCAGTGTTGTTAACATTGTCACATTGGTGTATCATGGTTCTTGTACACTCACTCACCCAATCACAGGAGCTGTTTTTTTTTTTATGGGAGAGTCATCCGGTGCATCGGTGATGATATTGTTGCGGATTTCAGAATCTGGTCTGATGAATGCATCTACACATCCAGGTCCTCAGACAGTTATTTCCTCAAATGCATGTTCAGATTAGCCCCATCCTCATGTCTAATGGGATTTTAAATGTGATGCTTTGAGAAAGGAAAAGGATAGATCCCCTCTCTTATGGGAATTTTTATTTATTTATGACAGACACGTTTACACACATTTATTTTGCGAGCTCTGATGTCCGCCGTTATTTTTCCTCAGCAACGTTTATGCACGTATTTCCTTCGCAAGCGCCAACCGACTGCCTTTTTTGAGCGCACGTGTCGTCATGGTAACCGTGTGCAAGTGGGGTGGGGTGAGCTTGGGGGCGACTCTGCGCCCACCGAGACGGGCCACAGATATAAAACGAATTGGAGATCCGTTCTGACGCGAGAGAAGTAAGAGGAGGGAGAAGAGAACGAGAAAGTAAGGAGAGAAGTGAGCATGATGCAGGCAAGCGAGCCGAGAAAGATGTGAGAGTTGAAGAACGCATGGGAAGAAGCGAGCCAGAGAGGAAGCGTGCAAGCGAGCATGTGGTGTGGGTGTGGTGCGCGTGTGGGTGAGAGCATCGCCGACAACGAGTGAGGCACGGGTCGGTCACCAACATGTGAGGCGCGGGTCATTCTCCGACAGACCATGTGGGTCACTGAACATCACCAGTTTCGTGAAGTGTGAGGAGCTGTCCGTGTCGCAGCACCAGGGTCTAAACCTGCGACAGACGATCTCTGTGCCCTCTCAGACGTCGACTGGTATTCAACGCTGTGAGTGAGAGGGTGCACGGCAAGGCTGGGTGCTGGCGACGGACGTGACACGCACACACACCTTTCAGGACGTCTCACTTCACGGACAACTACTCTCTGGTGAGCGAGACGACTCTTCTCCCCCCCCCCTGAATGATCTGCTGGGTACCCTTGTCTATGTTTAGCTGTGAGTCAACCCCCAATAAGCATCTGCTCCCTTTCTCTTTCCTGGCATTTTGATTGATTTTGCCTGAGTAATTATTCATTTCAGTTGCTTTGAAACTTATTCCTGAATTTCCTCTGAAAACAAAAAGTTCTCTTTATTTATTTATTTTATTATTAATAAATAATTTGTTGACTTCCAACCTGTCCGTGTTTGACCTTTCCCTCCATTGGTCGAGCATTGTCCGAACCGAGATAGACTGGAAGGCAATTACCACAGATTTGACCAAAATAGTCGGCACGTACCAGCGGTTATAATGCTCGGCCGCCCCAATTAAAATCTAATCGAGATAGCATTGGTGCTTTGCCGAGGGCGTGCTCCCCGCTCAGGTAACCACGTGACCTCCAGTTAAACGGCATAATTAGACGGTGGACACTGGAACTCGTGGTTAACTGAGTGGCGTTCGTGGTTCTAAAACAACCACCGTACCACAACGTTAATTGGGAACGGTGGTCCCAGGTCTGGCTCTACCGAGGACAACCGGGGATTAATCCCCCTGAGTGATAACCACGGTGTCCGTGGCCACAACAATATCAATGTCGATCGATCCAAGTTGTTTCACTCTCACTTTGATTTGGGTAATCCATTCAAAGGGAAGTTTCACTCGAACCAAGCTTGCATTTCAATGGTTGAAAACAAATAATCCATTTACCTCCATTTACTTCTACTAAGAAAGGGATTTGTAATCTGTTCACAAAGCTGGTAATAACTCGTGTTCTCTTCACAGAAGACACCACCTTCCATACTCTCTTCAATCTCATTCCTCCCTCCAGGTCTTCAAGACATCTGTTCACCAACATCTCCAGTCATCCCCCGTCCAAAACCATGATCTTTTCTCCCCCCATAAAACCACCTCACACCCCTCTCCCAAAATCTTGTTTCTCTCTCCATGTTGTCCACCCTGTGCGCTCTCCTCAACCCCTCATCGTGACCTGCATCCCTTGTTTGTCCGTCTCCGTCGACCTTCTCCCTCCGTCCTGCTGTTGGTTCCCTTTGTTATGTTTGTCCTCGTCTGTTTTGGCCCCGATCCCTTCCACGAGCCTCGACCGTGTTCCAGGGTCTTCAAAAGATAAAATTTCCTTCGATACCGAATTTATTTGTGTTCCCGCCATTTTCTGCGAACAGTTCCTTGACACGGATTAATATTATTGTAGTTCAGATTGGCTTCTGACTTTTAATGTTAATGACGTCATTATTCAGAATTTTAACGTTTGGTAGTTTTCCCCGAAACACGATCAAGTGATGGGTTTTCCTATTTTGTCGGTCACGTGACAGGGCGGCGCGAATCTGCCGATGAGAAACCGTGAATCTATCGTGATCACGTGATTTGTTTTTCCGGAATACTTCCGGTTCTCCCCTTGTGTTCCTCACAGTCTCCTGTGGTGAGGACGATGCGCGATGATCCGAGATCTCTCGGGCGAAGATCACAAAGCGAACACCCCGGGATCCACGAACGGCTTCGATGGAGGAAACACGGTCGATCCCGGAGTCCGTCCCTCACACAGCGGGTCCGTGGTCGGTTCACCCGAGGATGAGGAGTCCGGACCCGGTACGTGACGTTCTCTCCGTGACGACATCTTGTGGTTCCTGGATGTTTCCTTTTCACGGATTGTTTGTGTTTCAGATGGTGTTGTGGAGGTGAAGATCGAGTCCGAGTTCGTCGATGATTCGTTCCCTCCACACGAAGGTTCGAACCACAAACTCATTCCCTCCACCACCGAAGGTGAAGGATCACGAGATCCCAACTAGTTGTGGACGGATTCGGATGAACCTCGGTGGACACGTTGGTTGGGTTCGTGTAGTAAATCCCTGCCGTTGTTCGTTGAATCACCTTGTTGTCCTTTGTGAATGAATGTGATTGTTAAACTGTTAAACGTTAAACTGTCCTCACATCCATTAAAATACCAAGTAAGAGAACACGGAACGGATCAGAACACAACAGAACAAAAGGAACGGGAGAGAGAGGGGGAAACACCAACAGGAGAGAGAGGGAGAAACAACAACAGTAGAGAGAGAGGGGGAAACACCAACAGGAGAGAGAGGGCGGTGGACAAAAAATGGGTGTGTGGAGGAATTGGGTGGATAAGATGGATACAGAAGGAAACTCAGGAGAGAAAGTTGAAATTTGGAAGGAGGACAGGGTGTGGTGGGGTTAATGAGGGTAGACAAGATCATGGTTGTGGATGGGGGATGATTTGAGATGGTGGGGAACAGCTGTCTTCAACAACTGGAGGGGAGAAGGAGATTGAAGAGAATGTCGATGTTGGTTACACAGGCAGGGAAAAAAGAGGAACAAATGAGGAGGTGAGCAGCTGTCAGGAGGTTTGACAAAACTGTCAAAGGGCGGAGGAGTTCCTTGTGAGCCGACGGCCATCCATATCTCGTGCCCAACTGTCTGCGGACGTCCTCCTGCAGTTGGGTTACTTTTTTACGAGGTTTGTGGCAGGATTTTCACTCCGACCACCGCAAAACCCTTCATTCTGCAAAACCCTCAAATGCAAAGAAATGGAGAGCTCCTCCTGTGCTGCTGCCCTTCGCGGGGCAACTTACCAAATGATGGGATTGGGGCAAAGCCTTTGGGACCCCCACTCCTTGATGATAGGAGGAAAAGCACAGATGTGAGTGTGTATGTGTGTGATGTGTGTGTGTGTGTATGTGTGTGATGTGTGTGTGTGTATGTGTGAGTGTGTGTGTGTGTGTGTGTGTGTGTGTGTGTGTGTGTGTGTGTGTGTGTGTGTGTGTGTGTGTGTGTGTGTGTGTGTGTGTGTGTGTGTATGTGTGTGTGTGTGTGTGTGTGTGTGTTTGGTTACCTCTCCTTCTCTCTTTCCTTGTGTTTCTCGCTCTCATTTTACTCTCTCTCTCTCTCTCTCTCTCTCTCTCTCTCTCTCTCTCTCTCTCTCTCTCTCTCTCTCTCTCTCTCTCTCTCTCTCTCTCTCTCTCTCTCTCTCTCTCTCTCTCTCTCTCTCTCGCTCTCATTTTACTCTCTCTCTTTCTCTTCATTCTGTATTTCTTGCCTTTTTCTTTCTCTCTCTCGTCTCCTCTCTTACGTTCGCTCAAATGTTTTGATCCAATTGGAGTACATTGTGTTTTCTGTGTTAAATGTTTCATGCTAAAAGGGATTTATTGATCCTCTTTGTGAATTGCCATTGCAGAGAAACAAATGAAAAAGGATTCTTGTTCCAAGTGTTCGCCGTTGGTCGACACTGATGTTTCCTTCAATCATCACGTGACACACACTCTTTGTCAGGACGTTGATAAACTTATTGGTGTGTCCAACAACAACAAGAAGAACAGTTCTCTGAACATCCTGAAAGAGAACGTCGATGGAAGTCAGAAACCACACAAGTGTTCTGTGTGTTTGAAAGAATTTAATCCTTCATCAAATTTGATTCAACATCAAAAAATGCATCCAGGTGTGAAACACTTCAAGTGTTCAACGTGCAGTAAGTCCTTCAGTTAATCTTCAGATTTACACAAACATCAACAAATACATTCAGGTGTGAAACCCTTTCAGTGTTCAACGTGCAGTAAGGCCTTCACTCAATCATCAGATTTACACAAACATCAAAAATATACATACAGGTGTGAAGTCCTACAAGTGTTCTGTGTGTGAAGGCCTTCAGTCAATTATCAAATTTATATCAACATCAAAAAATACCCCCGAGCGGGAGTGCCGGTCATCTCTGCCAGAGGTGGAAAGTAACTCTGTGTCAGACTGGAATAGGGGCCGTTCATAAAGTACGTCCGCTCCACTTCCGAGTTTCAAAACCACCCACCCCCCTCTGTATGCAGGCTCGTGACCACCCAGCCACCCCCCTCATACATTGCTCATCGCTTGCAAAGCCAGCAGTTCCTTATGAACCGATGTTTGTAAGCCATGACGATGCAGTCCCTAGCGGTGTAATTTACCTTTTTATTTTAATATCACAGCACGTCATTTATGAAAATAAAAGTACAAATTGACATTCAAGACAATGTTAATGTCATTAATAAAAGTAAGTGTGCATATAAACTTGTGTTCCATTGTTTTAGTTAAATCTGACAAAAGCTTCAAATGTAATATTTGTCTCGGAGAGTTCCCGGTTCTTAACTTAGTACTTTTATTTTTGTATGTACTTTATGAACGGCCCATACGAGGAATCAGAGCGAAGTTTAAAGGGCTATAAAATCGGAACCAGAGGAAATTTTTTTTAAAATGCCTCGTGTTGTTCTCGATAATAGTCCGTAGTATCTGAATCACTGATAACATTTGATCTCTCTTGATAAATGAGGGAGGAGATTGGATTTTAAATCGACGATTTTCGCAACTTTAACATTCTCGTGACGTTGACCTCGACCTTGGACGACCTTGAAAGTTATATCGTTGTGCCTGTCTCATCGACCTCTATCCATTCCACGATTGGTTATTTGTCTCTCCTCGGTTTGATTGTGGACGGACGGACGGACGGACGGACAGACTTCGAGACTTATTATAAGGTCATCTCTACTGAGATGATAGAGATGACCGAATAAACAGTGAATATGATACATGACGTCAGTAAACGGTGAATATGATACATGACGTCAGTAAACGGTGAATATGATACATGACGTCAGTGAATGGTGAATATGATACATGACGTCAGTAAACGGTGAATATGATACATGACGTCAGTGAACGGTGAATATGATACATGACGTCAGTGAACGGTGAATATGATACATGACGTCAGTGAATGGTGAATATGATACATGACGTCAGTGAACGGTGAATATGATACATGACGTCAGTAAACGGTGAATATGATACATGACGTCAGTGAACGGTGAATATGATACATGACGTCAGTAAACGGTGAATATGATACATGACGTCAGTGAACGGTGAATATGATACATGACGTCAGTAAACGGTGAATATGATACATGACGTCAGTGAACGGTGAATATGATACATGACGTCAGTGAATGGTGAATATGATACATGACGTCAGTGAACGGTGAATATGATACATGACGTCAGTAAACGGTGAATATGATACATGACGTCAGTAAACAGTGAATATGATACATGGGGAGCGTACGTGCTGCGGCATCGAAGCCACGAGGGGAGCGGACGTGCTGCGGTATCAAAGCCACGTGGGACATTCCACCGTGCAGTGTGGGTGTGGGGAAATCCGTGCATGTTTGCTAGTAAAAGGATGAGTTTATCACCAGTGTACGTGCATGGTCAGCATGGACAGCGAAGAGATTGGAGGAACGTGTGTGGGGGAAAAGGGGAGCATGCAATGCAGGCAGGCCTTCGTCAACTAGATGGCATATGTTTTCATTTTTAAATTCTCCCACGTTGTTTTATATAGAACACGACGGTTATAAAGATATACATTACAGTTAGTGCGCGTTTTATCGCCCCGGTAACGCCACGGTACGCTGCCACCCCATTCCCTCACGCTGCCTTACCCTCCCCTTGCTCTGCCTTCCCCTCCCCTCACGCTTCCTTCCCCTCCCCTCACGCTTCCTTCCCCTCCCCTAACGCTTCCTTCCCTCCCCTCATGCTTCCTTCCCTTCCCCTCTGGCTGCCTTCCCTTCCCTCCTCTCATGCTGCCTCCCTTCCCCTTATGATATCCTCCTCCTAAACCCCTTCCACCATCATGCAACTCTCCAGAAGTCGAGTAGAGGAAGGGGTCTCAAAGAATATGTGAAGTGGACAAATTAAAGGTTTTCTTTTTTTGGTGGAATTTAATAAAGACATGAACACTGGTGCTGCTTTTTTGACGGTTGAAGGAAAATGCCCTGCCTTCCCTTCCCTTCCCTAACAACTTACGTCCTCTCAAAGGCCCTCCACCCCCACGGACATCGCTGGGCAGTGTCCTTGTGTTGTTTAGTGTGTGACCCGTTTGAACGTGCGGTTTTAATATACCCAATTCCGTTCAATCCTGTACTAATGTCGGCAGAAGTCCCCCTATCAAATGCATGTCCAGAACACTCCCACCCTCACCACCCCCATCCTCCTCGCTTCCTCCCCCCTCCCTGGGTGTATGGTGACATGTGGTAAGGCCTCGCTCTCCCTCCTGCCTCTCTCTTGTCCCCTTCCTCGCTCTCCCCCATTTCCTTGCTCGCTCACCCACCCCTTACTCGTTTCCCCACCCCTCCTCGTTCCCCTTCCTCCCACGACCCCCCTCCCCCCCGAATCTCAATATTCCCGTCAGTGAAGCGACGGGATGTATTTGCGAGTCATTAATATTCATGATCGAATATCCCAATTGAACGAGATCTTCCGTGTCACATGACCACTCAAGTCAGTTTGGCATACACATAAATCTTGTAAATATGGGCTGGCCCTTTAACTCCATTTACTAAATTTACAAAAACTATGGGGGAAGATGACATCTTGTGTATTTATCCTTGTTTTTCATCATGTTTCCCAATGTCCTGCAGGACTTGTAGACCCTGAGCCTCCGGCGTTGCGGTGAAGATGCCTTTCCAAATAAAGTTTCTACCATACCTCTTCATATACCTCTTCACGTACCTCTTCATCGTTCTGAACTCGGTTGCCTTTTTAACCGAGTATCTTGGACGTTCCTTTGAACCGTGAGTATCAATTTCCAATGTCTTGCTGCATCGAACATTGTGTGTTGCTGCACTGGCTGCTGGCCTTCGTGACATTAAATGGCTTACGAGTTGTCAATAATTAATTAATCTTCGTGGGACCTCCTTGTTGAGGATCTTCAATGTCACTCATACGTACCTCCAGGACTTCAAGCAGGCGGTGCACCACCACCACCAACACGTGTCTTCCCACATCCCTTCCCATATTAATTTTAAACCCATTGACCGTACCTCACCCTCACAGGTGACTGTGTTTCCTCCCCTCCTCTCTTTCCTCTTTACCTGTTCGTTCATTCTCCGACTTCTTGAGTCCAAATGTGACCCCACTGTCGTTTTATTGCATCTTCATCCTCCTCACCGAGCTCTTCCATGAGCCTCAATTTTGCTTCCAAAACGCAGGTTGCCACAAAACACGATGCATAAACAAGTTAAACAACAAAGAAAATCAATTAAATAACAAAGAAAAGAAAATTAACAAAGTTCCAGACAGATATACTCAAGGAGGTATCCCGTCATTTATCCCATCATTTGTGTGTTGGGGTGTTGAGGGGGGGGGGCAGAAAGGGAGGAGAATGGAGGATAACGTTGGGTCGGTACAGGAGCATCACCATATACTTCTTCTTCTTTCGGCTGCTCCCATTAGGGGTCGCCACAGCGGATCATCCGAATGATCCGCATAGTGATTTGGCACAGGTTTTACGCCGGATGCCCTTCCTGACGCAACCCTGGTCGCCTCTTACGACACAGGGATATGGTACACCTATTTTTAACCGGGGTATACACTGGCCCAGTACACTGGTACTCATTTCGCCGACCTCGGAAGGATGACAGGCTGAGTCAACCCCCTGGTGTATTAATTCAGTGGCCCAACGGGGCTTGAACTCAGGACCTTTTGGATCCCAAGCCGCTGCCCTAACCACTGCGCCAACACCAGGACTCATCACCATATACATATATATATATATATATATATATATATATATATATATATATATATATATATATATATATACATATATATATATATATATATATTTTTTTTTTAAGAAGAAGAAGGCGCTTCCAAACAAGCGAAAAAACTTGATCGACTCCGATAATTTGAGCAAAAAAACGAGAGCAGCTTTGACGTCCGTCCGCACGCAATAATTACTGTGCTTCCCCATTGTCACTCACCTGCATTTTTTTCATTAATTAAAAAAAAAATTTATATTTTCATTTATGGATGTCCGACGATTCTGTGATTTTCCCCGGTGGACTGGCTTCGACGTCCATCGGCACGCAAAATATCAGCTTTCTACGTCACCCAGAAGGCACTGATCTTTAATATCATTCAGTGTCAGTCAGTGGTGAGAAAGCGCTTTATATATTACATTATATATAAATATAAATATATATAAATATATGTGTGTGTGTGATTATGTCTCACATGGTAAAACCGCAAAATCTGCACAGAGCAACTGTCCTTCTGCCACCCCATACGATTTTTCCCGCTAATTTAAACCATTCAACCAGAAGGCACTTGATGCGTTTGGCGTGTAAATCAAAACATGTGGAGTTTGACGAGCACTCCCCCGATCTCCATTTCACACAGTCCGACACCAAAGCATGACCTGCAGGAGGGGATGAAATCTGAACTGTACAGCGGGGTGGGGGATCACTTCCCAGCCAATCTTTGGGATTACCTCCTTTGTGAGATGCGCAGTGTGGGGTCTGACGTTGTCATGTTGAAAGATGAGAGCTTTTTTCATCGGGAGATTTTCCCGGAGAGCATGTTTCATTTTCTTGTACGTAGTGAGCCTCCTCGATGGTTTCCCC